>NC_139718.1:38971714-39349214 GCF_964188405.1 Protomyctophum parallelum | reverse complement strand
CGGGAACCCATTTTGGTGTTAGCATCATGTTATGCTTTAGCTATTTAAAAATAGCAGATCTACAAGCTCGTATCGCGCCACCGAGTGGCGCGATACGAGCTTGTAGGTCTGCTATTTTTGAAAAATCGAAGAACGACGTACTGTATATAGCGTTACGTCTGTATAACTCTGAGAGTGTGTATAGAAATGGAACAAGAGTTAGAGTGTCCAGAGATTAACCCATTCTGACCTGAGATCAGATTCATACGAGGTTTCCACTGGACACACACACACTGGTCTGATTAACCCATTCTGACCTGAGATCAGATTCTATAAAAAATGTCAGTCGTTCTTCGATTTTTCAAAAATAGCAGACCTACAAGCTCGTAGCGCGCCACTCGGTGGCGCGCTACGAGCTTGTAGATCTGCTATTTTTCAATAGCTAAAGCATGACATGATGCTGACACCAAAATGGGTTAACCCAGTGGAAACCAATTATGTCCAAACATGTTTTTTTTTTTTTTACTTTTCAGGATTCAAATTCAAAAGGTTGGCAGAGATCTACAGATCAAAAACATGTCGCTTCGCACCGCGTTTCAAGCTTGCAGATCGGCTTATACTTTTGTGTGACGCTGCATATATGATCAAGTATATATAGAGCATTAATTTGTGAAAAGAACACCCAAAGTTAAAATATGGAGATAAGGGTTATCTGCCCCGACCGCAACCATATCAAAACAGTGGCACAAAGGGGGAAAAAAAGAATGGAAATCTCTGAAGTGAACCGAATAGTCTATAGTTAAGACCAGTTATTTAACGTTTCCTTGGCCAATTCTCTCTTCGTGACTTCCCCGCGCCTTTTCCTTTTCCACATCTACAATCATTTGACACAAAGTTGTAAAAATAGACTGTGGCGTTCACAGTACACACAATGAGAGGATCGATTCTGTGAAATAATAATGTCCTCCTTTTCCAAAAATAGCTGCAATTAACCCATTTTGACCTGGGAACGATTCTACAAATGTCTTCTAAATCCTGACGGTTTTCTGAAAAACCTTATGTTTCTATGTCAGTGGTGCTCAATCTTTTTCATGTCAAGGACCACCAGAATTATATGTATTTGGCCACGAAAATATGTTGTTCCAGGGACCCCCCCCCCCCCCCAGAAGCGAAGATTTGAGTTAAAAACATTCGCTCTGAAAGAATATATATTCAAAGATGTGCGCAACATTTTCATGATTTTTCAAAAATAGCAGATCTACAAGCTCGTACCATGTGCCATGCTATGAGCTTGTATAGAGATCTGCTATTTTGCAATAGCTAAAGTAGGCCTATAACATAATGCTTATAAAACCGCAAAAGGGGTTCTCGCCCAAAATGGTTTAACCCATTCTGAACGGGCACCCATTTTGGTGTTGGCATCATGTTATGCTTTAGCTATTGAAAAATAGCAGATCTACAAGCTCGTATCGCGCCACCGAGTGGCGCGATACGAGCTTGTAGGTCTGCTATTTTTGAAAAATCGAAGAGCGACTGACATTTTTAGAATCTGATCTCAGGTCAGAATGGGTTCATCAGACCAGTGTGTGTCCGGCGGAAACCTCGTATGAATCTGATCTCAGGTCAGAATGGTTTAAAGCCGAAAAGCGGGAGGCTCCCCCAGCCTGCCAGCGGCGCCCCGTGGCGTGTTCCCCTTCTGATCACGGCGCAGAAGTAATTGACTTTTACTCAGAGGAAGGTCATTAACGCTAACGCTAATCCTTAACCCTTGGCTTTGATGTCATGCATGCATACAGGCATAGCGAGCAGCCATGTGCATGCAGCCACAGCGCTTATATCCCTGCTGGAGCAGAGAAGTATACTCGGATATAGTTCACTTAAGCCATTCTGCAGGGCGGGAGGAACCCCTTTTGGTGTTTTGAAGCATTATGTTATGCTTTAGCTGTTGAGAAATAGCAGATCTACAAGCTCTTAGCGCGGCACCGAGTGCTGGGCTATGAGCTTGTAAGGGCTGCTATTTTTGAAAAACGTTTTTAACTCAAATCTTTGCGACCGGAGGGTCCCTGGAACTACATATTTTCAGATGGTCGGCGGCCAAATGCAGATAATTCTGGGGGTCCTTGACATGAAATAGTTTGAGAACCACTGACATAGAAAAAAACATTGTCAGAAAACTGATTTAGAAGACATCGTCCTCAAGTCTAAATGGGTTAAGAGCCTTGGAATGTAACTTTATGTACCGCGTTAGAAAACAATAAATACATTTTATAGTTTTATATATATAATAATATTATAGGCCGACTGTTTATACCAGTGGGATTTCAACCTTTTTCAATTTCAAGATCCATTGTTTATTCTACATTCGAGCCGCCCCGACCACCATTTGATGAGATTCCTTTTGCCTCTCAGACCCAAGACTTTGAATATTTTGTTGTCGTTTGGATGACATTTTTGTCCACAGAGATTCCATGCTGTGTTGATGTTGGCACCATTAGGAGAGATAGCAGCTGCCAACGATCGAAATAACAATTCTTCTATTACGTTCTCTAATTGCGTATAGATTTCTTGGGAAAGTTGAAGAGCTCTAAGCGTCCATTTGGTTACCGTCCTACTCTATAGATCATTTAGCTGGGGAACCACCAGGAACCCCCTCAAGGACCACTGGTTGAGAACCACTGGTTTAGGTTTTAAGCTATAGGTCAAGGGTGCCCAAAGGGTCGTGATCTACCAGTAGACCACAAAGGCTGTGCAGGTATAGGTAGACCACATGACATGCCCCTAAAAGATATAGAAATGTATTTCTGCATCTGCCAAATTGAATTAACGTGACTTGATTGATTGACATAAAAAAAAGAGCCTGTCAGCTCAAACCCACAATGCAAGTCTTTGTTTTCAAGTGTGTTGATAGCACAGATGTCAGTAGCATTATACAGTTATATTTTTTTAAACCCTACCAGTTCCATTTCCTCCCCTCCTCCCCTCTATTCCTCAAGTGCGCCGCTATAGGTACATTAAAAAAAAAGCAATGGGAGAGTACTGTTTTTTGGTTTCATTTTTAAAGTAGCTCACAAGTCAAAAAGGTGTAGGCACCCCTGCATAGGTTCTTGGTTGGACCTAATATGATCCTAGTTTACTGAGGCAGGGCTTAAGCAACTAGTCGACTATTCAACTAGTCGACTAGTAAATCCACTAGTCGACCTTGCTGGACTAGTCGATAAGAAATATCAATAGTTACCAAGGTACACACTTTTTAAATGTACAAATATTATTAGTAATAGGTAGTTAAACAACTAGTGGACTAGTAAACCAGGCAACTAGTCAACTAGTAAAAATCACTAGCACTACACCATGAAGGATGCCCAAAAGGCAGTGGTGGAAAAAAGTATTCAATTGTTTTACTTAAGTAAAAGTATCAATACGGCAATGTACTCCGTTACAAGTGGAAGTCCCCTATTCAAAATGTACTTGAGTAAAAGTACAAAAGTATAAGCGTCAATGTAAAAGTAAAAAAGTAGTCATATTGCAGAATGTCCCATTTCACTAGTGTACAAAATCTTTTGAAAATAGCCGATCTACAAGCTCACAATGTGTCGCATCGCAATGCATTGTGAGCTTGTAGATCGGCTATTTTCAAACGGCCGAAATGTATATAGGGTTGAAGTGGTTAATGTATGTTTTCTAATCAAAATTAAAATCTCCAAAGTAACTAAAGTTTTGAAATAATTGTAGTGGAGTAAAAGTACAATTGTTGGCTCTGAAATGTATAGTGGAGTAGAAGTAAAAGTATTGGAAATTGGAAATACTCAAGTAAAGTACTAAATACCTCAAAGGTGTACTTAAAGGACCACTTCACCACTTTTCAACCTATCTTCATATAATAGGTCCTCACTAATAACCATGATAAAATAGCACAATTTTTTCCTACTCAGTCTGTGTCTCATAGGAGGGCTGTGGGCAGTTTAGAAATCTGTCCACCAGTGACATCATCAATGGGAAATCCAAGCTAATAAAAACTGCAGGCTTTCTAGTCCTGAAAAGTTGCAATGCGAAAAAGGAAGCCATCGTTCTCACGATAATACAAATCTAAACACTTTTGTAAAAAAAAACATCTTGTTTAAAAAGAATCTGCCTAACGATGATGTCACCGGTGGACTGGTTTCCGAACTGCTCACAGCCCTCCTATGAGACGCAGATCTACAAGCTCATAGCGTGCCACCGAGTGGCGCGCTACGAGCTTGTAGGTCTGCTATTTTTGAAAGATCGAAGAACGACTGACATTTTTCGAATCTGATCTCAGGTCAGAATGGGTTAATCAGACCAGTGTGTGTCCAGTGGAAACCTCGTATGAATCTGATCTCAGGTCAGAATGGGTGGTGGTGGTGGTGTGTTTACCATGCAGAAACACACAGCCGTCCGTCGCTCCGTATATATGCTTTCGCCGTTTGTTTTGGAGGACGCCGGCGTCTTTTTCGGGACAAACCAAGACAAAAAGTGAAAATCACATGGCAAGTGTTTAAGAAAAAGAGTACTTTAACCCAGGGGGGGGGGGGGGGGGGGGGGGCTTTTGGTGTTTTAAGCATTGTTTTATACTTTAGCTATATTGCAAAAATAGCAAGCTCAAAAATACAAGCTTGTTGATCTGCTATTTTTTTTTTTTAATCTTTAAAAATCTTTGCTTCTGGCAATTAAAGGTTTTATGACATTCATTTTCATTTATTTTTCTTTTTTCTTTTAGGTTTTATGACCTCAATTACACCCAAAGAACCTGAACTTTGAACATTCAGTGGATTTTCTGTGGTCTGAAGTTTTCTTTGGGGTTTTTTGGGCCTTTTGAGCTACAATGAAAACAGGCAACACAGTGAAACAGTGACTTCTGCTGGCAAATCCCATTGACATATATGGGATTTGAAGTAAGTGATGTCACTTACTGCCGGCAAATCAGAGCACCTGTTTGAGCCAGAAAACCCCAGATCACAGAAAATCTACTGAATGTTAAAAGTTCATGTTTTTTGGGTGCAATTGAGATTAGAAAACCAACAATTCCAAAACGTTTTTTTTAATGTCACAATCTCTTTAAGGTCCCTGGAACGACATATTTTCAGATGGGGGTCGGCGGCCAATTGTGAGTAACTAATAACATATAGAAATATGGGTTTTTCAGAAAACTGTTAGGGTTAGGATTTAGAAGACATCTTTAAAATCTGATTTCAGGTCTAAATGGGTCAACGTGTGCTACTTTATAATTACCTGTCTTATGCTATAATATACTGTGTGTATATAAATGTGGTTGAGTTACAGGACTATACATGTGCACAGTGTGAAGCTCAACAGCGCCACTTTGTCACCTGTTGGTATACCCCAGACAGACAGACAGACAGACAGACAGACAGACAGACAGACAGACAGACAGACAGACAGACAGACAGACAGACAGACAGACAGAGCTGTGTATATTGGAGTGACTGCACCACTCAAAAACACCAAAAAGTTAATATAGGGAGTTAAGAGGTTTCTGCCCGACATTGTGTATAGCTTTAGCTATAGGTGTTTTTAGGAGTTCTGTGCGTCTTCCACATGTCCCGCGTCCTGCTCTGCCCTGACACTATTAAATCAAATACTCTAGAGATCGGATCCAATCCAGACGAGGAGGAGAGATTCTGTCACAAATCCCAATATAGCGTCGCAGTCCCGCCCCCTTTCATGACGACGCCAGGCCCAGGAAAAATATAGTTCCCAATGCATTTTTCCCTCATAGACATTTCAAAACGTATTTATTTAAAGACCTTATAAGCGTCGTACAAAGCCAACTCTTGTCGTGACAAATCATGACAACAAACACAATATTTTGGACCAAACAAATAAGAAAGAAATAAGAAAAAGAACAAATAAAAGTGCTGTAACCTGCCGTTTTCTTCTTCTTTCTAATTATTTGCGGAGCCCGGAAAATTGTGTTTGCTGTCATGATTTGTCACAACTCGAGTTGGCTTTGTATGCGAGGCTTAAAAGGTCTTTAAATAAATACGTTTTTTAAATGTCCATGAGGAAAATGAACGGGGAATCATTTCCTGGGCCCAGGTATAGGGGGCGGGACTGCGACGCTCTATACTGTAACACCAGTGGTTCCCAAACTTTTCCATTTCCAAGGACCCCCAAAATGACACTAATGAACATGCGGACCCCCGTTTGAAAACACATGAGAGAACATTTTGCGGCTCTGTGATTCTCAACCCGTTTAATTTCAAGGACCCCCAGTTTGACATGCATTATATTGTGAAATCAATGTTAATTTAACTCTGAGAGTGTACAAATGGAACGAAATGGACCCGGTTAGGGTGTGTTTGTATACATTGTATTTCCATTTGCTACATTCTCAGAGTTACAGACCCATATAAGGGTCCATTTAGTTCCTAATTATCATTCAGGTGGGGACCCCCTGGAACTCCCTAAAGGACCCCTAGGGGTCCCCAGACCCCACTTTGGAAACCACTGCTGTAACAGACACACACACACACACACACACACACACACACACACACACACACACACACACACACACACACACACACACACGCACACACACAGAGCGTGCATGCTTCGCGTCAGAAGCGGTCAGGCTCACGGCGGCTACATTGACCGTGAAGTGATGACCACTGAGGTGATGAAAAAAGGTCGCGGAGGTCGCGGGGGGGCCTCCAGCCCCGCCATCTTAAAGACTCTTATTATTGTCATTACCGTCGGCCCTTAATTTCCTCACAGCTTCACGCTCTGAAGCAACACATATATACGATAAGGGTTTTATCCCCATCAGAACGGGAAGCCCTTTTTGCTGTTTTAAAGCATCATGTTGTACTTTTAGCCGTTGACAGAAATAGCAGATCTACAAGCTCGTAGCTCGGCACTTGGTTGCCGCGCTATGAGCGTGTAGATCTGCTATTTTTTGGGGGAAATCGTGAAAATGTGGCGCAAATCTTTGAATGTGTATTCTTTCTTTCAAATCTTTGCTTCTGGGGCAAAATTATGTTGTTAGATATTTTGAGATGATGGGGGTCCGCGGCCAAATACAGATAATTCTGGTTGTCCTTGACATGAAAAAGGCTATAACTTCAACAAATCACAAAGTATATAGCATCATATAGGCTATACATTACAGACCTGTAAAGGGTCCACTTGGTTCTATTTGTATAGCCTATAGAGTTATAAGCATCAATGTGGTTCCACACAGTGCTGGAATGTGGAAAGTACATTTACTCAAGTGCTGTAAGAATATAAAGTTTTGAGGTATAGGCTATTTGACTTTATACTCTTCCATTTAGTTATTGATACATGTGTATAGATAATGTTACTTACTTCTACTAACTTTTTGTTTCTTTATACTGATGCCAAATTGCCAATACTTTTGGACTGTATGTTGAATGCTGAACTTTACTTGCAACAGACTATTTCAGCAACAATATTGAAACTTTTAGTATATAACAAAGTATATAAAAGCAATAATGTGAATACTAAGGGTGATAATAAGAGACAGGTCCATTGGACACCTTCAGTGTGTGATTCTAAAGACTTATCTATTCATGACCTGTGTGCGTGCGCGCGCGCGCGTGCGCAACGTGTTGGAGAGTGGATGTTGATTCCGTCCCCTTCCAGATAGAGAGCTTTGATGCTTCTAATCGTTCGACAACAATCAGCGACGCGCGTTTCGTTTAATCTTGTGCTAATTCTGTGGAATTGATCGCTTTGAGGCTTCAAGCGACCACATACGTGTGACCACATACACATACTTTTTTTTAAAGACGAAACGGATTTAAGGCAGACAGATAAATGAAACAAAATCAGACCGCTGTTCTATATAGGGCGGTTTAGCCGAAATGCCGCAAGACAGCAAATCAGTGTTGCAATTATATAGCCTATATTATCCCATCAAGGCCATGACAGTCATGACAGTTTTCTGAAATACCCCATGTTTTCTATATCAGTGGTGTGCTCAATATTTCATGTCGAGGACCCCCAGAATTATCTGTATTTGGCCGCGGACCCCGATCTGAAAATATGTTGTTCAAGGGACCCCCCCCCCCCCCCCCAGAACCAGAAGCAAAGATTTGAGTTAAAAACGTTCACTCTGAAAGAATATATATTCAAAGATTTGCGCCACATTTCCACGATTTTTCTAAAAGTATAGCTATGAGCTTGTATATAGATCTGCTATTTTCAACAGCTAAAGCATGCTTTAATAAAAACACCAAAAGGGTGTTTTCCGCCGTCCAGAATGGGAAGTGTCACCCGGATTCCGTCCCACTATAATTCACACATGCATTTAACAGAGTTTCAGACGCAGAGTCGATGATCTAATGAAATAAATGACATTTGGAATCTCTCCACATAACCGTGTTAGACACCCCCCCCCCCCCCCCCCCCCCCCCGGAGCGAGTTTATAGTTTTATTAGGAGTTCAGTTTTTAGACTGAAACTGTAAATGATCACAGATACATATTACAAGACTATTATAGGCCTAAACATGTTGTAATAAAAAACAAGGCCCGTATAAGATATCGGCTATAGGCCTATACACAATAAATGCATTTAACGAATATAGTTCAGTAAAGACGCCATCATAATATTATTATAGCTATGAGGCCTATTTTAAAGCATTAGGCCTGTGTAGCTTCAGCAGGCCCGAGTGGGGAAAGGAAACCAGGCCTATATTTATCCACACACATTTAGATATCGTTTTTCAGTCTATATATTTGGACTCCTGGACATTAATTGATAGGCGTATATATTTGCCAGCAATTAAATTAACGCGACTAATTATGCGAAAATTAATCGTATTTTTTCACACACACACACACACACACACACACACACACACACACACACACACACACACACACACACACACACACACACACACACGGTTCGTTTAATGTCACTATTCTGTTGTGTGGAATATAAACCACTTGCACATGTCCAAAATCGTTGCTTATGAAAAAAATGTAATCACACTATGTCGACTATTTTCACATTGTCTCTACTTGTGTGAACGTCTGCAGCGCTTTAAAGCTGGGCACAGATTTAGCAAATAAAGTTGGAATGTGGAGATATGGAAGGTTGGTTTCTGACACACACGCACACGCACGCACACACACACACACACACACACGCACACACACACACACACACACACACACACACACACACACACACACACACACACACACACACACACACACACACACACACACAATGAGCAAAGACGTGTTCACTTCATCGGTGTTGTCTGTGCGTGCGTGCGTGTGTTCTGGAATGCGCGTTCCCATCTGACTCTGAGTGGATGTAACCCACCTGCTGTCTGATAGAATTCTACATGAAGTCCACACTTTAAACCTCTCAACACACACTCTCTCTCTCTCTCTCTCTCTCTCTCTCTCTCTCTCTCTCTCTCTCTCTCTCTCTCTCTCTCTCTCTCTCTCTGACACTTCAACTGTAAATTAACGTTTGTTTTGGTCAAGTTATGAAGTCTCTTGCTGGCTATATCGCAATTCGCAGCCCATAACAATCCACGTTCATTCGCAGCTTATTAACTTCAGAACCAGCAGCGGACACACATCCCCATCCGTATCCCCCGAATTAGAAATATAGACCCCTATAAAGAGTCAAATTAGAACCATATAAACTGAGACCTGATAGGTATTAAATCGCTTTATACCAACCTGTCATGAGTATAGCCAAAAGCGTCAATCATAATAATTTAAACTGCATATAAGCCCGTCAAGACATATATGCATTTTATCGAGTCTGACTAATTTATAGCTTTCATCTATAAGGCAAATGTCAAAACCCGATTAAAACAAATCTAATAAAAAATAACATCTGACACTCTTAAGTCTATACCCAGAGCGCCTATACGCATGTGGACCATTAAGGCGCCGTCAAACAACCAGGATTACATATACTTAAAGTTCTGTGGTTTATGAGTTATTATTATAAGTTATACGTTATAGGTTCAACATAATCCCGTATAAAAACATGCCATAATATAGTTTACCTGCACAAGTGTTGTAGGACTGCGTCCAGGCTCTAGTTGTTCCTTCTCCTCCAAGCGGAGACAAACCAAAAAAAGTTGGTAGAAACTTTCACTGTTTCTCGCTGCGCGAATAGCCTATATATACGGTCTTCTAATTCTCTCTTCTTCTTCTTCTTGGCTCAGTCAAAGTCGGTGCGACTCACTGGAGACGGGCGGAGTGGGAAGACGGGGGCATGGTGACGATCCTCTCCTCTCCCCGGGAGTCAGTCACTTTGCTTCGGCCGTTGCAGGGTCGGTGAGTCCGGTCGTTCCTCCTCCACGCTGACAGAGAGACACGCACTCACTCGCCTTAGAGAATGACTGTCTGAGATGAGATGTGCGCCGGGCCGGGGTTGTGTTGTGCATGTATATATATATCGCGGCTATGGATGGGAGTGGAGTTATACTTATAATGGGACGTCCCGGACCCCCCTCAATAAAAAAAAAAACGTTAGTGCTGTGCGGTCACACCAGCCCGGGACAGCCTCTTTTATATTCTCTCTCACCCCCCCCCCCCCCCCCCCCCCACCCACCCCCCCCCAAAAAAGTGTGCTTTTTCTTTCTGTGTTCCCACCCTGATATAGCTGCGTCACTTTATACAGCCGGCCCACAGTGTTAATAATCATGACAATACACATACACACTGTACACAGCCCACACTGTGAGACAGTCGTATCACTGCAGCAACAAGTATAGCCTAAAGTCATATTAGCCTGTACTTTTGTGTTTACTTACATATAACCACTTCTATGCCATATTGTGGCGACCCACAGGGCTCTTATACCAAGGGATCCAGACTGTGGAACGGGGACCCCCACACACACACACACACACACACACACACACACACACACACACACACACCCCACACAAAATTATTTTCGCTCCTATGCCACCAAAATGTGGAACGCCCTACCAACAGTCATTAAGACATGTGAATCCCTTGACTCCTTCAAAACCGCTCTCAAAGGGCACCTACGGACGGCTGCAATTCGAAACTGGCCTCTGTAAAATCTGAATCCCCCCACCGCCCCCCCCTTTCTCCTCACTGTATTATGTATCCTTTCCCTTTTTGCTTCCTATATGATGAATTCCTGTTCTGTTCTTTAGCTACATAGAAGTGTCTATTTGTATGTCTCTAAATGTTTTGATGAATTGAACAATGTGGACCCTGTTGTAAACAAGTGTAATGCTTAATTGGGTCGTCCACTCACAGTTAACAGTCTTTGTATTGAGTTTGTGCTTGAAATGTACTGTAATTCTACAAACTGTTAGTAATATTTCAATCAATCAATCAATCAATCAATCAATCAATCAATCAAACCTATTTGAACTGGGGACGCCATGCAAAATAATGCAATTTTTCACATGGAGACCCCGCAAAAGAATCGACTGCACGGGGACCTATATGGGGACCTATATGGGGACCTATATGGGGACCTATGGTCCACTATATGGTCATAAGTGTGGGTCATGACCGAAAGAATAAGGTTGTGAATACAAGCGGCCGAAATGTGTTTCCTCCGACGGGTGGCTTCGTGGCATCTCCCTTATAGAGATAGGGTGAGAAGTTCAGTCACACGAGAGAGACTCTGAGTAGAACCGCTGCTCCTTCGCCTGGAAAGGAGCCAGATGAGGTGGTTCGGGGCATCTGGTTAGGATGCCTCTCGGGTGTCCCCCCCCCCAGCACAACGCGGCGCAAAGCGACAAGCTTATATAGATCGGCTATAGATACTTCTTAATTATTATTATTTTATTATTTATGGAATTTCTTGGATTTGTTTCTTCGGTTGTTTTAACATGTATACAATTCTTTTAAAATAATATAGCTTAAAAACTATTTTTTTATATATCTTTCAAGAAAATGGGATTTTTAGTCGTGACCCATAAAAATTGGTCCGTGTCCTACAAGTGGGTCCCGACCCACTGTTTGGGAAACGGTGATCTATAGGCCTATATTATACGCTCTTCTTATCATCGTACATCATCATGACGTAACATGTTGATTTGCTCAGACATGCACGTATGATGTAAAATTCTCCATTCATTGTCAATGGGAATTTAATGTTTGTGCAAGACGAAGGGGGACCCCTTTTGGTGATTTAAGCATTATGTTGTACTTTAGCTGTTGAAAAATAGCAGATCTACAAGCTCATAGCACAGCACTCGGTGCCGTGCTACGAGCTTGTAGATCTGCTATTTTTGAAAAATCGTGAAAATGTGGCCCAAATCAAATTATATTCTCTCAGAGCGAACGTTTTTAACTCAAATCTTTGCTTCTGGGAGGTCCCTGCAGGAACAACATATTTTCAGATGGGGTTCAGCGGGCAATTACATATACATTTGGGGGTCCTTGACATGAAAATGTTTGAGAACGACTGACATAGAAACATGGGGTTTTTCAGAAAACTGTCAAGATTTAGAAGACATATTTGTAGAATCGAGCTCAGGTTTAAATGGGTTAATAGCTGAATATATATAGGAGGGGCTGCAGGCGCCCCTCAAACATAGCAGACATACAAGCTCATATTGTGTCAGTTCGTGCCATGCTATGAGCTTGTAGATCAGCTTAATGAACAACCTTAGAACCCCCATGACGCAGCATACGCCCACAACAACAGAAAAGACACCTGGGGGGACTCCGCTCAACCATATGGGCTTAAGTGGTCAAAGCACCTACTTGAGTGAAAGTACTTAGTTACTTTGCACCTCCACTACACACACACACACACACACACACACACATCACAGCCCTTGCGGTGTAGTTAAACATGCTAATGAGGCTCTCCTACACTAACTCATTAGCTCTCTATTTGCATGTCTGAATTTATGACTGACATGTTGTTGTCCTCGGCTGACACTGATTGCACAGCTCAAGACCTATACTGTACTTCTACACTCTTGCTTTTAATTGATCTTTTAAATTCCTTGTTATTCATGTCCTCACTGTATTGCATCACTGCTATTATTCTAATGTTAAATGCCTTGTTTTTCTTTTCTTTATGTTTCCGTCATTGCTCTGTAAAGCACTTTGAGCTGCAAGCATTTCATGTCATGAAAGGTGCTGTACAAATAAAGTTTTATTATTATTATTATTATTATAATTGATTGAATCTTTTTATTATTATAATTTTTACCTCATTTAGGACTGAGACCAGATTCTACAAAATGTCTTCTAAATCACGAGTTTTCTGAAAAAAAAGTTTCTATATCATTGGCTTTTCACCAACAATTGGCCCCCATCTGAAAATATGTTGTTCCAAAAAAACGCTCACTCTGAAAGAACATTCAAAGATTTGCGGCACATATTCACGACATTTCCCCCCAAAAATAGCAGACCTATACTATATGAGCTTGTAGATCTGCAATTTGTTCAATAGCTAAAGTACAACATAATGCACCAAAAGGGGTTCCCGTCCTGAATGGGTAAAATTATTAAAAAAATAAATAGTAGAACACAACCTTCCTATTATAGTCCACTAACGCTCTACCACTAAACCATCTAGGACTATATATATATATATATATAGTTCAATATAGGACTGAAAGAGGGCCTACATAATCCATAATAATCCATCTGTGGGCAGACACTGAAGGACTGTCTGGCCACACCTCTGGTCAGACGAAGGAGGAGCCAGCCAGCCAGCCAGGCCTGGAGTGGAGTGGAGTGGAGGCAACCTGTCATGTCTGTCATGTCTGTCACACAGTCTCTCTAAAGCCCCTATTCATGCTCCACTTTTAGGTGATAAGGTGACCACCGCAAACGGTGGTCAGTAAGGAAAAAAGAAAAGAAAAGAAAAGTGTTTGTGTTTGTGTTTGGAGGTGAGTGGTGAGTCGCTTACCACCATGGCGTGACATCATCACGTTGTATAGTTTTCGGGTGGCCACCTTATCACCTCTGCTCTGTTGCCATGCCCCCGCAGTGACTCCTGCAGCTTCTGTATAGAAGCCATACTGTTGTCACATCGCCAAATGTGCACCGTTTCTGACCGAGGCTATATAAGTATTGGATGTTCAGTTTGACCCACCAGTTTTTGGAGACATGGCTTATCCCATGCTGACCTGAGATCAGATTCATACGAGGTTTCCGCCGGACACACACTGGTCTGATGAACCCATTCTGACCTGAGATCAGATTCTAAATATGTCAGTCGTTCTTCGATTTTTTTCAAAAATAGCAGACCTACAAGCTCGTATCGCGCCACTCAGCTTGTAGATCTGCTATTTTTAAATAGCTAAAGCATAACATGATGCTGACACCATAATGGGTGCCCGGTCAGAATGGCTTATAGAGTAAATGTCTTGCAGAGAAAACAGCGAGTTGAGAAAACAGGGCTTGAAAGGTTCACTTCTGTGGTCTCTATAACATTACACTCAGTTACATGTTCAAGCATTTATTTGGATAAAAAAAATATAAAATTCAGTTGTTCTCCTCTCCTGAACAGTTATAGTCTTGCTGCCATGACTGTATCTTTATCAAAAATAGTCACAAATTAATCGGCCTATACTGCTACTGTGAAGACAGAAACATAGCACAATACTACAGATAGTGATAACACAGAACACTTCCCTGAGCCAGGCCTATAAGCCTGACCGCATACCAACCACTTGGGAAACCACTACTATTATTGCCATATATAGTGTCAAAGTAAAAATGCACACAATGCATTGTTGTTGCTGAATAAAGACATCCATCCATCCATCCATCCATCTTCAACCGATTACCCAGAGACGTTCCAACTTCCAAGGCCAGTGAATCGATGCGTTTCCTCCATCTGCGCCTTGGTCTGCCCCCCCGGGGGTCTCCTCCCAGTGGGACGTGCATCGAGGACCTCCCTATAGGGCAGGGGTGTCGAACTCAACTTGGGGCGAGGGCTGCATTGGTCAAAAGGTCACTTGATGGGGGCCACAACCAGTTGCAGACGCACGCTCGATGTCTCAGTCAGTCACTGCTATAATATCTATCTATCTATCTATCTATGTATGCTCAGACCCAGCCAGCCAGCCAGCCACACACATAGTGCTCAGACCCAGCCAGCCAGCTCCGTAAGGGAGTGGTTGCGCCACTCAAAAAATCTTAAAAAAACTGAAGAGGCTACTGGAGATTGGAGAACCTGATTTGGACATGATCTGATGCAGGACAATGTCACTATGACAGAAAGAGAAGATGGGTCTGGCCACATTCATTCACCCCATAATCTCAGTCACACACACACACTGTTAGGTTATAAAGTTCAACTGGAGCCACAAACCACCAGGAAGCAGGATTTTGTATTATCCAGTTTTATTTTGCTGGATAAAGGTTGACATTCAGATCAACTTTGACATTGACACTTGTGATGATTGCCTTGATGGTTCTATAAATAAACAAAGGAAATAAAATACTTATAGTATCTTTCTACATAAACATTAAATTATAAAGTATGGCCTTTAGTTCATATTTATACATTTCCTATTGCATATTTGCATATTTGTCCCTATAATGTGCACGGGCTACTGGCACCGTTCCACTTCATCATATCACGCAAGAGACGCCACACACCAGTATAGAAGAGAGATAGTCACTTACTCACTTGTTGTAACTTGTAGGGATGCCACAAAGTGACCATCAGCCAAATCGAATAGTTGACAGCTCTACCGATTAATAATCGATTAATTGAACCCACCCCCCATATTAATCAATATCAGATAAAACTTAAGATTTTATATTATGCACATGCCATGGTCACATAACCATTATATGTTGAGTGCATGCTTTGATGGTTACAGTTTTATAATCCGTTTTGATGAGTGGAGATCTTCTCAGTTCTCATTGTATGCTAGTTACTGCCATTCAGGATGGAAAATGAAATCCATTTGGATTTGGGGAGAAGTAGTTTCACAAGGGGCTGGTATGAAGTACTTGATATAAAGAGAACATGTTCAGTTCACAAGTCTACACTCTACTCTACACTAGCCGCAATTTGCAACTCTAGATTTTTTTGACGTTAAACTCACCAACATTGCAGCTGCAGTCCAAGCTTGAATTATCCTCTTTCAATCTGCCGAGCTTGTTTTTCAGAAAAATCCCCCGTAGACATGTTATGAGCTACTTTCTGTCCAAAATATTCCAAGAGTGACATTCCGAGCCAGCCATTTTGTATTTTTGCAACGTGCCGTAAAACAAGATGTGAGGGGGAGCGCTTGTTTAATAGAAGGCTGTGCGTGATGGGGCGTCGCACTGCGTCGGCCTCTTCTTTGGGTGTCTTACCTGTGCAGTTAAGATTCTATTAAACAAGCGCTCCCCCTCACATCTTGTTTTACGGCACGTTGCAAAAATACATATAGGGAGACGCCCGAGAGGCATCCTAACCAGATGCCCGAACCACCTAAGCTGCGGCTCCTTTCCAGGCAAAGAAGCAGCGGCTCTACTCCGAGTCTATCTTGTGTGAAGAAAGACATCTTTTTATGATATTTTGTTGGCAGTTGTCTATTCAAAAAGAGCAGATTACAAGTATTGTTTTGCATTTGATATATTTATTCTTGTGAAGTCTGTGCTGTCTTTTTTTAACTATTGGAGAAACATATGTATTTTTTCTGCTGCTGCAGTTAGAAAAAATAGAGACAAATAAAGCATTCTCACTGTGATCTTGTGTGCGCTTCTCAACGTGGGGCCCGGGGACCCCCAGCGGACATTGAAGGGGCTCCAGGGGGTCCACACAGCAAAAGTATAATAGCATCACGGTCTGTTTAACCTCTCGTATCCTATATATGTTATAATTTGGCTAACCAAAAATAGCCGATCTACAGGCTTTTTTCCCCTTCAATTCCCATTGACAATGAATGGAGGATTTGACGTCATACTGTCTGATCAAATAGACATAGCGTATCCCCTCACTTCACACGGGTGTGATTTTTTTGAAAGTCCTGAAATGAATGGAATAATTTAGACACAGGTCTTCTTTAACCCATACAGAACGGGAACCCCTTTTGGTGTTTGTAAGCATTATGTTATACTTCAGATATTGAAAAAATAGCAGATCTACAAGCTCATAGTGCGGCACCGAGTGCATGCTGCGCTATGAGCTTGTAGGTCTGCTATTTTTGAAAAATCGTGAAAATGTGGCGCACATCTTTATATATATATTATTTCAGAGCGAATGTTTTTATCTCAAATCTTTGATTCCGGGGAGGGCCCTGGAACAACATATTTTCAGATGGGGGTCGGTGGCCAAATACAATTATAATGTTTTTCATACATAGAAACATAGGGTTTTTCATAAAACTGTCAGAATTTAGAAGACATTTGTAGAATTTAAATGGGCTAATGCGGGTCGAAGGGGTTCCGTGGCCAACTGTCGTTATCAGATCAATGTGAGAGTCTTTGGCATGGAGAGGTTTGAGAACCTCAACCACTGTTCTGAACCGGAGACGCTGCATTATAGCTGTGTTAAAGGTGTATAAACTCTGCCATCTGCTGGTGGCACTTATATGACAATCACTTCTTTCATGGCAGGTATGAGACAAGGAATTCAGTGCATCTGGTGCTGTGTTCGTGCACATGCGTGCGTGCGTGCGCGTACGCACGCGCACACACACGCACGCACACCAGAATGGAACAGAGCCTTAATTCATTAGTATCATTAACACTGAAGTTTGACCAGAATGGAACAGAGCCTTCATTAGTATCATTAACATTGAACTCTGTCTGACCAGAGTGGAACAGAGCCTGCATTAGCATCATTAACACTGAACTCTGTCTGACCAGAGTGGAACAGAGCCTTCACCATAACACCTGTGAAGGAAGTAGGGAAGGGGCCAGAGTTCTGTGACCGGGGAGGCGTTGGTTCACTTCTACAGAGCCACCGTGGAGACTGGAGAGAGTGTCCTCGTCTTCTCAGTCACAGTGTGGTATGGAAACACAACAGTCTTAGAGAGGAAACAGCTGGAAAGGCTGGTACGCACGGCGTCAAAAACCATTGGCCTCGACCCCCCGTCCGTCTCCTCTAACTACTCCAGTAGCACCAAGCGTAGGATGCAGAAGGTGATCGCCGACCCCTCCCACCCTGCCAGCTCTCATTTTGCACCCCTGCACTGCCATCAGGTATAAGAGACTCCGGTCTCTAAAGTGCAACACCTCTCGCTTTGAGAATAGCACTTATCCCGAGGCTGTGCGCCTCCTGAATGCTGACCCTCCTTTCACTCGTACTTTACAGCGTGAAGCCGCTTCGTAAGAAGGATGAACTGCGATGAATTGCCTCTCATATGATGTTTGTACTTTTGTATCGTGTTCTACTGTCTGAATATGTCAGGGTGCGATCAGAGGACCCAAAAGCAGTACGACCAAAAGGCAAGATTCAAAGTTCAGGATGTTTATTAAATTATAAACTTAAACTTCCCATAAAATGGGGCAGGCAAAACAAGGACACAGTAAAGACGCTGACATGGAATGACGAACTGACAAGGGACTGAACAAACTGGGGTTAAATAGACAAAGACTAACTAGACACAGGTGAACTCAAAATACAATCAATCACAGGATAGGCTAACAGGACAAAGAGGACACAGGTGATTGGCTGGGGGACTAAGAGGACACAGGTGAAAACACTGACACATCACAAGGTAGGTGAGACAAGGTAGGGAACAGCAACTAGGCAGACAGGAAACACTAGGGACCATACTACAAAATAAGATACACAAAACCAACCGGGTAACAGAAACCAAACAGAACAAGACATGGCAAAATACTGAACATAAAACAACCACATAACCATTAAGGTCAAGCCACATATTAGTCCAGTGGTTTGGACCTAAGTCAATGCTCAAATACAAAGGCAGAGGAGCGAGGCGTGACAGAATATGTGATGTGAATAATATGTGTCCTTTTGTATGTCTGTTTTTAGAGCACTGAAACAAACTCCAATCAACTCTGTTGACATGGCAATAAAGTCTTGAATCTTCTTTCCAAAATGGCGTGTGTACACAGAGAGCCCGTTATGTTCTCATAAAATGCTGGACAAAGCCAGATGCATTACGTTGGATTAAATAAGGCCACAGTTACTATTAGCTTTGGACGATACTTCATGGGGGACTCGTCACCATGCATATGCTGGCTTGTGGTGGACATTTTTGTCAAGATTCAATATTTTTACACATTTAAAAGGACACACACACACACACACACACACACACACACACACACGCACAAACAAAGTGCTATAGCCCTGAATGACCATTACAGGTCTGTAACTATACCGATGGACGCGTACGGGACCATTTGGTTCCATTCTGTACGCTGTCAGTTATGGAGGGTAACTGACAAAATAAACATTTGGGACTCCTATATATGTTCCATACATAATAGTGTTTACATACAGTATCCTGTCATACGCACACATGCTGCACCCTCTTCGGATGTTATCACCCCATAATCAAGAGAATATTTATAATCAGTACCTTAGAAATACCACCAGTAGGCCTATGTGATAATCAACCATAGACGTTCTCCGGGTCTGATATGGACGTAAGATGAAGCCTGTCAGTCCTTGAATTGTACATCGCCATCTTTCTAGATCCGTTTGGGCCCAGCTGGCCATTGGCTGGCCCAGACAATGAGGCAGGACTTCCTCCCTTCTTCTTCGTTGGTTTTTATTTTGACTCGAGCGGGGGGGTGGATCCCGATCATAGACTGTAAAGTTTAAAGGTAGCCACGCCCCTCAGAACATACTCGACTTTATGGTCATTTTTTAAATAAATGGGACCATAATTTTCCAAAAATAATATTATGACATGATAAATGAGACTTTAAACTAGTGACTGGAAGCAGAAAGTATTCATGACCATGTTTATTAAGGTAATACAGTCTAGGTGAAGTTGGGGCCCAAATACATGGGGTTTTTTTGGGCCCAATGACAGCAACACAACAGGCCATTATACAGTATGAACTGTCAGGAAGTCAGGATTTCCTACTGGCTTCAGACACTATTGGCTTCACTGCCCCCCTGTGATCAACATACTGGGAAATCCGGAACTGAAACTATGGGAGCGTTTGCTTTTTGTGCCAATGACGGCACTCACTCAGTGCCGTCCGAGCTACGTCCCGATAGGCAGAGAATAGTAAATAATAGTAGCCCCTAGTTTCCATGCCCCGACAATAGAGTTGAGACTGACATGCAGTAGTTTAATGAGGTGCGGACAAGGCCAAGTCTTGCCACGGATGATCATGACAATAAACACATGTTTTTGGGCCGAACAAATAATTTGAAAGAAGAAAAACGAGTTTTTTAAGAGTTTTTCTTCTTTCTCATTATTTGTTCGACCCCCCAAAAAAATGTGTTTATTGTCATGATGATGATGATGATGAACTCGGTTGTTGTCTCCACCAGGCCGAAGGCATGGGGGGGAGAGTATGTTTTGCACTCCGTCCGTCCGTCCGTCCGTCCGTCCGTGTGTCCGTCCGTCCGTCCGTGTGTCCGTCCGTGTGTGTGTCCGTGAGCAGCTAATCTCCCGCACCGTTAACCCGGTCGATGCCAAATTTTGCACACACACTCCCTGGATGCCAACGATGAACCTCTGCCCCAAAATTTCAAGAACGGCCTGTTATAGCGCCACCAGGAGGCCGCTTTGTGCAAAACAAGTTTTTGCACAGTACACCTACAGATTTTGTCCAAACATCGCGCAAATTGGTACACAGCCATTCAACGAAACGGGTCTTTCAGATTTCTCAGACTCCATCCTGATTGGTTAAGATTGGCTTCCAAAGTTCACAGGAGTGCTCAGTTTCAAACAAAATGCTGCAAATCATGAACACATCGCGTGATTTCCGTGAAATTGTGCACCCACATTCCCACTAGGCCGAGGAAGAAATGCCACATGAACAATTTCAACTCAGCCTCAAGGTGGCGCTATAACTGGCCGAAAAGTGTTTTTACCTCTAATTTTCATTGTTTTGTTCCACTTTTGCTGTGACAATGTAAACGTCACACACACACACACACACACACACCCAAACAAACATGTTTAAATTACTCCTAAACATTTTGCCAAACATCACACACTCTCCTATCCTCCTGGTGGAGACCTGTGCCCAGAAGGGCACTTTTTCTAGTTGGCTTTGTTACCGAGGCATACAGGTCTTTAAATAAATACTTTTTGAAAATGTCTATGGGAAAAATGTATGGGGAATTATTTCCTGGTGCCCTTGTCATTCTGAAAGGGGGCGGGACCTCGACGCTTGTAAACAAAAATAAAACGATTTCTATAGTAGCTTATAATACAGTGGATTACGTTGAGCCACTGCTCAGCCGGACGTGACTTCTTTCTACGATATGGTGTAACACGCTCTAAGAATAGACCATTGTGGGCTTTCGGTTCGTGCTCCTACAAAATGTTACATCTGCTATTCCGAGTCGAGTTGAGCCGTAGGAATGAAATCTGCGACACAGCAGTCTCGTTGCGTCCAACAAACAGTGTCCGCCCGGGAGCTGGAAAAAAACAGCATTTACATTTGTCTGGGTCAAGATGAAAACAGAGTGTAAAGGATAATGGCTATGGTGCGAGCGGCCCTTGTTCAGATGGTTTAGCACTTAAGTATACCGTACGTGACGCATGCATGCGCTAGCTATTACTGTACTTGCGAAGACACATTTTAGGGCGACAATTTCTATGAATGCATCTTCCCTCTCCGAGAGTTATACAACCCTACATCACATTGCTGCTAAACTGGAAAAGATAATATAAGATAAGATCTTTATTGTCACTGTATGAGACATACAACGAAATGCCGTTTAGTGCAACCACAACATATAACAGTGTCAACAGAGAGAACACAAAGACAAAGAAAAACACGGACGGGGCAACTTCATGGCATAAAACTGTTAACCCGTTCTGACCTGAGATCAGATTCATACGAGGTTTCCAGCAGCTATTTTTCAAAAACAGCAGACCTACAAGCTCTTATCGCGCCACTCGGTGGCGCGATATGAGCTTGTAGATCTGCTATTTTTCAATAGCTAAAGCATAACATGATGCTGACACCAAAATGGGTTCCCGTTCAGAGTGGGTTAAACGCAGTGGCGGAACGAGTGGGGTGTGAGACAGCACGACCGGGCCTCACCGAACATGACTCCTAATTGCGGGAGCCTATGCGGGATTGGCAGGGGGGCCCGCTGGTTTTATCAGTCGTGAGTGACTGTGTAAAAAAATCGTCCATCGATCATCTGACAGCCCGGGCCCTCAGGAGGTCCGGGCCGGGGTGTGACCACCCCCCCTACACCCCCGGTAGTTCCGCCGCTGGTTAAACGTCATAATCCAGTCCAGTCAAGTCATCTCAATCCATTAACAAGTCAATAAGTATTCCAATGCACCGCTAAAATAGTAGTAAAATACACCAATACAATGTACTTCCACAAGTAGATAAAATAAGGGGGACCGCACAAATCACAATTTTAAATAGATGGAACAGAGTCCGAAGTTCATGGGCAAATTCATCACCAGTAGGGGGGGGTATACAATATATACTATTGCACTTGCCAGTTAGGACAGTCATATGCGAGTGTGTGTGTGCGTGATATGCGAACCGAGCAGTGTTTTCTGTCACCATCAGAGTCAGAGGTGTGTAGGACCCAAGCGCAGGACAAGGCAGAGACTGAGGCAGACACAAGGCAGGTCGAGTGCACGATGGTTTATTATCCGAAAACCGTACAGGAACAAAACACAGGAAACACGGGGAAACTAGGGATAACTAGGAGCAAGGAAAAACACTGGGACTAGGAAAATACAATGAATCACGAGGAGCTAGAAATACACTGACAACAATTTACGAACCAACAAAGAACTGAAAACACAAGGGCATACTTATAGACATGGGATAACTAGACACAGGTGAACAAAACTCAAAATCAAGACAGGGATTGGCTGGGGGACTGAGAGGACACAGGTGGAAAACAAAGACTAATCACAATACAGGTTAGACAAGGCAGGTACAGAACTACAGGGGAAGACAGGATGGCACAAAACAATACTACAAAATAAAAGGTACACAAGATAACATAACATGTCACGGACCGTGACAGTGAAAACATAACATTTCACGGACCGTGACATTTTCACAGCCTTTGGAAAAAAGCTGTTGGACAAGCCTGTTGGTTCTGGCCTTGATGACCTTCAGCCTTCCAGATGGAAGGGTCTCGAACAGGTGGTGTCCGGGGTGTGAGGGGTCCTTGGAGATCTTTAAGGCCCGCTTGTGGAGACAGCGTGAGTACCAGGCTGTGCAGGCGTAGGTCAGGATACTCTCGATGGTCCAGCGATAGAAGTTGACGAGCAGGTTCTGCCGGAAGTCCATTCCGTTTCAGCTTCCTCAGGAAGAAGAGACGTTTCTGGGCCTTCTTGACCAGACATGAGGTGTCAAGGCTCCAGCTCAGGTCTTCTGAGGTGTTCACTCCAAGAAATGTAAAACTGGAAACCCTCTCGACCTCCTCCCCTCCGATACTCAGACCCCTGAGAGAAATACTCGTCAGACCCGTTCAAGTGAATGGCTTACACAAGAGGTCCCATCTCTGTCTTATACACTAGAGGTCCCATCTCTGTCTTATACACTAGAGGTCCCATCTGTGCAGTCTGAACTGGGAGAATCTGCTCTCTGCTTCGATGCCCCAAATTCATGGAACACTCCACAACAAGCAGAATTGGTACCCCAATATCATATGGACAATTTAATAACCGCCCTACCTCAATATGTAACTGTTTTAACGTATGTTTTGTTTCACTGTATATTATGTCTCTATGCCTTACTAGATTTGTTTTGTGTTTTATATCCGTCTTAATTGTTATTATATTATGTGATCTCATCAGCTTTGCAAATGAGGGGGAACCTTAATGCTCTTTTCGAGAATACATAAAGGTTTCAATCAATGAATGAATGCATTTTTAACTGTAAGCCTAGAGCCCCGAAAACATAGCAGAACCACAAGCTCGCAACGCGCTGTGAGCTTGTAGATCGGCTACGTTAGACATACGACCGTATACGTTTAACTCTAATTCCAAACCCTAAACTTGACCCCTAAATGTCTAAACCTAACCTCTAAGGGCTCTATTTTCGTCCATGCTAGAACCCTTATCCCTAAACTACTTTGCCTTTGCCTTATTTTTTTAAACTAGTTTCAAAAACATTTTTGAATAGTTCAACTAGGCCTATTGTCACGATCAGAGTCAGAGGTGTGTAGGACCCAAGCGCAGGACAATGGCAGAGGATGAGGCAGACACAAGGCAGGTCGAGTGCACGGTGGTTTATTAACCAAAAACCAGGTACAGGAACAAAACACAGGAAACACAAGGAAACTAGGGATAACTAGGAGAAAGGAAAAACACTGGGACTAGGAAATATACAAGGAACCACGAGGAGCTAGAATACACTGACAACAATTTACGAACCAACAAAGAAATGAAACCACAAGGGCATACTTATATAGACATGGGATAACTAGACACAGGTGAACAAAACTCAAAATCAAGACAGGGATTGGCTGGGGGACTAAGAGGACACAGGTGGAAAACAAAGACTAATCACAATACAGGTTAGACAAGGCAGGTACAGAACTACAGGGGAAGACAGGATGGCACAAAACAATACTACAAAATAAAAGGTACACAAGAAAACATAACATGTCACGGACCGTGACACCTATAGCTGATCTACATCGACACTTGTGAGCTTGTAGATTGGCTATTTTATCTATTTCAAATTTTATGTTTCCAAAATAGTAGGCCTATAGTAAGTAATAACAAGTTTAGGAGTCCTAAATGTCTAATCCTAACCAAACCTCTAAATGTCTACTGCTAATCCCAACCAGAGCCTCTTTGTAATTGTAAAAAATATATAATTTCTTTCCCCAACCATTAAATAACTATTTCTTGTGCGGACGACACAGGAAAATGGTCCTCAACAATGTCTACTGACACACATACATGCGCACGCGCACACACACACACACACACACACACACACACACACACACACACACACACACACACACACACACACACACACACACACACACACACACTGTCCAGAAGAAGAACAGAACAGGAGAGCAACTAAACCAGACCGTCCGTCCGTCCGTCCGTCCGTCCCTCCCTCCCTCCCCCCACCCATCTGAAACTGTGTTTACAGATCACTTACATTATATTATACAAACTATTTACATCACTTTAGTTCTAATCCAAACACTCGGGCTAGGAAGGAAGCAGAACGCCACTGGTAGTTCTGTCTAAAACAAACCGTCTTCTATAAATGAAAGCCATGCATGAACAAACGCGCTGCGCTGCAGCTAAACTCCCCTAGCTGCCTGTAACTCATTTTGACCGAGACCGATTCTACAAAATGTCTTCTAAATCATGACAGTTTTCTGAAAAAAAAATCAGTGGTTCTCAAACTATTTCATGTCAAGGACCCCTAGAAATATAATTGTATTTGGCCACCGACCTCCATATGTAGTTCCATGGGGTTCCTGGGTTCCAAGATTTGAGTTGAAAACGTTGGCTCTGAAAGAATATATATATATTCAAAGATTTGCATCACATTTAAAAATAGCACAAAAATAGCACAAAAATAATAGACCTACAAGCTCGTAGCGCTGCACTCGGTGCCGCACTATGAGCTTGTAGATCTGCTATTTTTCAATAGCTTAAAGTATAACATAATGCTTAAAACACCAAAAGGGGTTCCCACCCAAAATGGGTTAAACCCATTCAGGACAGGAAGCCCTTTTTGGTGTTTTAAGCATTACTAGACCTGTACGTGCCCGTCGGCCACCGGCCTATTGAGAACGATGCAACTTGGGAACCTAATAATACGATAGTCAAGTGGACTGGTTAAGTAGGCTAATCAATTGTCAGGTGTGGGGATTGCCATGGCAATCAATTGGCTGAGGCAGAGGCTGGAAATTGCACAGGTGAGGGGAATCTTTGAATGTAATTTATATTCTTTCAGAGCGAAAGTTTTTAAGTCAAGGGAGGTCGGCGACCATATCGTTTTTGGGGTGCTGGATATGAAAAACTTCCGAGAACCACTGATATGGGGGGGGGGCACATTAAGGCTGTCCCCAAACATTCAAGGTTTGAATGTTCGCTCGTTAGGGTTGGCACTCGAATCTTAATTCATGGGTTTGAACCATTCGTTTATTTTTATTTTTATAAATATATATATTTTTTTTTATTAACTCGAAAATATATCTCGGCGAGAATGTGATATGGGCATGTCAAAAAAAAGTTTCTAGTGCATTCCTGTAAGAAGTTGTCTATCTCCTTGTGCACACACACACACACACACACCCCAGCACGATCGCACAATTTGAGAAAAAGGTTAGTTCTCTCTCTCTCCCTCGCTGCGCTGTGGTGGAGCTGCGGGGAGTGCAGCCACGGCTTTCCACATGGCTCACAAACGCGATGTGCCTACCGGTAGATTATTCTCGTGAGTTGTGGACTTGTGTAGGCAAATTGATTTTGAGATGTTTCCTCAGTGTGGACGTGGTGCAAAACTGCAACTGGTACAAGTTGCAACAGCCAGGGAACTATGATGTCGCATTTATTGCACTTGCGTGCTCAGCCTGAGCCTCAGAGTCAGAGTAATATCCCTCTCTGTTTTTTGTTTCTTCTTTTTTTAAGATATTTTTTTGCGGCTTACGCCTTTTATTGGTTTTTGAAGGGACAGACAGTAGGCTGACAGGAAACGGGAGAGAGTTGGGGGGGATGACATGCAGTAAAGGCCGTGTCGGGCTCGGGAGTCGAACCCGCGGCACACTGCGACTGGATCACCAGTCGGGTGCCCAAGACGGTTACGCCACCACCTGGGCCAATTTCCCTCTCTGTTAAGCACACTTTGGAGATCTCTTCGACATATTGTCCCACTCGCTCGGCGGCGGTCGCTGAATGCACAGAACAGTGGGCGTATCCTCCCCGACCCCACTCACTCATGTAGGTGGGGTGACGTCACCCCAGGCTCTGCTTGCGTGCACGCACAGACACAGCGGAGCTAAATGACGACTGATGAGAACCGTTTGGGGAACCGTTAATAAAAAAACTATGGAACCCGGCTCCGGATCCGCAGTTCCGAATCCCAACCCTGCGCTGCCCTCGACAGAGCCGAAAGTGCTATATATTTCTCCAGTACAGCAGTGCAGAACCGAGTGTCACGGTTCAGGACAGGCAGGTGTTGGACCCAAGTGCAGACAAAAGCAGAGGACAGGCAGGTCGAATGCAAGGGGGGTTTATTAACCAAAAACAGGAACATACACTGGAGTACGAGGAGAGCAAGGCAAAACACTAGGAGCTAGGCAAAACACTAGGAACATGGAAAACACTAGGAACAAAAAACCACTGACAACATTTTACGAACGAACAAGGAACTGAACACACAAGGGCAAACTTATAGACATTGGATAACTAGACACAGGTGAACACCACTGACAATCAACACTGGGATAGGCTGGGGAACTAAGGGGACACAGGTGGAAACATGGGCAATCACAGGACTAGTGAGACAAGACAGGAACAGAACTACAGGGGCAGACAGGAAGGCACAAAACATGACTACACAATAAAGGTTCACAGTGTAAGGCAAAACTGCAACTAAGAAACGAGGAAAATACAAAACATCAAGATCACAGGAACACAACAGAAAGGTAAAACAATAACAAAAACCAAGAACAGGGTACACAAGAAAACATAACACGTCACAGAACGTGACACCGAGAGAGTAAACTGCGCAGCTAAGAGCGGGGGAGACGCACTGTGCGCTCTGATCTGATTTTAATTAATTAGAAACAAATGGTCCGAATGTTCACTCGGAAATTCCTGCCGAAGTTCGAGTCCTAAAATAAGGGCTAGGGTACAGCCTTACCCTTACAGCACATGCAGGCCCAAAAGCTCAAGGAATAGAGTTTGTCATGCCATACTTTTTATTTGTGTTTTTTCCACAGAATGAGAGGCCTGCTCTACCGGAAACATTGCGAAAAAAAAAAAGTTATGGCCATTTTTGTATACCACACCTATAGAGCATCGCAGTCCCGCCCCCTTTCAGAACGACGAGTGGCCCAGGAAATGATTCTCCATTCATTTTCTCCATAGGCTTTTCAAAGAGTATTTATATAAAGGCGGTTGCGGCGCGGACAAAGCCAACTCAGATCGTGACAGATCATGACAATAATTACAATGTTTTGGGCCGATCAAATAATTAGTAAGAAGAAAAACAAAACAAATAGTGTTGTATCCTGCCTTTATTTTCATCTTTCAAATTATTTGATCGGCACAAAATATTGTGTTTGTCGTCATGATTTGTCACGATCCGAGTTGGCTTTGTCCGCGGCGTAACCGTCTTTATATAAATACTTTTTATATAAGGTTTCCTTCCTGAGGTGGACATGAAATACAGAACCCTGGTTTAAGAAGTGTAGACATGGAGATGGGAGGTTTCCTTCCTGACAGAGGTGGACATGAACCCTGGTTTAAGAAGTATAGACATGGAGATGGGAGGTTTCCTTCCTGACAGAGGTGGACATGAACCCTGGTTTAAGAAGTATAGACATGGAGATGGGAGGTTTCCTTCCTGACAGAGGTGGACATGAACCCTGGTTTAAGAAGTGTAGACATGGAGATGGGAGGTTTCCGTCCTGGCAGAGGTGGACATGAAATACAGAACCCTGGGTTCAGAAGTGGTCACCGTGGAGAGGATGTGCTTGTTTACATTTTACGTCTCCACTTCATCACAGCGGTCGCACTGCTGGAACTAAACACTAAAACAAACCGCTATTGCAGAATATAAATCAACATATCTCCATATTTCAATTCTTTCGTTTTGTTAACAATTTGCTTTGATTTCCATTCGCAATATTGCAGCGCAGGGGTTCCAATACTCATGACAAATCGTCATGATCATCATAATCCACTCATTTGTGTCAGTTGTTGCTATAGTGGTGTGGTCTTTGTTGGGTTCTATATCAGTGGTTTTCAACCAGTGGTCCAGGGACCAGTTACCCACCAGTGGCCCTTGAGGGGGTTCCAGGTGGTCCCCAGCTAAATGATGGAGAGTTGGTAACCAAATGGACCCTTATAGAGCTTTAACTCTTTGAAAGAGTGACATTTTTGTTAAACATTTGCACTACTGTCTGCAGAATTAGAGAATGTATACGAATTGTTTTAATTTTGACCAACATCAATACAGCAAGGAATTGGTAATTTTGACCAACATCAATACAGCAAGGAATTGGGAATAAAATAATTCCCAACAATAACACAATATTATTTCTTGAGGGGATGCCAGCCCCTCCTATATACAGCTTTTGTCCCCACACGTCTGTGACATTGACAAATTAAACATTAGAACATTAAACGCCATTGACAATGAAGGCTACATTTACGTCATATATGTAAACAAGCAAATCAGCTAATAATCACAGGCAACCGGCAATCTGATTGGCCAGTATGAGATGATGGATGATGTACGATGATAAGAGCGCCCAAGCCGCATTTTGCAACTATAGATTTTTTAAAAATAATGGGATGAATCTAGAGTTGCAATACCCTCCATTGACTCCACTCATCCAAATGTATTTTGCGGCCTGCTTTCTCTTGCAATCGTTAAACTCACCAACTTTGCAGCTGTAGGGAAAGCTTGAATTATCCTCTTTCAATCTGCCAAGCGTTTTATTCTTCCTCACTTCCTTGACTTCTTTATTGACTTCCCATTGAATTTCAAATGAAAACTAGAAAAAGTGCCCTTCTGGGCACAGGTCTCCACCAGGATAGGAATGTAGGACATTGCAGCTTGCCTTCATCTGGTGGTTGGATAAAAGGGCAACAAAAGTAAATTATCCACAGATCCGTGCAGTTAGAGGTAAAAACACTTTTCGGCCAGTTATAGCGCCACCTTGAGGCTGAGTTGAAATTGTTCATGTGGCATTTCTTCCTCGGCCTAGTGGGAA
Organism: Protomyctophum parallelum; assembly: GCF_964188405.1. Lineage (NCBI taxonomy): Eukaryota > Metazoa > Chordata > Actinopteri > Myctophiformes > Myctophidae > Protomyctophum > Protomyctophum parallelum. Next base: position 39,319,221 of record NC_139718.1, on the reverse strand, counting down.
TGTGCGTGCACAATTTCACGGAAATCACGCGATGTGTTCATGATTTGCAGCATTTTGTTTGAAACTGAGCACTCCTCTGAACTTTGGAAGCCAATCTTAACCAATCAGGATGGAGTCTGAGAAATGTGAAAGACCCGTTTCGTTGAATGGCTCTAGAGAGACTGTGTACCAATTTGCGCGATGTTTGGACAAAATCTGTAGGTGTAGCCTACTGTGCAAAAACTTGTTTTGCACAAAGCGGCCTCCTGGTGGCGCTATAACAGGCCGTTCTGGAAATTTTGGGGCAGAGGTTCATCGTTGGCATCCAGGGAGTGTGTGTGCAAAATTTGGCATCGACCGGGTTAACGGTGCCGGAGATTAGCTGCTCACGGACACACACACGGACACACACACACGGACGGACACACGGACGGACGGACGGACGGACGGACGGACGGAGTGCAAAACATACTCTCCCCCCATGCCTTCGGCCTGGTGGAGACAATAATTCAAAGTTTGATTACTTTGACCAAGTCCCACAATAATGCAAAGTTCCTTTCAGCGTCTCAAATGAGTGAAGTATCAAAAACGTTACCCCAGAGATAATCAAACCAAAGTAAACCATAATATAAACTAGACAAAGTGCCAATCGGCACAGGTCTCCACCAGGGCAGGTCAGGTTGTGGCCTCATGGTGGCGCTATAACAGGCTGTTGAGGAAGATTTGGGCCGGAGGTTCGTGTTGGAGGGATGCAGGTACAATGTTTTTCCATGTGAGCATACATAAGTTGTATACAGATCGATGCAGTTATAGCTAAAAACAGGAATTGGCCTGTTATAGCGCCACCGTGAGGCTGATTTTGAGGAAAAATTTGTGGCATGTCGTCCTCGGCCTAGTGAAAATGTGCGTGTATAATTTAACGGAAATTGCACACTGTGTTTGTGTTTTGTGGCCTTTTTTCGAAATGGACGAATCGTGTGAGCTTTGGGAGCCAATCTTAGCCAATCAGGATGGAAGATGGGAAATGGTGCCGCTCCGTGTTGATCACATGACTATGGAGATCATGTGTACCGATTTGCGTGAAATTTGGATAAAATGTAAAGGAGTAATAATAGAAAATGTGTTTTACATATGTCGGCCTCCTGGTGGCGCTATAAAGAGCAGATGTGAAAAATTCCAGGCAAAGGTTTTTTCTTGGCCTCTAGGGAGTTGGCATACAAAGTTATCCACAGATCCGTGCAGTTAGAGTTAAAAACACTTTGGGGGCAGTTATAGCGCCACCTTGAGGCTGAGTTGAAATTGTTCATGTGGCATTTCGTCCTCGGCCTAGTGGGAATGTGAGTGCACAATTTCACGGAAATCATGCGATGTGTTCATGATTTGCAGCATTTTGTTTGAAACTGAGCACTCCTCTGAACTTTGGAAGCCAATCTTAACCAATCAGGATGGAGTCTGAGAAATGTGAAAGACCCGTTTCGTTGAATGGCTCTAGAGAGACTGTGTACCAATTTGCGCGATGTTTGGACAAAATCTGTAGGTGTACTGTGCAAAAACTTGTTTTGCACAAAGCGGCCTCCTGGTGGCGCTATAACAGGCCGTTCTGGAAAGTTTGGGGCAGAGGTTCATCGTTGGCATCCAGGGAGTGTGTTTGCAAAATTTGGCATCGACCGGGTTAACGGTGGCCGAGATTAGCTGCTCACGGACGGACGGACGGACGGACGGACGGACACACGGACGGACACACGGACGGAGTGCAAAACATACTCTCCCCACATGCCTTCGGCCTGGTGGAGACAAAAAAGGCAATGCATCGCTCAAAAAGGGAAAAGTATAAGTAAGCTAAGCTCACCCGAATTTCAAGTCAGGAGGCCACATCCGAAAGCTCTGAATGGATTCAGAGCTAAACCCTCAGACTTGTTCCTGGACCAAACTTTTCTTCTTCCAGATCTCAAAGTCACACTACTCAACTGAAGATATAAAAAAATATATAATATATAATCGTTATGTACCTTATTTACTTATTATACCGGAATGTTCGGAACAACCACATACGTTCGCCACATGTACACAGTGACAGACATAACTAGAAAGAGGCAATTCTGGGAAATTGCAAAGTGTGGTTGCCCACATCGCACCCGTCGAAAATGGAATCGCTTTCGTCTGTGCGTTGATTAAGCCACTCTCGACATCTGATTCAGATTTGGGATGGATCGGACATTCCGTGCGTGAATTGTGGCGTTTTTTGTAAAATAGGCCCCTCCCACTAACTTTGGAAGACGATTACGGCCGAACGATACAGAAGATCTAAATTCTGTCTCTGCTGTTTTAATGGGATAGGTCCCGAGATCATGTGTACTGATTTTTGTGAGATTTGGTCAAAATCTGTAGGAGGAGGAGCAAAAAGTGTGTTTTGAACAAAATTCAAAATGGCGGGAAATCTATCTAGACGCAAATGGGCGTGGCCTATATGGGGAGATGTGTCATGACCCAAGGAATCCAGGGAAAAAATATTTTTTATTTTACGACCTACGGTTCAAGAGTTATACCCCAAAAGGTAAAGTTGGCTGTTATAGCGCCACCATGAGGCCGACCGATATACTTCTAAGGTAATTAATTTTAGTAATTATTATGAATCTCTCCTCCAAGTCTTGTATGTATAGCCCTTACGGTCTCAGAGGAAAAAATACTTGAAAGTGAGTCTTTGCATTTTCCCATTCATGTCTATGGGGCAATTTAATGCACTAATTAATTCATATCAATTAAACTATTCAACAAATGTCTTAGCAAAATACACGCACACGATTCCCGATGTAGCCCGTCGTTTTGACATATGGCTCGAGTGCGTGCGACAAAAACTGTGGGAGGTATAACGCGACAAAATAAAGTTTATCTATAAAAATAAAAGGTCACTAAAACAATAGTATGGTTGCCTTCAGGCAACCACACTAATAATCATGATTCTATCCACACTTTTCCTGGGCTGTGTGTGCTCCAGTTCCTGTTGATTTCATTGGATATCATTGGTCATCTGACCAGTTTCATTGGCTTTCATTGGATCAAATCGACAGGAACTGGAGCACACACAGCCCAGGAAAAGTGTGGATATATCCGACATGTTCAGCACAATAACAAATCCTTCACACCAGCAAAGCGCTGGTGAAATAGCATGTTAAACATTGTCTGGGAAGGTAGGTGGCGCCGTGGCGCCGTGGCGGTATGCAGTGCCATGCACCCAAACGCTCCGAGCTCTCCTTCCTGCACGTGAAATCAAATGAAAACAAACATTGCATCCCACTCGGCTTGCTCCCACTGGTGTGGTGTGTATACTAGTGTAACCATGTCGCTATCGAAATTGAAAAAAATAAAGGTTGATTCAGAAAATCGCCAGTTTAATAACGAGTGGACCGAGAAATATGCATATTATGCATATTTCTCGGTCCACTCGTTATTAAACTGGCGATTTTCTGAATATATTGAAACTCCCGAGGGCAAACCAATGTGTTTGCTCTGCAACCAAATCAATGCTGTTGCAAAGGAGTATAACCTGCGGAGGCACTTCAACACAACTCATGACAAGTTTGATGTAAACTGTCCACCAGGTTCACATAAGCGCAAGGAAAGGATAAAAAAAAGCTGTCTGAAAGCTACGATAAAACACGGCGTAACATCACTCGGACAGACAACTGGTGAAATCGTGTTCAACAAGATTGTTGCTTTTTTCAAAGACAACAAGCTTAATTTGGTAGCAAGTTAACATGCTGGTTACAGACGGCCGGTGCTCCTTTTATGGCGGGGAGCATCAAAGGCCTGGCTGCACGACTCGGTGCCATCGCACCGAGGACAAAATCACTCCACTGCTTGATCCACCAGAGCGGTCTGTGCGCCCGACTCAGTGGTGAGTTGAAAGATACAATGGACTCCGTTATGGTCATGATTAACTTTGTCAGAGCGACCTCCAGTCTTCAACACAGACTGTTATGTCAACTGCTTGAGGATATGTCAGCTGATCATAGTGATTTACTGTTACATAATGACGTTCGGTGGTTAAGCAAGGGCAAATGCGCTCAAGAGAGTATGTGACCCCAGGAAGGAAATTATAACATTTCTCTGTGACTCCAAGCAGAAGAAAGCCAACACGTTTATTTCGCTAATGTTGGATGATTTGTGTCCAATATGTGCTTTTTAAGCGGCATCTTTCATCATTTTAATCAACTTAATCTGGGACTGCAGGGTAGAAATAAAACAGTTGTTGATATTGTTGAAAGTCTAACTGCATTTCAAACGAAACTAGTTCTAATCTAATCTCACTGACAGAATGCTCCAATTTCCCACACTTTGTAACTTTATCAAGTCATCAACAAGTAAAGTCAAGCCAAATGTCACTCAATTAATGACAGATTTCATTGCTAAATTGAGGGGAAACTTTGCAAGACGATTTGATGAATTTGACATGCCGGGAGAATTGATGCATTTTGTGAGCAACCCATTTGCCAATGTAGCTGCTATTTTGATGAAGGTCCCCTGCAGCTTGAAATAATTGACATGCGAAGCATCATCTGCTCTGAAGCAGGCACTTGAGAATGAATCCACCACAACATTTTGGACAAAGTGTATATGTCAACACATTCGCAAAACATAAAAAAGCTGGCAATATCTGTGCAATTTATTTATTATTATATTTTATTTTATTTTTATATTGAAATGTTGATGTGTTGAAATGTTGTTGGCCGCCGACCCCCATCTGAAAATATGTTGTTCCAGGGACTCCCCAGAAGCAAAGATATGGGTTAAAAACGTTCGCTCTGAAAGAATATATATTCAAAGATTTCAACGATCTCAACGATTTTCCAAAAATAGCAGATCTACAAGCTCGTAGTGCGCCACTCAGTGGCGTGCTATGAGCTTGTAGATCTGCTATTTTCCAATAGCTAAATTATAACATAATGTTTAAAACACCAAAAGGGGTTCATGAGTCCTTCCTCAGCACACATGACGCGCTCACGCCATCCTGCTGACATTAAGTTTAGCTGACTTCTTTTTTTGCCAGAGAAGCATTTCTGACTGTCGTCACGTAGCGTCAAAATGAAGACATACTCACGTCTGTCCAATTAAAGTCAAGTGGAAGCGGTGCCGAGGCACGTCAGCACCTTTTACAGTGTAAAGTACGTCATGTTTGCTGCATGACACTTTCTCACCATCATTATATTGAGTCACGTGGTTCACACGTGTTTTAATTTTTTTCAAATGGTAGCCTACACTCTCAGAGTTACAGACCTGTAAAAGGTCCCCCTCAAGGAACCCCCGAACCCCACTTTGAGAACCACTGCATTAGGGCAAGTCATGACATGTCTTCATTACAACTGTGAAAGGAATAGAATACACCCACACTGTGTATTTGCTCAGTACAAGATTATTTTCTTTTTTAACGCATTAAACATAAAATACTCATGTACTGTACTGAGCAAATGCAGTGTGTGGGTGTATTCTATTCCTTTTAGGGAGGTTCCGATGATTTTGGCTGATATCGATATCCGATATAATTAATTGCTGCATGTTATGGCAGATATAACTGATATTAGCGATGTCGATATGATCTCATTCTGTATTAAAAAAATATATAATAATTTTTCCCATTCTGAAAAATACATGGTAACAGGGTGTCTGCACTGCAGGCTTAGGCAAGTCAGATTTCACTTTAATACCTTTTATATTTAATATTGTGAGCTTGTAGATCTGTTCAAGCTGCTACCTTGGGCTTGTTTATGTAAAGACAGGCCGATTAGTTAATCGGTCCTGTAAAGTTGCTCCAAGAATCGACAGTCCAACAATGTAGATCTTTTTTGGTATTTTATTTACCTCAAAACACAAAGTGACCGACCCATGCTGGATTTGACTGTGCAGGCAAAAATAATACTTCCCGAAATAAGACTGTCAATACACTTTCAAATAACCGAAAGTAAGAAAACACTTCAACCACTCAACTAAGGAAAAACAACAAACCAAGAACTTAAGAAACTGAAAACAGGCTATGCCTTCCTGGCCCTGCCAGCTCTCCCCTGGAGTTGTCTCCTTTGTTAGTCTTAAGCTAAACTGATTCCCCTCCCAAACATTTCCACAAGCCTCCCTTATATACCAGGTGAGACCCCACCCACAATGATTAGTAATTGGACCAATCTACTCAAACAAGGTAAACCATGACCCATGAGTTAGACCAACTACACAATTACACATTTAGAGTCTGAATGTTTTCCAAGGCATCACATCAAACACAAAACAATTATGATAGCATTAGGCAACACCGATAAGTAGTACAGTATATGACGCTACACATAGCCACACCTCCAAGGAGCTTGATGACAGTCAATTAATGGGAGCAGCTGTGCAGTGTGCGTTTGTAATGTTCAGTTTCACATTGTGGAGTCTTCTAGTGTCTACAGGTCACGGGTTGCCCCGTGACAGGTCCAAACCGATGCCGATTAATCTAAAAACAACTAGAATTGGCCGATACCGATGTGTTTGCCGATTAATAACTAATTCCTTTCATTGATGTCCAGTGGGCCTACGCACCTGCATGCGCAGACGGCTGATTTCTAGGTGTGCAAAAGTGTTTTTCCTGTACTGCAGTCCATTACAACTGTAAAAATATAAATAAACCTCTATATTCAGATAATCAGTAAACCTTGCCATAGAGTGTTTGTTCAGTAACAGAGGTCTGACTGTCTCTCTCCAACTCTGTAATCCATTTAGACGTGAGCTCCATTCTACAAAATGTCTTTCTAAATCCTGACAGTTTTCTGAAAAACCCCATGTTTCTATATTAGTGGTTCTCAAATTATGTCATGTCAAGGACCCCCAGAAATATTATGTAATTGGCCGTCGACCCCCGCCTGAAAACATGTTGTTCCAGTGGACACGCCCAGAAGCAAAGATTTGAGCTAGAAACGCTCAATGGTGCCGTGCTATGAGCTTGTAGATCTGCTATTTTTCAATAGCTAAGGTATAACACAATGCTTAAAACACCAAAAGGGGTTCCCGCCATGACGAATGAAATAAAAATAAAAACCCAAAAGGCGGCAGCTGCAGGCCACCAGGAAAGGTCCAGGCTTGCTGCCATTCTGCCAGTGCCATCATGATAATTTCACCTGTATCAGTGAGTGACAAATAAACCCTCTTCTGTCTTGAATCCTTTTGCCAGCATCATTCTTGTGAGAGCAACAAAGGGTTGTGTAGTTGTCTGTTGGTTTGTATATTATTTATGTTGTTCTGTAAAAGTGGTGGCATTAGGGCGTGTTTGTTTGTGTGTGTGCCTCGACGGAGCGTGCGGTAGAGTTTCTGCTATCTGCGCGCTGGTTGTGGTGGGCTGGTCTGGGCCAAATTCATGTGGAAATGACTGGGCCGAATTTTTGTCCCAGTCCAGCCCTCACAACACGTTGCGCTGCGACACATTGTGAGCTTGTAGATCGGCTACGTGTAAAATGACTTGTCTTTTACTTATACTGGATCTCTAGTCCAAAAATGTCCATTGGTCCCTTACTAAAATGCTAGTCTAGTTTTTATTTGTTGACGAAATTGTCAGTATATTTAGTCTTAGTTTCAGACACCATATAGCTTAGTTTCCATTTCGTTTTTGTCAGTGAATAAAGTTCATCTTAGTATTTAGTCGACGAAATCAACACTGACGACTACACCCAAGGTCCCCCACAGGGGCCCTGGACACAAAACAAGGTCACCTCGGTCCCCCACAGGGGCCCTGGACACAAAACAAGGTCACCTCGGTCCCCCACAGAGGCCCCTGGACACAAAACAAGGTCACCTCGGTCCCCCACAGGGGCCCCTGGACACAAAACAAGGTCACCTCGGTCCCCCACAGGGGCCCCTGGACACAAAACAAGGTCACCTCGGTCCCCCACAGGGGCCCCTGGACACAAAACAAGGTCACCTCGGTCCCCCACAGGGGCCCCTGGACACAAAACAAGGTCACCTCGGTCCCCCACAGGGGCCCTGGACACAAAACAAGGTCACCTCGGTCCCCCACAGGGGCCCTGGACACAAAACAAGGTCACCTCGGTCCCCCACAGAGGCCCCTGGACACAAAACAAGGTCACCTCGGTCCCCCACAGGGGCCCCTGGACACAAAACAAGGTCACCTCGGTCCCCCACAGGGGCCCCTGGACACAAAACAAGGTCACCTCGGTCCCCCACAGGGGCCCCTGGACACAAAACAAGGTCACCTCGGTCCCCCACAGGGGCCCCTGGACACAAAACAAGGTCACCTCGGTCCCCCACAGGGGCCCCTGGACACAAAACAAGGTCACCTCGGTCCCCCACAGGGGCCCCTGGACACAAAACAAGGTCACCTCGGTCCCCCACAGGGGCCCCTGGATACAAAACAAGGTCACCTCGGTCCCCCACAGGGACCCGGTATACAAAACAAAACAAGGTTTCAACTTGTGTTTTTCATCTATTCATGTATTTTTTTTCCTGAAAATATTAATTGTCCAAGTTGTATTTCAATCCCTTAAAGAAACAAACCGTGGAGAATCAGTTAAGGACACTTCATACGAGAACCATGAATAAAAACCTAAAGAATGTCTCCTTTCAGCTTTTCCCCTTCGCTCTGTGCAACGTCGTGTTTGTTGTCGTATAGCGGTATATACAAACAGCAGCCAAAGTCATTATTATACAGCGTGCATTAATCCATTTTGACCCGAGACCAGATTCTACAAAAATGTCTTCAAAAATCACGACAGTTTTTTTTCCAAAAACGTACCCTATGTTACTATATCAGTGGGTTCTCAAACTATTTCATGTCAAGGAACCACAGAATTTTGTATTTGGGCTGCAGACCCCCCATCTCAAAATATGTTTTTTTCCAGGGACCCCCCAGAAAAACATTTGAGTTAGAAACGTGTGTATATAATAAAAGATTTGCACACATTTTCACGATTTAAAAAAGAATAGCGGATCTACAAGCTCGTAGATCACACTTTTTCAATAGGTAAAGTATAACATAAATCTTAACAGTTTTCTGAAGAAAAAAAAGTATGTTTCTATGCCAGTGGTTCTTAAACCTTTCCATGTCAAGGATCCCCAAATGTACATGGATTTGCCAGTTGACCCCCATCTCAGAATATGTTGTTCCAGGGACACCCCCACCCCCCAGAAGCACAGATATGACGTTCGCTGCATGAAAGCATATATATATTCAAAGATGCGCGCCACATTTTACACAATGCTTCAAAAAGTAGCAGATCTACAAGCTCGTAGCGTGGCACTCGGTGCCGTGCTACAAGCTTGTAGATCTGCTATTTTCAATGGTGAAAGGGCATGGTTAAACGCTATATAAGACTACACGGATGCGTTCCCGTCCTAAATGGCTTAAGAAGTCATTGTAATAACCGAGTCAAATGAACTCCTCTGTTCTGCATTGAGAAGAGCTGAACTGAAACGACCTGGAATAACCTGCGCGCATGGTGTGGGGTTCGGGTTACGGCGCTCCGACCCGACCGTGACGGTTCATTACTGACCTGATATTAGCTCCGTGTTTCATATTTTCACCATGACGTCGCTGATGAAGTTGGGACTAAAATAAAGGTGGGGGTGTTCAGGGGGTCCCCCATGAGTTAACCCATTCTGACCTGAGATCAGATTCTAAAAATGTCTATTACATCCTGACAGTTTCATCATTAACCCATTCTGACCTGAGATCAGATTCTAAAAATGTCTTCGATTTTTCAAAAATAGCAGACCTACAAGCTCGTAGCGCGCCACTCGGTGGCGCGCTATGAGCTTGTAGATCTGCTATTTTTCAATAGCTAAACCAAACCAAAATGGGTTCCCGCGCAAAATGGGTTAAAGGAGAATTAGAAGGCTTTCTTACCTTTATTTCTAGTTGTTACGTCCCCGCCAAAGAGGTCCAGGTGTTATTTTGTGCAAAATAACCAAAATAGCCGAAATATTGTCTATTTCCCCTACCATAAAACCTCAATGAAGTGAATTGAATGGGGCATTGGGGGCTAATTTGCTTATTTCCATCGCTCAAAAATATATTTTTGTCGTATACAGTATATATCCTCTCTTCATAATATGTAAATAGTATCCCATAAGCGGCACACTTTACTACTTAAAATAAGCGAATTAGCACAAAAACCGAACCCCTATTGAAGGCTTTTTAGGGCAAATAGCCAATAATGCACTTTTGCACAAAATAACACACGCGCACACACACACACACACACACACACACACACACACACACACACACACACACACACACACACACACACACACACACACACACACACACACAATTGATTGATTGATTGATTGATTGATTGATTGAAATATTTATTAACAGTTTGTAGAATTTACAGTACATTTTAAGCACAAACTCAATACAAAGACTGTTAACTGTGAGTGGACGACCCAATTAAGTATTACACTTGTTTACAACAGGGTCCACATTGTTCAATTCATCAAAAAAATGTGCAGGATGGTAGCCTACACACGGACGGACAACACCCATGGGCGAAAACACAATCTCCGAGCCCAGCCCTGTTTGGCCCCCACGGCGGTGACAATAAAGAAAACACAAACGATGTTTTTTGGGGAGAGGCCCACCGTCGTGTCTCTGGCAGCCCTTAGGGCCCCCTAGGGCCCGTCCACAGTACTGCAGTGCATATAGCTATACTGGCTCAGCTCTGCAACACGTTTGTTTTCCTAACGGCTCCGCGGAGGCATTGTGGATTCTCGGGGTCTGTTTGTTTGTTCGGAGCGTTTCTCTCTTGTCTCTAGTGTCTCTCTACTGAATGTATAATGGACTCACATCTCCTCCCTCCCTGGCCCTGAACTGGACTCAACGTCCCTCCAGAGATGGATTCATTACATTCCTTTCACTCACACTGAAGACCAGTGTTGTTTTTGGCAGCACATTTCTATTTTAGTTTTAGTCATAGTCTCTTTGAAACATTTCATTTAGTTTTAGTCACATTTTTAGTCACCCGGAATGTTTCAGTGTTTTTATTTTTTTTTGTCGACAAAAATGTATTTTTGCCATAATGGCATGATTTTACACTTGAAAATAGCCGATCTACAAGCTCACAATGCGTCGCGCTGCGGCGCGCTGTGAGCTTGTAGATCAGCTATTTTCAGCATGCAACCAAGTGTGAAATGACTTATACTGGATCTCTTGTCCCTTCCTAACATTTTAGTCTAGTTTTTATTTGTCAGTTTTAGTCACCATAGCTTAGTTTTCATTTAGTTTCCATTTAGTTTTCGTCTGTGAAAAAAGTGATGATGAACATTTTTCATCACAGTTTTAGTCGACGAGAACAACACTGCTGAAGACACAACGAAGCCCACATGTTGCTGTCTGTGCGGAGAGACGCAACGTATCGTATGTAGGCCTTATAGGGGTTAACCTCAAACAAATTGTAAACGGTAACTCTTTCAACTTTTTTTGTTTCATAAATATGTTAGTGACAACAACATATTCCTAAGAAATCCCAGTATAGGGGAACATATTGAACTGGATGAAGTGCCCCTCTGGGCACGGGACTCCACCAGGGCAGGTCAGGTTGTGGCCTCCTGGTGGCGCTATAACCTCAGGGCACAGGTCTCCACCAGGGCAGGTCAGGTTGTGGCCTCCTGGTGGCGCTATAACCTCGGGGCACAGGTCTCCACCAGGGCAGGTCAGGTTGTGGCCTCCTGGTGGCGCTATAACCTCGGGGCACAGGTCTCCACCAGGGCAGGTCAGGTTGTGGCCTCCTGGTGGCGCTATAGCCTCGGGGCACAGGTCTCCACCAGGGCAGGTCAGGTTGTGGCCTCCTGGTGGCGCTATAACCTCGGGGCACGGGTCTCCACCAGGGCAGGTCAGGTTGTGGCCTCCTGGTGGCGCTATAACCTCGGGGCACGGGTCTCCACCAGGGCAGGTCAGGTTGTGGCCTCCTGGTGGCGCTATAACCTCGGGGCACAGGTCTCCACCAGGGCAGGTCAGGTTGTGGCCTCCTGGTCCATCCTGGGCACATGACTATAGAGATAGTGTGTAACGATTTGCGGGATGTTTGGACAGAATCTGGAGGAGTTATATCAAAAAATATTGTTCAATAGTTGGCCTCCTGGTGGCGCTATAACAAGCCGTTCTGGAAGATTTCGGGCAGAGGTTCATCATTGGCATCCAGGGAGTGTGTGTGTGAAAAATCGACCGGGTTAACGGTGCCGGAGATTAGCTGTTAACAGACGGACGGACACCGGACACACAGACGGACACACAGACGGACACACACACACACACACACACACAAACACACACACACACACACACACACACACACACACACACACACACACACACACAAAACATACTCTCCCATTACATGCCTTCGGCCTGGTGGAGACAAAAATGCTAAAATAGGTGATGCTATACTGTGTACCCTTAACAACCTATATGAGGCAAAATTAATTCTTATTTGAGTATGGCATGTGACGTACGTGTCAAACCAGGGGGTTTTCATGATTCTGAAGCATTAGTTTTGCAAGAAAAAAAACACTCCTTGGGGTCATCAGAATGTGATGAAAAAATCACACACGTGTGAACTGAGTGGTGCAATTCCCCCCCCCCCCCCCCCTCTCTCTCTCTCTCTCTCTCTCTCTCTCTCTCTCTCTCTCTCTCTCTCACTCTCTCTCATTAGAGTCACTACCCCTCTCACTGTTTCTGGCGCCCCCTACTGCTATTATTAAGTCACATACTCATGCTCATACAGACAGACAGACACACACACAAACAAACAAACACGTACGAGGACATTGCAAGCTGGTTGTAGGAGTGGTTGCACCACTCAAAAAACACTCCTTGGGGTCATCAGAATGTGATGAAAGAAACACTCATTGGGGTCATCAGAATGTGATGAAAGAAACACTCCTTGGGGTCATCAGAATGTGATGAAAGAAACACTCCTTGGGTCATCAGAATGTGATGAAAGAAACACTCCTTGGGGTCATCAGAATGTGATGAAAGAAACACTCCTTGGGGTCATCAGAATGTGATGAAAAAAACACTCCTTGGGGTCATCAGAATGTGATGAAAAAACACTCCTTGGGGTCATCAGAATGTGATGAAAAAACAGTCCTTGGGGTCATCAGAATGTGATGAAAAAACAGTCCTTGGGGTCATCAGAATGTGATGAAAAAAACACTCCTTGGGGTCATCAGAATGTGATGAAAAAACAGTCCTTGGGGTCATCAGAATGTGATGAAAAAACAGTCCTTGGGGTCATCAGAATGTGATGAAAAAACAGTCCTTGGGGTCATCAGAATGTGATGAAAAAACAGTCCTTGGGGTCATCAGAATGTGATGAAAAAACAGTCCTTGGGGTCATCAGAATGTGATGAAAAAACAGTCCTTGGGGTCATCAGAATGTGATGAAAAAACAGTCCTTGGGTCATCAGAATGTGATGAAAGAAACACTCCTTGGGGTCATCAGAATGTGATGAAAGAAACACTCCTTGGGGTCATCAGAATGTGATGAAAGAAACACTCCTTGGGTCATCAGAATGTGATGAAAGAAACACTCCTTGGGGTCATCAGAATGTGATGAAAGAAACACTCCTTGGGGTCATCAGAATGTGATGAAAAAAACACTCCTTGGGGTCATCAGAATGTGATGAAAAAACACTCCTTGGGGTCATCAGAATGTGATGGGGGAAAAACAGTCCTTGGGGTCATCAGAATGTGATGAAAAAACAGTCCTTGGGGTCATCAGAATGTGATGAAAAAACAGTCCTTGGGGTCATCAGAATGTGATGAAAAAACAGTCCTTGGGGTCATCAGAATGTGATGAAAAAACAGTCCTTGGGGTCATCAGAATGTGATGAAAAAACAGTCCTTGGGGTCATCAGAATGTGATGAAAAAACAGTCCTTGGGGTCATCAGAATGTGATGAAAAAACAGTCCTTGGGGTCATCAGAATGTGATGAAAAAACAGTCCTTGGGGTCATCAGAATGTGATGAAAAAACAGTCCTTGGGGTCATCAGAATGTGATGAAAAAACAGTCCTTGGGGTCATCAGAATGTGATGAAAAAACACTCCTTGGGGTCATCAGAATGTGATGAAAAAACACTCCTTGGGGTCATCAGAATGTGATGAAAAAAACAGTCCTTGGGGTCATCAGAATGTGATGAAAAAAAACACTCCTTGGGGTCATCAGAATGTGATGAAAAAAACACTCCTTGGGGTCATCAGAATGTGACGGGGCAAAAATGAGTGGCAATATGGCCGTTTTTACCTCATATAAAGGGTACTATCACGTATTTTAGACACCAGTGTCTAAAATATGGTTTTTATTTGACGGCCTTCCCGCCCCGGCCTTTGTGCCCGTGAAAAACACCAAAAGGCCAAGTTGCATTTGAACCACATTCCAGCCCTGCATCCTCAGCCGTCCCGCCCTATAGCATAACGAGCCCCCGGCCGGCCACGAAACACGGAGCGTTGCTTTCATCCAAACGAAACGTGCGGAGACCGTTAGAGAACCCGGCGTCTCGTCTTGCAATGGGTCTGGTCCACAAGATTCGATACACCACCAAGATACCCATGTACCTGTCTAAATACTTCACTAAGATACCCATGTACCTGTCTAAATACTTCACTAAGATACCCATGTACCTGTCTAAATACTTCACTAAGATACCCATGTACCTGTCTAAATACTTCACTAAGATACCCATGTACCTGTCTAAATACTTCACTAAGATACCCATGTACCTGTTGTCACAGCCCCCTGTAGTTGGGCTACTAGGGCCTGTGTGGTTTGTTACAGGTAGGCCTAGTCTGGTGCTTCCCACAGGTCCTGCCGAGTTGATGATCAGGTGCATTGGGAGCACCTGATCAGTGTTCCCAGGGTGCACTATAAGAGGCTGGGTGTGGCCACACTCAGTCTCTCTCTCCTTCCATGAGAGCAGCAGCATCTTTGCACCATTCAACACCCCACACTACATTTACCACACATCCACTCACTTACACTACTGATCTACTGATTAACACACTCCACCTTAGAACTGTAGTATTGTTTGTTTGTTTGATTCTTATTATGTTTGTTTATATTGTAAATAAATATTGGTTTGTGCACTTTTAAACAGCCGTGTGTCTTCCTCCTTTGTTATGGCCCAAGAGCCAGGTCATAACATGGGGGCTCGTGATTTGAACTCGGATTGGTTGTGACGTTAACAGGTAAAGTAACTAACTTCCTGTTTTGTTTGAACTTGTAGATTACTAAATTAGTCATGGTATTTTGGCATTAGGAGGAGGTGCACGGTAGTTAAAGTGTTTTGGTGGTAGTATTTGTTGGTTCAGTTTGGTTATAAGATATTTGGTTTGATGCTGGTCATGTCATGTGTATTTGCTATAGTGTTAGAAGTTAGGATGGGTGTGACAAGTGTGTTTTGTCTGAGGCTTGGTGGTCCCTGTGTAGGATTAATGGTGTTTCCCACTGTGGGACTCGCTGTATTTTTTTTAATTTGTTGATTTGTCTTTGTAGATTCTGTTCCACACAAGATGGGACAGGGTGGTACCACTGGGATGCCTTGTCGGTATGGGGGACTCAGGAGGGCCACTGAAGACCAGGGCAAGTGAGTCAGTTTAGTTTTTGGTTAGGCAGCTGAGGTAGAGGGATCACCGCACCTGTAGGCACACCTGTCATATCTGTCCTGGCTTTGCAGGGTTGGAGAGAGAGCATTTTTTTGTTAGTTTGTGTGTGTTGATTAATTGTGAATTAATTGTTAATTCAAATTGTGAATTGTAATTCACTTGTCTTCATAGTTTTGTCCTCATAGTTTTCTGTCTGAAATGGTTGGTCCATCATTTTGTTGTCAGTACGTACGTATCTTGTAAGAGCTCCGTGTGGGAGCTGTTTAAAATTGGAAATGGCAGGAGTAGTCTTCACCAGGCTGGTGCAGCTGGGAGACAGTGTTGTATCTGTCAGGCTGTAGATGGTTGGAGGTGTAGATTTTGGTTTTATCCTGTCTAGTATGCGATTTGTCTCGTCAGGCCGAAATGGCTGGGAGGCAGTGTTCGTTTCCTCTGTCCTTCTGACATATGGGTCGGTTGGGGAGGGGGGGTTGGTCAAGGGCAATGCTGGATGGATAGGTGTGGGGCTTTGTGCGCACACTCCCGGTGAACTGGGAGGAGCCTCCACCCTCTGTTTTATTCCGGTTGGCCTTATTAAAGGGTACTGAATGACTGGATTTTGTATGTTGGATCAGAAAATGTCGTGAGGGAGAGTATTATGTTGGACAACGTGAACTGTGTTTTGTCATTTTCAAATCTGGCCTGTTCCTGTCTTGTATCTACCTTATGTCCCTGTTCCTCTATTCTTAAATGCTTCAAGAATACCGGTAATCTTAGTTGCTGATAGAAGGCCTGGTGTGCTGGGTGCAGATTGAATTGGTTGGGCTGAAATTCATTTTGAGTAATTGTCTTAATGTTGGTTTATAGTTATCTTAGGTAAACTATGTCTGGTACGTTGGTTATATTGGTTTGGTTAAGTTGGTTTGGCAGGTGTATGGTTTGCGCAGATTCCCATCCTTAAAAATAATTAATTATGAATTGACTATATAGCACTTTTGTGTTATTGCTGATTGTTAAAATGTGTATGTCTTTGTTTGCCTTGTGGTAAACTGGTCACTGGTGTGTCAAAGCTGGCAGCTTTAGATGGTGAAACGTCATGCCACAGTGTGGTAGTTTTATATGCTGGGGGGGGACGATAGTCTCAGCTGGCCTTCCGCCTCTGAGAGGTGGAGCTCCAAACAAGCTGGTGCTGTTGTGCATTAGGGCTAGAGCTGACAGGGTTACCTGCCCCTCAGCCAGATAGCTGCCATGGTTAAAAGTATTTTAAACTTCAGCAAACACATTTTGTGCTCTATTTTGTATTTGTATTGGTTTGCTGTTTGCATCTAAATTGGGGGGGTAAGTCTGCGCAAATGCTTCGGTTTGGTGTGGGAAACATCAGCCAAACAGACTTTGGTTACATTTTCGGTTATTAGTTGCTAAACGTCACACATGTTTAGTACATGGAATTTTCTTTTGATTATTAGCTGATGGTGTCTCGGTCCCTTAAGGGTCCTCGTTTTGTAGGGGGAGGGTGTCACAGCCCCCTGTAGTTGGGCTACTAGGGCCTGTGTGGTTTGTTACAGGTAGGCCTAGTCTGGTGCTTCCCACAGGTCCTGCCGAGTTGATGATCAGGTGCATTGGGAGCACCTGATCAGTGTTCCCAGGGTGCACTATAAGAGGCTGGGTGTGGCCACACTCAGTCTCTCTCTCCTTCCATGAGAGCAGCAGCATCTTTGCACCATTCAACACCCCACACTACATTTACCACACATCCACTCACTTACACTACTGATCTACTGATTAACACACTCCACCTTAGAACTGTAGTATTGTTTGTTTGTTTGATTCTTATTATGTTTGTTTATATTGTAAATAAATATTGGTTTGTGCACTTTTAAACAGCCGTGTGTCTTCCTCCTTTGTTATGGCCCAAGAGCCTGGTCATAACACTGTCTAAATACTTCACTAAGATACCCATGTACCTGTCTAGATACTTCACTAAGATACCCATGTACCTGTCTAGATACTTCACTAAGATACCCATGTACCTGTCTAAATACTTCACTAAGATACCCATGTACCTGTCTAAATACTTCACTAAGATACCCATGTACCTGTCTAAATACTTCACTAAGATACCCATGTACCTGTCTAAATACTTCACTAAGATACCCATGTACCTGTCTAGATACTTCCTTAATGTAAACGAAGTCCACACCCACAACACCAGAGGGAGTGCAACAAACCATGTACAACCCAGATTCGGCACAAACAAGGGACTAAATTATTTTCGCTCCTAAGCCACCAAAATGTGGAACGCCCTACCAACAGTCATTAAGACATGTGAATCCCCTGACTCCTTCAAAACCGCTCTCAAAGGGCACCTACGGACGGCTGCAATTCGAAACTGGCCTCTGTAAAATCTGAATCCCCCCCACCCCCCCCCCACCCCATTTCCCCTCACTGTATATGTATCTTTTCCCTTTCTGCTTCCTATATGAAGAATTCCTGTTCTGTTCTTTAGCTGCATAGAAGTGTCTATTTGTACGTCTCTAAATGTTTTGATGAATTGAACAATGTGGACCCTGTTGTAAACAAGTGTAATGCTTAATTGGGGTCGTCCACTCACAGTTAACAGTCTTTGTATTGAGTTTGTGCTTGAAATGTACTGTAATTCTACAAACTGTTAATACATATTTCAATCAATCAATCAATCAAAGTCTCGTCTCCGCTCGCTCACTCGCGACACGAGCGGCCCTACTGGAACCGAATGGGCCCGGGAGGGTAACCCGACACCGAGAGAGAGAGAGAGAGAGAGAGAGAGGGGGGGGGGGGGGGGGGTTACTTAACATGGGCGGGGCCACAGTGTTGTTTGATGAGCAGAGACATTTCTTTAGAGCTCTGCAGTTTGATGGAGCTCTAAGCAGTGCAGGGGGGGGGGGGGGGGGGGGCTCTGTATACCTTCACGCTGATGTTAAGCTGTAGATTTGCCAACGTTTAACACACACACACACACACACACACACACACACACACACACACAACGAAACCAGATGTGTGCATGCGTGCATGTGTGTGTGTGCGCACGCCTGCTTGTGCGTGTTTCTTTCTTTCCCTGTCTGTCTGTCTGTCTGTCTGTCTGCCTGTCTGCCTGCCTGTCTGTGTCTCTCTCTCTCTCGTCATTTTTGGGGGTTCCTCCCTGTATCATGTTACGTCTGTTTGTGTGTGTGTGTGTGTGTGTGTGTGTGTGTGTGTGTGTGTGTGTGTGTGTGTGTGCGTGCGAGTCACGTGCGCATGCCCCCCCCCCCCCCCCCCCCATCAGCCCTTGCTCGCCTTGCCGTGTGACAGCCAGTGTGTGTTAAATAGCGTGTGTTGGGTTCATTCCAGTGTGTGTGTGAGTGTGTGCGTGTGCGTGTGCGTGTGCGTGTGCGTGTGCGTGTGCGTGTGCGTGTGCGTGTGCGTGTGTGTGTGTGTGTGCATCTGTTGGGTTCATGCCAGGCTAGCGTGAGGCCATGTGCAACGTTTACAAGCACATGAACCCACACACACACACACACACACACACACACACACACACACACACACACACACACACACACACACACACACACACACACACACACACAACACACACACACAACACACACACACGCACGCACGCACACGTGCGTGCACGGTGTTGTGACCGGCGTGCATGCCGCTGACCGACTGACTCACCCCCAAAGTATTTGTGCTTCGACATGGTTCTGATTTGTGCAGCCAGTAGTGGATGCAGGTGCAACTTTCTGTTTTTCCCCCCCTTAAGTAAAAGTAGCAGAGCAGTGTGTAGAACGCTGATCCTGAAACGTCTGCGTGTCAAGCAGGACAATGCCACAAAAGTCTCGGTACACGCATGTTTGTACGTCTCTATGCGTGTACGTCTGAATCCACGTAACTCGAGAACCGTTCGCCCCACCGACTTAAAATTGCAGTGTCGAGTCCGTCGGATAGACGGTGTTGTAAACTCTAAGTACTGGACCCTCGTCTGGTTCTGACAGACGGGGGTAGTGTGTGCAGGCTGGGTGGTTGTTAGCCCTGAAACATGACTGCCATGATGATTATCATGACAGTCATGCAGAAACTTATAGCCCTGTTTTTGGCGCTCGCTGCATTTACAAGATTTCCGTATATATAAACATTCAGATTTCAAATATAAAGTACTCACAAAGTGTCCCACGGGTGTTAGTTAGTAGCAGCGCCAGCGATTAGAATTGCTGCGTCCCGCGTTGTTTAATAAAAAGCTTTTTTGTCCGAGCGCCCCGGCTACTTTTTTCAAACGGGGTTCGTTTGGGAAATCCACAGTTGCACACCGGGATCGCACTCGCCTATTAGTCTGTATTGGCAGGGCGGTCAGAGTACCTATATCGAACACACCGAGTGCCACCCTCCTCCCGACCGATAGGGGCGCGTAGTTGAAAGCCAATGGCAAAATAACAGCTCGGATAAAAATGCTTTTTATTAAACAACGCGGGATGCAGAAATTCTAATCGCTGGAGCTGCTATTAACTAACACCCGTGGGACAAATTGTGAGTACTTTATATTTGAAATCTGAATGTTTATATATACGGAAATCTTGTAAATGCAGCGTTCGCCAAAAACAGGGTGAAGTTTCTTCATGACTCTCGTATGAATACGAGAGTCATGAACCATGGCTAGGTTGTTAATCCGGTTGAAGTATTCCTTCGGTACGGTGACTGCGGCGGTGGGCCCGGGAGAACAATAGCGCGTCACGAGACAGTATATCACGCTAAAGGTTCACAAAGTTTATTACACAAACAGAAACATATAGTGCTGGATCATAATGACGTGACGACAAGATATGAGACTGACCTTGCTGTCGCTGAGATGTCTCTCGTAGCCTAACTATAGAGTATGCTACAGATCAGGCAGTACACTGAATGTGAAGGTAGCCTACTGGGGGAAGGCTTATTACTGTGTGTGTATAGGCTCAATATGTTAGTTTGACACATTCAGTAGATCCTGTGATCTTCTGTGGCCAGATGTAATTTCCTGGCGTTTATTAGGACTATAGTAAACCATAAAAAAATAAATCACCATAAAATTGTGTTAAAAAATACATATTTAGCCCCGAGCTCGAATGCCCCCGCCCCCCCTGTCAAAAACTGCTAAAATCCCTAAACGAAAGAAAGCAACAAATGAAAGAAAATGAACACTCATCTTTTACTTTCTCTAATAACAACCTAAAACATGAACCTTGGTTGAAAAAAACTAAAGTTGTCCTTTAAACATTAAGAGCAGGTAGACAGATATACAATAACAACCCCCCCCCCCCCCCCCCCCCCCCCATGGGGAACATAAATAACAGAGCCCACCGGTGGTGCTGGGGTGGTGGTGGGAGCAAACATCACATAACAACAGCCAGGGACCATTATGGAACCATAATGCATGAGGAAGGCAGGAAGAAACATGCAGTCTAGATGAGCTTAACGATGGCGTTTAATTGTGTCGAGCAGGGAGAGAAATGCAGCAGAGCCGAACGCCAAGATAAATATATGATATGCACAGTTGTATTCTGGTTCTATAATAAATATTGGTACGGTTAAATCTACTCGCGAGTTGTCCGGCTGAACTGTAGATTTGGTCGAAATCTTATATTGCTGATATCTAATCAATTGACTAGACTAAAGGATGAATGGAATTTTATTCAAAAGACTATGACTGAATCAGTGTGTGTGTGTGTGTGTGTGTGTGTGTGTGTGTGTGTGTGACTAGATTCTTATGAAATAAACCCATTTTGGTGCTTTAGCTATTGAAAAATAGCAGATCTACAAGCTCATAGCGTGCCACCGAGTGGCGCGCTACGAGCTTGTAGGTCTGCTATTTATTTTTTTAATCAAATTTTTTTAATCAGAGAAACATAGCTTTAGATTGTGGGGGGCCTAAATAATATAGTAGAAGCGTTTTTTTTTTATCAAGATTTGATCAATGTCACCACATGGTCCACACACTACAGATTAAAAACTAAAACGTTTTTTTTTTGTTGTTTTTTTTTTAGAGCACATTGCCAAAATGGCAGGGGGTGCTCTAGCACCCCCTAGTGTCTATCTGTGCACGCCACTGCTTCACGTAATGATACATATGAATGAATTGAAGTGGCCGGACGGCCGCGGCTGGCCTGAACAGACCCACCAAATGTCCGGGACATGTGTGTGTGTGCTTCAGCCGTAAACAATGTTCCATTAAAACGCTCTCTAGGTTCAGCATTCTAACTATTTATTTACAAGCTGTGGACAACTAACAGGTGTTTCTCTCGGAGCTAGCGTGGAGCCAGAACACCATAGCTCTGCTCTGGATCTCCAGATTCTAACCATGTGTGTGTTTAATTCCTACATTAAACCATTTTGGGAGGTAATTAAGGAACCCCTTTTGGTGTTTTAAGCATTATCATACTTTAGCTGTCGAAAAAAATAGCAGATCTACAAGCTCACATAGCGCGAAAATGTGGCACAGATTTTCGAACATATATATTCTTTCAGAGCTCAAATGTTTGCTTCTGTGGGGGGGGGGGGGGGGGGGTCCCTGAAACAACATATTTTCAGATGAGGGTCGGATGACCAATTACATGTAATTTTTGGGGTCCTTGACATGAACTATTTCGAAAACCACTGACATATATGATATATATAGAAACAGGTTTTTCAAGAAAACGGTCATGATTTAGAAGAGACATTTTGTGGAACCGTCCGCAGGTCAAAATGGGTTTACGCCTCCTCTATACTTCAGTGCAGGTTTTTCAACCCTTTTCACGTCGAGGTCCATTATTTATTCTGCTCTTTGAGCCGCCAACCACCAAGTTCTGATGAGACTCAGCCTCTCGGGCCTCACTCGCACCTAAAAGGCCTCACTCACACTGTTGCAACATGCACACAACATTTGTCTTGTGTCTTGGCCGTGTTTAATGGCCCCCAATGCATTTCCAATGGAAGTCACGTGGTTTCTTTTTCAAACCACGTGACACAACCTTGTTGCATGGCTGCATTCTGCCCTCCCCCCCCCCCATGCAACAAGGCTGTGTCTTCAAACCATGTGACTCCCATTGGAAATGCATTGAGGCGGCCATGACACGCAGAACACAAGTGTGTCGTGCGTGTGTCTTAGGTGTGAGTGAGCCTTAAAGACTCAAGACTAAGAAGAATATTTGTCTCCACATGGGGCATGGGGAGAGAGTATGTTTTAAACTCCGTCCGTCCGTCCGTGTGTCTGTCTGTCCGTCCGTCCGTCCGTGTGTCCGTCTGTGAACAGCTAATCTCCGGCACCGTTAACCCGGTCGATGCCACATTTTGCAGAACGGCCTGTTATAGCGCCACCAGGAGGCCGCTTTGTGCAAAACAAGTTTTTGGACAGTACACCTACAGATTCTGTTTGTACGCCTACAAACATCACGCAAATGTGGTACACAGTCTCTCTAGAGCCCATTCAACGTCTTTCAGATTCCTCACACTCCATCCTGATTGGCTAAGATTGGCTTCCAAAGTTCGCAGGAGTGCTCAGTTTCAAACAAAATGCTGCAAATCATGAAAACATCGTGTGATTCCCGTGAAATTACATTCCCACTAGGCAGAGGAAGAAATGCCACGTGAACATTTTCAACTCAGCCTCATGGTGGCGCTATAACTGGCCGAAAAGTGTTTTTACCTCTAACTGCACGGATTTGTGTATAACTTTGTATGCCAACTCCCTAGAGGCCATGGAAAAACCTTTGCCTGGAATTTTTCACATCTGCTATTTATAGCGCCACCAGGAGGCCGACATATGTAAAACACATTTTCTAATATTACTCCTTCAGATGTTATCCAAATTTCACACAAATCGGTATACACATGCTCTCCATAGTCATGTGATCAAGACGGGTTTGTTTGATTTCTCATAATCTTCATTGCCTACAATTGGCTAGCCCGCTTTGAACCCGTTTTGTACAAATTGCCACAATCAGAGCCGGTTTGGGGGGAATATAGCATATTGGCATTGTCTGTTGGTTCACACTGTTATATGGACCATGTAACAACATGGTCAACAGCACTGTTTGCAAATGTAGCTACATTTGTTGGCCACAAAGACAATTTAGACAAAACATGCTGCTGCCTGCTAATGGAGCTTGTAGATATAGGCTAATTATTTTCCGGGGAAATTGCAGATAGTTTAGCAGAGTGTAGTGTCGGCCCGATAAGCAGCTGGAAATGAGCACAGAGTCAGGAGGTAAAAAGCAGCCACACCGTGGTTTATTCCAAAAAAGAGGCTGACAGCATGGAGAATGGCACATCACAGGCAGCAAACAAATAGGGCATGTTGGTGTGCAGCTCCACCATGCCCTCTCACTGAATCCAACACTGAGTTAGTGAGTTGGTGTGTGCTTCCTGGCAGCCTTTTATAGTCAGCTGAACCAATCAGTGCAGACTGTACCATATTACCTAGTTAAACATGCAACACTTTTCTGAACCCCACATAACCCACATCACTTGAACCTATCAATCTATATCCCTACACCGGTAAGTACATATCAATGATGCCCACTATTGCAAGATAACCCACATATCACATTATCATTAGCAGCTCCAAGGCATAACTCAAACACCCCCATGGCTATTTCACTGTGGTCCAGTCCAGACCAATACATGGTGCTCTGGTAGCCTGGGACTCTTTTGCCTGAACACACTGGAACAGACAGAACAGAAGCAGTCAGTATTCAAGTACCCATAACACAGTCTCATATTGCATAATTGTATTTTCATGTTCATAATACTTTCAATAAACCAGTTCAACTCATGACTCTTCCTTTGTGTGCAAATATACATACTTAAATGTGCCCAATATCAGTAACGGAGGACCACTTCGTTACAAGAGACTGAAGTTGGAAAGGCTGTGCGCAGTGCCTGCTGGCTGCTGTGTCTTGTGTCAGCGGGCAGCACAGGCAGTAGTGGATATGCGCTAAACGCATGCATGTTAATTAATTAATTCATTAATTCATTGGCTGAATCAGTAGGGGCCTTTTGATTTGGTGAAGCGCCAGGGCCTTGAGAGGGGTTAATCCGTCACTGGCCACAATTACTCAACGCAGCGTCCGATTGCGGTGAAACTGTGCATGCATATTCCCACTAGGCTGAGGAAGAAATGCCACTTGACAGTTTTCAAATCAGCCTCATGGTGGCGCTACAACAGGCCAAGCCGTGAAACACACACACACACACACACACACACACACACACACACACACACTCCTAAACATTTTGCCAAACATCACACACACTATATCCTCCTGGTGCGGAGACCTGTGCCCAGAAGGATTTTATATGTCGTTGGATGAGATTTTGGCCACAATTCCATTTCATGCTGTATTGATGTTGGTACCAGAGAGACAACAGGCACATGCTGATCCAAATAACAAATGGACCCGTAAGGGGCGCACACACACGCACGCACACACATACACACACACACACGCACGCACACACACACACACACACACACACACGTAAATGTGTACAGACACTTGTTCTAATTAGCTTGGTATGTGTCTGTGGCGGGCTGGGTGTATAGGCCAGGGTGTCTTCCTGACACAAGCCTGGCTGCACTACAGCTGTCCCCGTGTGTGTGTGTGCGTGTGTGTGCGTGCGTGCGTGCGTGCGTGCGTGCGTGCAGGGTATTCTCATGCCCATGTGGAAGTGATTACGGAGCGTCCGGGGGAAATATGAGTGTGATACACAGTCCGGTACGGTATACTACACCGTCCTCCATCACAGCACAAAGCTTCTGTCTGCTAAGTTATACCTCCGGACTCCATGCTAGGCGGACAGCATGCAGGGAGGGGGGGGGGGGGGGGGGGGGGGGGGGGGGGGGACTGGGCACTGGGACGTACAAAGTACTGGGACTACAAGATCGCTTGCCTTCCGTCGAGATACAGACACCCCAGAGCCGAAGGGGGCGTACGGTCGTACCTTTCTACGTTTATGCAGTTGAGATGGCAGTGCCATGGGGATCGAACCCTTGAACAAAAGGCGACAAGGGGTGGGGGAGGGGGGCTATTCCAGCTGAGCCACCTGCAGGGTGCAATAATATAGAGCATATCTACAAGACCACTAACGCGACACATCTCACATTTTCAAAGACGTTCGATAAAAACTTTGATTGTCGATAACCTAAATCTGTAAATTAACGTGACAATATTGTGGAAACAATTGTAGTGTATAGGTAAAAGGTGAACGTATATCAAGTATCGAGGAATTGACATTCTCAAGTAAAAGCAAAGCACCTTGAAATTCATCTTTCTTAAGCACATTCGAGTAAATGTATTTGGGGGGGGGGGGGGGGGGGGGGGATGGGAACGGCAGCTCCTGTAGTTGATCTACGGGAGACGTCCACGCTTTCATCTTCTGTGCTGCGCGGTAACGAGACACAGCGCTGCTTTGATTTACACTACCCGCTGCTGCCAAAACACTAATCATTTATTATGTTCACCGCATGGCGGACAGGGTACTTCCCCCCCCCCAAAAAAAACTAGCACGTATACATCTACAAGCTATATATACGAAGCTTGTAGATTGAGTATAGTGAAGTGGTGAATGCGTATCTTTTGCAACGATAATCTCAAATCTGCAAAGTAGCCTGTAATAACTAAAACCTGTCAAATGAAACATTCGTAGAATATTAGCCTCTGACGTGTATAGCAGAGAGAGGTATAAAGTATTATGTTGAAGTATTGAACGATTTTAGACCCACTCGAATAACGCTTTTCGACCGAGACCAATTCCACGAAATGTCTTAAAAATCATGGCAGTTTTCTTAAAAACCCCATGTTTCTATAGGTCAGTGCATGGTTCTCAACCTTTCTCATGTTAATCAGACCAGTGTGTGTCCAGTGGAAACCTCGTATGAATCTGATCTCAGGTCAGAATGGGTCAAGGAGCCCCAGAATGATATGTATTCGGCCAGCCGACCCCCCATCTGAAAATATGTTGTTCCAGGGAACCGAAGCAAAGATTTGAGTTAAAACGTTCACTCTGAAAGAATAAATATTCAAAGATTTGCGCCGCATCTTCGCGATTAAATTTTATTTTTTGCAGATCTACAAACTCGTATAGCGTGGCACTCGGTGCCGCGCTACGAGCTTGTGTAGATCTGCTATTTTTCAAACAGCTAAAGCATTGAAAAACACCAAAAGGGGTTCCAGCCCAAAGTGGGATAAAGCAAAAAAAAGTTAGCTCAGAATTTAGAGCGCGGCGTATACTTGAGCATCACACGCTGCGCTTTACACAGACGTTTCATCTCTCTGTGCTGGGCGGTAACAAGACCACTGCAAGTTCTTTGTGATTTATCATACCTGCTCGGGCCAAACGACTAATCATTTGTTATGTTCCCCCCCCGGCTCATGCCAGGAGACTTTCACACAAACTGTCTGGCAAACATGATGAATCCGATCATACGCATCTTAAAGCATTCAGGACGGGAAACCCCTTTTTGGGGCATGCTTTAAGCATTACGTTTTACATAATATTATTAAACATTATGTAAAAGAAAATAGCGGATCTATACAAGCACTCGGTGCCGCGCTATGAGCTTGTAGATCTGCTATTTTGGGGGGGGAAATCGTGAAAATGTGTGCGAATCTTTGAATATAGATTATTTCGCAGTGAACGATTTCAACTCAAATCTTTGCTTCTGGGAGGGTCCCTCCCTGGAACAACATATTTTCAGATGGCCAATTACATATTTAATTTTTTTGAGTCCTAATAGTTTGAGAACCACTGACATATAGAAACAAGGTTTTCTGAAAAGTTTTTTTTTTTTCTTCAGAAAACGGTCATGATTTAGAAGCCATTTCTTTTAAGAATTGGCCTCAGGTCTAAATGTGTTAAAGCATTACTCACACCATACGAGCTTTTTTATGTTTGGAATAATATTACTACCCAAACCCGCTGTCTGGCTGTACTGTACTGTACAGTATGCACACATGTATCGTGTTTGGGTGCTGCGTGTGCGTGCGTGCGTGCGTGATTGATCCTGAATCTTTCAGGATGCTGCTGTACTATAGCAGGTCAGCATGTCTTCTTGTGTTGTGTTGTGGTTGTAGCGCTAATGTCATAACTAAATGGTAAACGGTGCATTCATATATAGCACCTTTTTCCAAGGCGCATCACATAGATTACATGCACACATTCACATGCGAGGGACGAACCTGCTCATCGGGAGCAATCAGGGGTTCAGAGTCTTGCTCAAGGACACTTTGACACTAACTCTGGGGGAGCCCGGCCCGGGATCGAACTGGGAACCTTCTGGTCGGGGGGTTAAGTACCCCTGAGCCTGGGCAGAATTCCATTTCGGGGTTCATGATCTGGTCGGGAGCGGATATGGCAACATTCGTCATGTTGTATAGTCAGTGATTTGTAGTCATCTGGCAGGAAACCGCATGGCTCCGTCTTCACACTAAACTGGTCATAGTTAGTTTCTGACCCCGGATAGCCCATCTCTCATGCTCTGGATTCATGTCCCTTATGTATAGCTCCCAGCCTTATATATATATATAAGGATTCTCTTTTATTTGTATCATGGTTGTTTGGTTTGTACAGTATGTCTGTGTATAGTTGATGTTACAAGGTGGACCACAATGGAAACGAGCTCAGTCTTTTTTTTTGTGTACAGTTCATTTGGCGTTTTCTAAAATGACGATTTTGTATTTTTTCTTTTAAAACTGCCAATAAAGTATTCTATCCATCCATCCATCCATCCATCCATCCATCCATCCATCCATCCATCCATCTATCTATCTATCTATCCATCCATCTATCCATCCATCCATCCATCCATCCATCCATCCATCTATCCATCCATCCATCCATCCATCCATCCATCCATCCATCCATCTATCTATCTATCCATCCATCTATCCACAAGGCAGAATCAGAAGTACCCAAACTAATTCCCACAATCCTAATTTTAGGGCCTATACCCAATAAAATCATTGATGCAGCTTTAATATAGTTTAGCTGATTTTTAACATATAAATGTCAGTGTACTCTCCAGAGACTATTTAGTGTCTGTATATACCGACATGTTTCGACCTATACGGTCTTCAACAGCCCTGGTATGAAGACCGTATATAGGTCTTCATAGACCGTACAGGTCGAAACATGTCGGTTGTGTCATGAACTGGCTCACATCATGACAAAAAGGGAGACGACACACAGGATTAAACTTAACATTATTTTATTTATAACTAAAATAAGGCTTGAACGGTGCAAAAGGTATGAGGTGTGAGTGGTCAGTGACATCAGTAGTGTAAAGTGTGTATGGCTGTGTGAACATGGACTGTATGTGCGAGTGCAGAAAGCAACTGAACTGAAACTACTTCAAACAAACATA
Source organism: Protomyctophum parallelum (assembly GCF_964188405.1). Taxonomy (NCBI): domain Eukaryota; kingdom Metazoa; phylum Chordata; class Actinopteri; order Myctophiformes; family Myctophidae; genus Protomyctophum; species Protomyctophum parallelum. The sequence continues at coordinate 39,290,226 of NC_139718.1, read as the reverse complement.
ACCAAACAGGCAGTGTGACCTGTGCAGGGGAGAGAGAGAGAGAATGGCCTCAGCCAGCCTGCTTTTTATACCCAAGGGGATAATTGGGAGCAGGTGTGTCAATCCCCAAGACACACCTCAGCAGGCTGGCACTCTCCTCCTACACAGGGACAGAGAACAACAATTAGTATCCAACCAAACCAACCCCACAGGATGGGTCATCACAGTTGAATAAAGATTTCCTCCTTTTTAAACTATTACGTGTGCCCCGATCGATCGGATCTCCGCTTTTCCCTGTGACATCACAGTGTTTGCAGAAGCAGTAGCTGCCTGGTGTAAAGACCACGCCGGCCGGCCTGCAGCTGCACAGCTGCAGCACTTGGCCGTCTGTCATAATAACATCATGGGTTTTAACCCATTCTGACCTGAGATCAGATTCATACGAGGTTTCCGCCGGACACACACTGGTCCGACGAACCCATTCTGACCTGAGATCAGATTCTAAAAATGTCAGTCGCTCTTCGATTTTTCAAAAATAGCAGACCTACAAGCTCGTATCGCGCCACTCGGTGGCGCGATATGAGCTTGTAGATCTGCTATTTTTCAATAGGTAAAGCACGACATGATGCCGACACCAAAATGGGTGCCCGTTGAATTAACCCAGCTTTGTAACTACAGCTGATAATGTCCAATTGGGAAGGAAGGAGGAGCGACCAGACCAGACCAGACCAGACCTGGACAGGCATGATTCCGTCCTTCCTCAATTCCTTCTAACCCCCATCGTCGCACTCACCCTGCCCCCTTAGATAGCACTTTTTGTAGACTTAGATGTAGCATTTGATACAGACTTATAGCATGTTATGCAGACAGCACTATAATTGCATTGTATGTAGTCATAGCACTTCATAGTACATATGTATAGCATGGTATAGTTTATATGTATAGTTTCATAATATAGATATTCCACTGTTACACGTTCTTAGCTTTTATTTTTATTTTTTATATATATATTTTGTCCCACGATTTTGTAACCCATTTTTCACCCCTGTGTCAATCATCCTGTGATGTGATCCTGGGCTCTACACACCCTCCGCCAACCTGGGGAGAGCAACGGACTTAACTCATGCTTCCTTCATGCCTGAGTGTCCAAGTTGCTCCTTTACACCTGACAGGGGGGAGTTTCCCTGGTTGGACGTAGCGCGTGGAAGGAGCACGTTATTCCAACCAGTTCCTTTCCCCTCCATCAGGCGTCCCGGCTGGCATGGGGGAGGCAGTTTAGAGACCAGGGTTACTGCATGTTTTTTGTGAGGGTACCTACCCTATAGGGGACACGGGGAGAACATGCAAACGCCACACAGAAAGGCCCTTTCGGCCAACCCCCGCCTTCGGGTATGGGCACCGATGACGCAGAGGCGGAAACACGCCGCCAGCACCCACAGCGCCCCGAGCGGGAATCGAACCCAGGACCTTCTAGCTGTGAGGCGACAGCACTACCAACTGTGCCACCGTGCCCACGTTCTTAGCTCACGCATGTTTCATGATAAATACTTATTTTATTTATGTGATGTATTGCCATGCTGTTTGTTCTTGCTTAATGTAAGTCACTCTGGATTAAGAGCGTCTGCGAAATGCCTAAATTGTAAATTGTAACCGTCCAAAGTCCACAGCTGGTGGGTCAGTGCTTCCAAAGCAATGAGTACAATGTCCGGTGGGGGTGGTGGTTGGGGGGGGGGGGGGTTGGGGTCAAAGACCCCTGGATGATCACAGACCTGTTATCCCTCTGATGCATCCACGACTCATCAATGATGGGTCGCAGCCGCAGGCCAGGGGGACAGACAGGTGTATAACATGATGGGACGGACAGGCCAGGGGGACAGACAGGCCGCAGGGGGACAGACAGGCCGCAGGGGGACAGACAGGCCAGGGGGACAGACAGCTGGACAGGTGTATAACAGCCCGGTCAAACTGTACCCATGGGGTTGAAGAAGTGTTGACTCCGTCGACTAAAACTAAGGCGGAAAAAAAAGATGTTCGTCGACTACCTTTTCTCACTGACGAAAACTAAATGGAAACTAAACGGAAACTAAGCTATGATGACTAAAACCAAGACTGTAAATATACTGACAATTTCGTCAACAAATAAAAAATAGACTGAAAAAACTGTCATTATCAACAACGGTAACTCTTCCGGATTCAAATTCAAAAGTATAGCAAATCCATAAACTCAACACGTGTCGACTCGCACCATGTTTCGAGCTTGTAGATGTGCTATAGTTTTGGTATTGTTGGCGTGACATTGTAGTTTGATCAAGTTGGGTGTTCATTTTACAAAAAGTTATATGGAGTTAAAATGTTACAACAATATTATACTATACAGACCAGCAGAGGCACGTCAATGGGCAAGTCAAATCCTCAAGGCACGCCTGTATAGGCCTATTTATAACCCAAAATAGACAATTTGCAAAGCTCACAAAGTGCTTTCAGATCGCCATGCAGTCCTTGCTGGATCAGTGGATGTGACAGACAGGCCCGTAAACCGTGTGACATGTGTAACCCATTACTGTGATTGGTCTACTCACTGTGGTTTGTAGCCTAATGTCCAATCGAATCTCAGAGTCTGAGAATTAAAATAAAGCAGCAAATAGAAACCATTGTTGCCATTTGCATCTTTATACTGTTATCTGTCATGAATGTATATTTCACTGTCAGTTCTTGTATATGTGTCCTTATGCTAAGCTATGTTATAGTTCTATTCTTTATGCAACATTTGGGGAATCTATAGCATGAAATAGTCCATACTTTATATTCTCAGTTGCAAAAACATTTGACTCTAACCCTTGACGATTGTATTTGCCTCCCCAGTGCCTCCCCAGTGTCCCCCCAGTGCCTCCCCAGTGTCCCCCCAGTGCCTCCCCAGTGTCTCCCCAGTGCCTCCCCAGTGTCCCACCAGTGCCTCCCCAGTGTCCCCCCAGTGCCTCCCCAGTGTCCCCCCAGTGCCTCCCCAGTGTCCCCCCAGTGCCTCCCCAGTGTCCCCCCAGTGTCCCCCCAGTGCCTCCCCAGTGTCCCCCCATACCAGAAAAATCCCATACTCCCACAATGGACTTTTTTCTTTTTTTCCCCCCCTCACTGGACCATTCTCACATGTCCCAGGAATGGGTCGACCAAAGGAGCTGACGTTCCCAGCTTCATTGCTTTGTTTTAGGATTATTTTTTTTAAAAATAATATGCATGTTTTTGACCAATTTGATAGGGCCTATGATAGGGCCCTCAGATATCTATTTTTTTGTTTTTCTTTGTGAGAAGTCATGATGAAATATTTAAGATGGAGTGCCGTGAGACCTTGGTGTGGTTGTTATTATGTGCAATGATGTCTTCCCTTTGTATTTAAGGTTTCTTCCTGGAGGCTGAATTGACAGTCAAACGTGCAAATAAAAAAAACTGTGATATAGTGACATCAGAATATCATCCCCTCCCCTAATCCCTCCCCCTTTATCAGACTACAACAGCAACTGTGGGTGCGGCTTCAGTTCAGGTGGATCACCACCCATCACCACACTAGGCAAACCAGGCATACTTAAAACTGTTTAGTAGCCAAAAACGTCAAGACGTCTAATTGACGACTTTGTAATGGATGCCACGGGCGTTAAGACGTCTTGATTTTCAAAATTCTATTTTTCTTTTTTTTTTTCATAATTTCTTTTTTGAAAATTCCTCTAATCTGGTGTACAGGTGATGACATGCACATTACATGCATACCAGAATTACAAATTCTTTCTTTCTTTATAATGGGCACTCAGAGCTGTAGTGTCGGCCCGATAAGCAGCTGGAAATGAGCACAGAGTCAGGAGGTAAAAAGGTTGACAGCATGGGAAATGGCAGAACACAGGCAGCAAACAAATAGGGCATGTTGGTGTGCAGCTCCACCATGCCCTCTCACTGAATCCAACACTGAGTTGGTGTGTGCTTCCTGGCAGCCTTTTATAGTCAGCTGAACCAATCAGTGCAGACTGCACCATATTACCTAGTTAAACATGCAACACTTTTCTGAACCCCACATAACCCACATCACTTGAACTATATAAATCTATATCCCTACACCGGTAAGTACATATCAATGATGCCCACTATTGCAAGATAACCCACATATCACATTATCATTAGCAGCTCCAAGGCATAACTCAAACACCCCCATGGCTATTTCACTGTGGTCCAGTCCAGACCAATACATGGTGCTCTGGTAGCCTGGGACTCTTTTGCCTGAGCACACTGGAACAGACAGAACAGAAGCAGTCAGTATTCAAGTACCCATAACACAGTCTCATATTGCATAATTGTATTTTCATGTTCATAATACTTTCAATAAACCAGTTCAACTCATGACTCTTCCTTTGTGTGCAAATATACATACTTAAATGTGCCCAATATCAGTAACGGAGGACCACTTCGTTACAAGAGCCTAAACTGGTGACCACCAGGTGGCGCTGAAAGAGTTGGTGTGCGTGTCCACATAAAAACGACATTTTAACAAAATTAATACTGTACACTTTTTTTCTTTTTTTTAAACACTCTTTAAAGAAGAGTACCTCAAGTTGCCATGTATTGCTGTATTTGTCTTCAATATATCTTATGGTATATTTTACATTATGATGGTGTAACAAAGAATACGTTTAGTGATAGGGTTTATACTATTAATAGGGGCCTTTCTCGGCCCCACACCTCTCCAATTGTTTGTATTGTGTTTAGTTTCCAAGATGGCCACGGTACCAGGAGGGGGTGGGGCCAGCGGCGCAACACGGACCGAACGCTAGGGGACATATAGCGGCGCCGCTTCAAAATCCGTCTCCCCCGTCCCCCCCCACCACCCTAGGAGAGGGGGGGATGGGGGGGTCTAACCACAAACGTGGGGTTATGGTTAGGGTTTGGGGTCGGACTACAGAGAGGTTGTTTCAGTGACTCAATGTACATACAAAACTGAGTTTTGGCACAGTTATTATTATTATTATGAATTACCTGGCTGTGATTCCTCCTCCTCCTCCACAAAAACGTGGGGTTATGGTTAGGGTTTGGGGTCGAACTACAGAGAGGTTGTTCCAGTGACTCAATGTACATACAAAACTGCGTTTTGGCACAGTTATTATTATTATTATGAATTACCTGGCTGTGATTCCTCCTCCTCCCCATTTGTCTCAAAACGTAAAAGTTTAACCACATTATCAGCAGCGCCTCGAACAGGTCAAAACTCACTGACCATCTGATCTGTAAGTTAGCCTATCCTATAAAATGTACAACACCTGGGAGGTTTTCAGGAGAGGATGTTTTAATGTAGTTAGTGTTAAACCCATGCAACTCGAGAGGAAAGAAAAACCTGCAGCGCCTTACCTGGTCTTGACAGTTAATAGCGGCGTCGATCTCCTCCTTTCCCCAAATCCCCCAAAATAATAATATAATTCCCAAAGTGGGGTCCGGGGACCCCCAGAGGTACAACTAATTTTTTTGTGGCATGTCATGTGGACGCTCTCAGTTTTTTTAATTAACATTGATTATCAATTGGAGTCCCACCGCTAGAAATGGTTAAAATAGGGTCCGTCCGAGCTGTATAAATCTTCTCTTATGGGGGTCCTTCTCTTCTCTTCAAATGGGGGGGTCCGCAGGCTAATACGTGTCCATTTGGGGGTCCTTGACATGAAAAGGATAAAGTAAATCCATTCATCTACTGATCGTCTGACGGTGCCAAAGTGGTGCGTGACACCAAAAGTGGTGTCCTATTGAATTCTGTTCCTGTATTATTAGAATCATTACAGAGTGCAAAGCACATTGGGTCACTGATTGCGGTGTAACAACTCCCAACTTCCGAAAGTTGAGAGAACGGGCCAAACCATTTTGGGATTTAAACAGGGGTGGATCAAATATATGCTTCAAAATATATCGCGTTTATGAACGCAAGATTTCAAAAGTATTACTCCTAAGATAACTTTGGAGCCAGGGGGGGACCCCCCCAGCCAGGGGGGACCCCCTAACTCATCTGGGGGGGACCAATGTGAGGCTGGCAGGGGATTCGTCCCCTGCGTCCCTGTGGCTATTGCGCCCCTGGGAGGGGCAGAGGTGAGCGGGTGGGGTTGACATTATGCCCTTAGTGGGCTGCGTTCACACATTCAAGACACCTGTCTTGTGTCTGTGTTTAATGGCCGCTCCAATGCATTTCCAATGGAAGCCCATATGGTTTGACAAAACATTTTGTTTGATGGGGGGGGGGGGGGGGGGGGGGACACAATATAAACAGTAAACTAAACACAATATAAACAGTGGGAGGGGTGGGGCCGAGAAAGGCCAATATTCAAATGATGAATGAATACAAAACGCAGAAGTAGCACTTCATACGCTATAGGCTAGCTACCGGTGGATTTGTTTAAGCCACCATGCTTCAACTTCCACAACGGCCTCTCAGCTGTTGTAGAAAGAAGCCTTCTGTATTTATTCTCCTTCATTATAGAAGCCCTCATATTAATAATAATAGCTCAGATATATATAGCGCTTTTCTAAAGTACCCAAAGCGCTTTATTATTCTCCTTCATGCCACCGGTCTGGACTGGACTATAGAGGGACATTAACAGGGAGAGAGAAAAGGGGGAGAAAAAAAAAGTGAAATAATTTCAAAAGCAAAGCGTAATAATTTATTATCTGTGAACTGCGATGCCAGCGCAATAAGTAGGCCGCTAACGTAAACACGCTGATACCGCCAGGGCTCTGACGGATGGCTACAAGTATGCACCGAGACATTCTTGGTTTATCCCTCCCAGGCCCGAGGACCGTTCTACTATAAATGTCTTCCTATGTTACTATGTCAGTGTGTCCTCAAACATTTTCATCTCAAGGACCCCCAAGATTATCATGTAATTGGCTGCCGACCCAAATCTGAAAATATGTTGTTCCAGGGACCCCCCCCCCCCCTCCCCTCCCAGAAGCAAACATTTGGGTTGAAAACGTTCGCTCTGAAAGAATGTATATTCAAAGATTTGCACTACATTTTATCGATAGAAAAATAAACAGCAGACCCACAAGCTCGTAGCTTGCCGCGCTATACGAGCTTGTAGTTCTGCTATTTTTATATATAGCTAAAGTATAATATTGCTTAAAACACCAAAAGGGCTCCCCCCCCCCCTCCCCCCATCTCAAAGTACTTTGGTTCCAGGGACCCCTAGAAGCAAATGACTTGACATGTTCGCTTTAAACAATAGTAGGCCTATACTGTATATTCAAGGATTTGCACAAACTTCCCCATTGTTTTAAAATAGCAGATTTACAAGCTCATAGTGTGGCACAGAAGTGACGCGCTATATGAGCTTGTACATCTGCGATTGTTTGAATAGTCAAAGTGTACAACAATGGTTAAAGTGGTTATGAAATCTAAAACGTATATAAAATAACCGGGAGGCCTTCCTGGTCCTAGTGGGTTATGCAGAAGCCCAGGAGGACCATATTGGTGCGGAGCGCATTCCAAAGTAGCAACGCATCTCCACGCAGCATAAATACATGTATCCAAAACAGTTCCTCCCCTCCCCCTCCCCTCCTCTCCTCCTCTTCTCCTCTCCTCTCCTCTCCTCTCCCCTCCTCTCCTCTCCCTCTCCCCTCTCCTCTCCTCTCCTCTCCTCTCCTCTCCTCTCCTCTCCCTTCCCTTCCTCTCCTCTCCCCTCCTCTCCTCTCCTCTCCCCTCCCCTCCTCTCCCCTCCTCTCCTCTCCCGAGATGTACAGTAGCTAGAGCAGTGGTTCTCAAACGTGTCAAGGACCCCCACGTTTACACGTATTAGCTGGCGGACCCCCATTTGAAAATAAACAAATAAATACAATGAATGTGCCAATTGACTGCTAACAGTTGTGTTACAGTTAAAGGGACATGTGAAATTGCCCGAACGGCCAAGGCTCCAAAAACAGTCAGCAATGTTAGTTAAGGGTTTTTATTTTCCTTTAACTCCTCCACCGACATCCAGAACAGCTTCAACAGTGTGAAACCAGAAAAAAAAAAAAAAATACTGAGAAAAGAAATGAACACTTGAGCAAAACACTATGAACAAACCCAAACTGGATATGAGCTCTCTCAGAAGGTCCCTTGTTCACACAAGGGCCTGCAGCTCTCCCTCAGGGTTGTTACCTGTGTCATGGCCCACATCTAACTCTCCAGCCTGTCCCTGCAGCCTCCTTTAAATAGGAGTGGATCCTACCACTGGGCACAGACTCACTCAGCACATTGCTTCTCAATTACATTACTCATATAAACACTTCCATCAACAACCCCTTGAATAAACAGTAACCTAAACCTTCTCAATAATGTGTTACAAGTAAACGAGTATAAATCAGAATTAACACTCCATGACAATTACTCAAAGCATCAGGAAGAACACCCCTCTCCTCCACAGTACTTGGCACCTTCCTCCCCTTCTTAAAGTGCCAGCACTGGAGAGGCCCTACACACTGAGGTTGCAATAAACACAGGTTAATAAACTGCATGTTCTCCCTCTGTGTATCATTTAATTTGTACATCCTGTAAATGCATACATCCACAGTATTGACATTACCTGATAGGACCTGTCTGCCCCACTATACCCACAGTCTGTGTGGTGTGTGCGTGCGTGCAATGTCCTTAATCAGTGTGTGTGTGTGTGTGTGTGTGTGTATAGACCGATTCCGTACCGGTTTCATGGTCGCAGCCTACGTATTTCCTGTAGGCGGACTCGACGTAGCTGCGGGGGTAAAACCCTCACCAGGCGCATCTCTTCCACTACAGTGAACGGCAGAGTGACTGATGTTAGTTTGCCTCAAACTTTACTCCTTTACCTGCTTTTTTACTAACACTAACATTACAAAGATGCCCAGAACATCGAGATGAACCTGTGTAGTTTATGGCTGCTCCAACAGTAGTGGCAACATAACAAATAAAATAAAACGGAATGTCTAATATCCACCGCGATGGCTGAGACCAGAGCCATTGAGTAATGGTTGAGACAAAGCAGTGAAGAATCCTGCAAGATACATAATTTCAGTCTTACCCAATACCCAATCTTTCTGTTTTATGAACACAAGGCTGCTGTATTTTATACCTCATACTAAGCATTTAAAGTATGAGGTATAAAGTACAGCAGCCTTGTGTTAATAAAACATAAATATTTGGTATTGGGTAAGACTGGCGTTATGTATCTTTCACTGCTTTGTCTCAACCATTACTCAATGGCTCTGGTCTCCGCCATCGCGGTGGATATTAGACATTCCGTTTTTATTTTATTTTTATGTTGCCACTACTGTTGGAGCAGCCATAAACTACAAAGGTTCATCTCGATGTTCTGGGCATCTTTGTAATGTTAGTGTTAGTAAAAAATCAGGTAAAGGAGTAAAGTTTGAGGCAAACTAACATCAGTCACTCTGCCGTTCACTGTAGTGGAAGAGGTGCGCCTGGTGAGGGTTTTGCTCCCGCAGCTATGTCGAGTCCGCCTACAGGAAATACGTAGGCTGCGACCATGAAACCGGTACGGAATCGGTCTATAGGGCACCGTCTGCCCCGTGACAGGACACTTCACCCTTTTTGTAAAAATATATATGTTAATGACGTTTAGAAGCTTTAGAACACTTTCCGGGGGGTCTTTATGTGTGTACTATGTGGTTTTAGATATTTTAGATTGCAGCAGTGAGCACAGTGTCTCTGATGTCATGGACACTGGTCTAACTACCTTCCTGGACTACAATTCCCATAATTCTTTGGTGCACTGCTCCTCCTTGTGGATAGGGGGAGAGCTGTCTTACTGAGACAAAATGTAGTCCAGGAAGGAAGTGAGCCCAGTGTCCATGACATCATGGACTCACTGCTCACTGCTCACTGCTACAATCTAAAATATCTAAAATCACATATTACACACATAAAGACCCCCAGGAAAGTGTTCTAAAGCTTCTAAACGTCATTAACATATTATTGTTTTGCAAAAAGGGTGAAGTGTCCCTTTAAATGACCATTTAGGCATCACTCAGCGGTGACATGCTAATGCTGTTTACCCAAAGAGCCCGGCCTTGTAATCCCCATTAGCCTATAACCCTTTAAGTAGCAGTGAAAATGGCCAATCTACAACTTGGGAGCTTGTAGATCGTGCATTTTCACTATTTTGGGTTGCAGTCCCGCCCCCTCGAGAGACCCAGAGAAGAAATCCCGTTCGTTTTCCTCATAGACTTTTCAGAAAGTATTTATTTAAAGACGTTTACGCCGCTGGACAAAGCCAACTCTTGTCGTGACAAATCATGACAACACAGAAAAAAAACTGCATTTTTTTTTTTTTTTTTTCTTCTTTGTAATTATTTGTGCTGTCATGATTTGTCATGCCAAGAGTTGGCTTAAAAGACGCTTATAAAAGGTCTTTAAATGAATACGTTTTGAAATGTCTATGGGGGAAATGCATTGGGATTCATTTCCTGGGCCTGGCGTCGTCATGAAAGGGGGCGGGACTGCGACGCTCTATGGGGAGGCATCACATTTCTCTTTTGGGGTCACGGTCTAAAAAGTTTGGGAACCGCTGCATTAGCCTATATAGCGGAGCAGCAGGAAATAACAGCCTCTGACTGCATGTGCCAAACGCAACTGGAAACACATGCATGGATCCAACAGGAAAGGCCCATAAATAAAGACGTGAGTCCATTTCTCTCCGCTATTGTCCATCTGAAAGCCATATTTTCTGCATGGGCGCGTGTGGGCGTGGCTCTGTAATAGCATGCAGTGCGGAGGGGGGGGGGGGGGGGGGGCGTGAGAAGAGGATGCATGAGCCACGGCTCTGCAGTTGCATGGTCCAGGCATCCGTCAACGCAGCTATACACACACGCATGCACGGGATTGCACACACGCACAAACACACACGCACGCACGGACGGACGGACGCACGCACGTGTGTGCATTTAGGACTGAGTGACTGAGTTTTCTGAAAAACTTCAAATATTTATTTGAAAATTACAAAAATGTATGTTGCTAATTTGCTATGCAGTATATTGTACATAGCAACAATAACCCCCAAAGGTTCCTGTCTTGAAAGGTAAAAAAAGAGGTTACCGTTCGAAATGTAATGCCCTACCTACAGGCTATTTGATCACACACTACACTCACTTACAGTGTCAGACAAGCATCAAAAGTAGCAAGCTCAAAGCTCAAATCGCACACACACACACACACACACACACACACACAGTAGCAAACTTCGTTCCTACTCTTACCTATGGTCATGAAGTGTGGGTCATGACCGAAAGAATAAGGTCGCGAATAGTATACAATCGGCCGAAATGTGTTTTCTTTGACGGGTGGCTGGCATCTCCCTTATAGAGATAGGGTGAGAAGTTCAGTCACAAGAGAGAGACTCTGCTGTGCCTGGAAAGGAGCCGCAGCTTAGGCGGTCCGGGCATCTGGTCAGGATGCCTCTCGAGCATCTCCCTATAGGGAGGTCCTCGAGGCACGTCCCACTGGGAGGAGACCCCCGGGGGGACAGACCGAGGCGCAGTTGGAGGAAACACATCGACTCACTGGCCTTTGTCTCAGGATCTCCCAGGAGGAAGTCACTAATGTTGCTCTGGAGAGGGAAGTCTGGAGCACTCTGGTGGAGCTGTTGCCCCCGTGACCCGACTACGGCTAAGCGGTTGAAGATGGATGGATAGATGGATTTTACTGTACACTACATCGCACAGGCACATATTTACTCACTTACAGTGTGTAATATTTCCAAGCAAAGGACCTACATATGTCTGACTTTGTCTGATATCATTTGAACCACTTAAAGTTATTCAATTGATGGGACTAATTACTCAGGTAAGTAAAACAAATACATAAATACATAGTCCTTCTCTCCCATAGATAATGCATGTTAAATGACGGGATTTCTCCATATAAATAATCGATCGTTTCAGTAGCAAGAGCTTCAACATGCAGTGGCGTGCACAGATAGACACTAGGGGGTGCTAGAGCACCCCCTGCCCTTTTGGCAATTTTGCTCTTAAAATAAATAAATATATATATATATATATATATATATATATATATATATTAATTTGTAGTGTGTGGACCATGGTGACATTGATCAAATCTTGATAAAAAAACGCTTCTACTATATTATTTAGGCCCCCACAATCTAAAGCTATGTTTCTATGTCAGTGGTTCTTCGATTAAAGAAAAATAGCAGACCTACAAGCTCGTAGCGCGCGCTACGAGCTTGTAGATCTGCTATTTTTCAATAGCTAAAGCCAGTGACAGATCATTAACCCCTCTCAAGGCCCTGGCGCTTCACCAAATCAAAAGGCCCCTACTGATTCAGCCAATTAATGAATTAATGAATTAACATGCATGCGTTTAGCGCATATCCACTACTGCCTGCGCTGCCCGCTGACACAAGACACAGCAGCCAGCAGGCACTGCCGCACTGGGCACAGCCTTTCCAACTTCAGTCTCTGCTAAACTATCTGCAATTTCCGCGAAAAATAATTAGCCTATATCTACAAGCTCCATAGCAGGCAGCAGCATGTTTTGTCTAAATTGTCTTTGTGGCCAACAAATGTAGCTATACATTTGCAAACAGTGCTGTTGACCTAGCCTGGTTAATAAACCAGACTAATATCGCACAGATCCGCGGGATATTAGTCTGGGGAGGCTCAGCTTGGATTTCATTTCCAGGGAAACATTTTCTCTTTGACGCAATTGGTCAGAGCTACTGTCAGTCAAAGGTCTCAAGCATTGAACGTCACTGTACCAAAGCCCGCCCATATTGCATACCGTGTCCCTATTGGGCGCACACGTTTTCGTGTGTAGAAAATGGGCGTACAATTGAGCCTCTCCAGACCGAAATCCGCCGGTAGGCAATTTTTTTTTGCCAACGGCTGATTCGGTCTGGTTTATTAACCAGGCTACTGTTGACCATGTTGTTACATGGTCCATATAACATGTGTGCACCAACAGACAATGCCAATATGCTATATTAATATTAGAACGTTTTAAAGACTAATTATTGACGACAATGCAACCTGTGGGTCCAACGTCACTGAAAACTTTCATAATAGCAATTCAATTAATTTACTCACGAGTGCTGAAATCGTGAAATGGAGGATGTAAGAACACACTTTTGTTGTATTAGAGCAGGGTAAATATGAAGTTTTGCGCCAAGGTCTTGTTTATATTCCTCTTTATGTTATTGTCGCAACTTGGTCCGTCTGAGTGAGGGGGCCTTCCTGAGCAAGGGGGCTTCTGACGGCTCGCTTCCCCTCAGAGGTGGACGCGACGCGCAGCCGTGGGGAACCCCCCCAAACCGACTGCCCCCCCCCCCCCCCCCCCTCCAGAAAACTGCTACAGAAACTCTCAGAGAAGACCAAAAACACTAGCGGGGGTTCCTATGTTGCGTTATATTTTTCGAAAGAAGAAACAGCTGTACATATAGTCTCGTACCAGGCCCTGCAAGCTTCGGGCCCTGGCGCTTAAGCTCCACCTAGTTCCATTGTTAATCCGGCTCTGGCTAAAGCACCAAAATGGGTTCCCGCCCCAAAATGCGCTGCACAAGGTGCCCTTTTTTTCACTTGAGCACCTGCCCCTCTAAATGTCTGTGCACGCCACTGTCAACATGTCTTCTATATAAATCTAGTCAACCAGGCCTGCAGTAGGCTATATGCACTGGAGAAATGTGGCATGACATTATTTCAATAACTCAATCAACTCAATCAACTTACGACCGTCCGACAGGAGTTTTCATGTAATGCACTATATGGTGATTAGTATTATCGCCATCACGTGACCTGGGTGGCTCAGTCGTGTAACTTTGCGACGTTAAAGCTGTGTATGTGTTCAAACAACACAGCCATGCAAAACAACATTATAGCAACGGCTGCTAAACTATTTGGCTTGGCATTGTTGGACAGTCGTTCGCCTTTTGGGGTGGAATTTATTTAGCGAAGGGCTAATTGCTCCCTTGACGGCTGCTCACTGCTCCCAGTTGTTACACGAGGGGTAAACAAAGGGTGAAATATTCTATTCTATTCTACTCTCCATCTCCTACCGCAAGCTTCAAGGATTAGAGAGAAGGCAAAGCGAGAGAGAGAGAAAAAGGGGATGAAAACATCAAGAGGATAATGTGATTCATGTGCGCGAGCCCCCGCGCACACAACGCCATCCACAAACTTTTCCCATGTCAAAATAGCACAACATTTACAAGGCCTGGCCCTGTGCGCAGCGCACATGACCCTTAACACCCGCGTTTATGGGAGGAGAGCGTAAAATATGATGTTGGCCCAAGGTCTAACACGTCCTAACACACTACGGTTACCATGGCTGGAATGGGGATGAGCCAGTGTGTGTGTGTGCGTGCCTGTGCGCGTCCGTCCGTGCGTGTGTGTACAGTATGTGCGTGTGTGTGTGTGTACGTGTGTGTACATGCATGCATGCGTGCGTGTGTGTGTGTGTGTGTGTGTGTGTGTGTGTGTGTGTGTGTGTGTGTGTGTGTGTGAGAGAGAGAGAGAGTCAGTATTGAATTACTATACTTGCAACACACACATCCCTCACAAGTTATTCAATGTGAGTAGTATAGTTATCGTTTGGGCAATTTTCCACGTTAACTACTTTTGCTTGGGACCCCCCCCCCCCCCCCCAAGGACCCCAAGGGGGTCCCCGGACCTCACTTTGAGAACCAACGATTTATCCATATCAAATATTTATTTTAGACATTAGATTTGGGGTTCGAGTTTTCTTGATTTACGGAATAGGTAACCCAGACCCGAGGACGATTCTATACGAATGTCTTCTAAATTCCTGACAGTTTTCTGAAAAATCACACCCGTGTGAACTGAGTGGTGCAACTCCGTGTGGGGGTCCCCGGTTGGACCCCGGTTCCGGCGAGCCGCCCAGCGTCTGAAACGGTCGAGAAATGACAGAGTTACTGTGTGGGGGAATTAGCATTTAGCAGACACCTCTCCCTCTCCCTCTCTCTCTCTCTCTCTCTCTCTCCCCTCTCTTTCTCTCTCTCTGTAATTAGCAGGCAACAGTGCAACACTATCTCTCTCGGTTTCTAGCACAACAGCGCCACTTTTGCCCCTACTGGTGCTCTAAACATAGTGACATATAGGGACATAGGTTTGGACCATAGACTGTAAAAAATATGGACAAAGCGTTCCCCGGGTCTAACATGGACGTAAAATGAAGCCTGTTATTCCTGCACTGTAAGTCGCCATCTTTCTAGATCCGTTTGGGCCCAGCTGGCCATTGGCTGGCTCCGTTTGGGCCCAGCTGGCCATTGGCTGCCCAGACAACGAGGCGGGACTTCCCCCCTTCTTCTCCGTTGGTTTTTATTTTGACTCGAGTGGGTGGGGACTCCCGATCATAGACTGTAACGGTAGCCACGCCCCTCAGAACATACGCGACTTTATTTATTTTATAAATGGGACCATAATTTTCCAAAAAGAATATTATGACATTAGAAATGAGACTTTAAACTAGTGACTGGAAGCAGAAAGTATTCATGACCATGTTTATTAAGGTAATACAGTCTAGGTGAAGTTGGGCCCAAATACATGGACTTCTATGGGGCTATGGGTTTTTTTGGGTCCAGTGACAGCGCCACAACAGGCCATTATATGAACTTTCAGGGGTTTCAGGCTTCACAAAATATCTGTCTGACTGCCCCCCTGGTTTGGACATAGGGACATTGTTGTTCCTTGGAGTGGTTGCACCACTCAAAAACCCCATGTTTCTGTGTCAGTCGTTCTAAAACATTTTCATGTCAAGGACCCCCAAAAAATATTATGTAATTGGCCGCCCATCTGAAAATATGTTGTTCCAGGGATCGCAAAGATGAGTTAAAAACGTTCGCCCTGAAAGAATATTCAAAGATCTGTGCCACATTTTCCATGATTTTTTCAAAAGTATAGCAGATCTGCAAGTGCCGCACTACAAGCTTGTAGATCTGCTATTCTTTCAAAGCTAAAGTAGTATTTTCATTTAAATAGTAACATTTGCAGATCTACAAGATCACAACGTACTGTATGTCACAGTGTTACAACAGATCAGTAATCTTCAACTACAGGATTATAAGGTTAACAATGAAATAAATAATAATAATAATAAAAATAAAACCTGAAAAAGTCCTAAATGTTGATGTCCTCACATGTATAGTAGTCTTTGCATGTGTGTGAGTGTGTGTGTGTGTGTGTGTGTGTGTGTGTGTGTGTGTGTGTGTGTGTGTGTGTGTGTGTGTGTGCGTGCGTGTGCGTGTGTGAGTGTGTGTGTGCGTGTGTGCGTGTGTGTGTGTGTGTGTGTGTGTGTGTGTGTGTGTGTGTGTGTGTGTGTGCACACACGTGCGTGCGTGCACATGGGTGGGTCTGTTTAGGACTATATAGGCATGAAATGAAGGCAATATGATGGTTCAATACATTCCATCTGTGTGTGTGTGTGTGTGTGTGTGTGTGTGTGTGTGTGTGTGTGTGTGTGTGTGTGTGTGTGTGTGTGTGTGTGTGCGCGCGTGTGCGTGCGTTCAATACATTCCATCTGTTGGGATGAACTCCTTTTGTCAAGGTATTCATAAATGTCAGCGGGAATATAAAAGTTGATATTTTCTCCCCGAAATTGGAACGAATGTTGATTCCGTCGACGAAAACTAAATGAAAACTAAGCTGTGATGACTAAAACTATAAGACTAAACACATTGACAATTTCATCAACAGATAAAAACTAGACAAAAATGTCAGGAAGGGACAAGTGGATAAGAGATCCAGTCATTTTATACTTGGTTGCATGCTGAAAATAGCAGATGTACAAGCTCACAACGTGTCGCATCGCGACGCGTTCTGTGCTTGTAGATCTGCAATTTTGAGCAAGCATAGAATCTGTCATTACGACGACATCAAGGCCCGCCAAAACACATTTTAGTCGACAATATCAACTGTAGATTTAATCGACTAAAATGTTATGACATTTAGTCAACTAAAACTAACTAAAACTAGACTAACACTAAAACATTCCAGGTGACTCAAATGTGTGTTTGTTTGACAAGTCGGAGACAATGTTATAATAATATAGCGTAATATTTGGGATTTTTTCATTATAGTTTAGTTTGAGTTAGTTTAGTTAGTGTTTTTTGTATGTGTTTATAGAGAGGGTTTGCTAGTTTGCTTTAGTTTTAGTTTATTTTGTATTACTTTTAGCGTTAGTTTATGGGGTTATTTTCATACTTTGGGTAATTTGTCAGGTGTAGAATTCAAAAAGGTCAGAGTAAGGCCTGTTGTGTAATAAAAACTCAACAAAACATATACCATTTAAAATATAGGCCTACTGTACATTCAGTTAATGTTGGTAGCGAGAAATATACTCGTAAGTTCATTTTGTGTATGGAAAGATTGACCCTTTACGAGTCCATTTGGTTCCATTTTGTACTGTCAGAGCTGGAGCTCAAGGGAGGGCAACACTTTCCCGAGATTCCTTTGCGAAGCCCGGCGGAAGCATGACTGTATATATACGTGTGTCATGTCCGGGTCTGATAAGTCCCGGAAAAAGATGCTCTGTGATTGGCCAGTAATCACTTGAGTGGCAGCGTGACGTAACGTGCCTTCTATACATTTCCGGCGTATGCCACAATGAGGCATTTTAATATCTATGGTGAGACGTACAAAACCGCCGCAGAAAACTCTCTTTGGCCGCGATCTTTATTCTTTGAGTCATCCTGAGCCACACTTTGATTATTAGGAGCATGCAGGTGAGGAGTATAGGAAGGAAGACGTAGTTCTGTATTATTGAGAGCTTTGCCTTCTGGCTCAACTCTCTTTTCATCTCAACAGTCAGTCAGTCAGTGTGCATCGCTACAGCGCAATGTTCAATTCCTGGGTTGCATAACAGCTCTCTCTCTCTCTCTCTCGCTCTCTCTCTCTCTCTCTCTCTGCTCTTAAGTAAATAAGGCATTGTTTAAAGGTTGAGAAATACAAAGGAGACATGTCTTATCTTAATGAATGTGTTGCAGTTAGTGCATGGTGGAACACGTCCCAGCAGTCAGTCAGTCAGTCAGTCAGTCAGTCAGTCAGTCAGCCAGCCAGCCAGCCAGCCTGATCGAGAATCAAACGCTATGACCTCTCAGCGCTTTTTATTCACGTTTCCCGTCGGGAAAAAAAACACTGCGTATATAGCGTATAGTGTTAGCGCTGAAATACTCTTCGTCTTTTTAATAGTTCTGCTTTTTGGACTGGTGTGCTGCATGAGTGTTAAATCAGCACACGCACTCATCATCACCACCTCCTTCTGGTGTGTGTGCGCGTGCGTGTGTGCATGTGTCTGTGCATGCGTGTGTGTGTGTGTGTGTGTGTGTGTGTGGGAGAGGCACGGACTGGAAGGTTGCCAGGTCAGATCCCCCCCAAAAAGTCCAGTGGTACTAATGTCAAGGACCCCACAATGTATATGGTGTGCCAAGACAGAAGATACAGAGAAGAACCCCACACTTCCATCCAAACAGAAAAGTCCAATCTGATTGCATTACGCAACATTAAACTCACTCTGCCACTGCACTTTGCCACTCGATTTGAAAATCAGGTTGGGATACCAATTCCATCTGATCGTGCCTGCCTGCCTGCGTGTGCACACTCGCCCACATGTGTGTGTGTGTGTGTGCGTGTGCATGTGCATGTGCATGTGCATGTGCATGTGCATGTGCATGTGCATGTGCATGTGCATGTGCATGTGCATGTGCATGTGCAACACACACACACACACACACACACACACACACACACACACACACACACACACACACGTGTTTGTGTGTGTGTGTTAGGTCATGCGGGCCCAGCTTCCAGACCTGGTGCTGATTAACTGTGTGTGTGTGTGTGTGTGTGTGTGTGTGTGTGTGTGTGTGTGTGTGTGTGTGTGTGTTACCACCTACCAGGTGCAGTCATCAGCGCTTCATTTTGACAGCCAACCTTCCAATCTACAGTAGGAGAGTCACATTTCAACCACACTGCGTGCTGCATGTTCACCTTATATTTAGACTAATCGGAGCCTCTCATCATGTCATGTCACGGAGGACAGGTAAAGTTTCTGGGAGCAGAAACCAGGGACCTAACGCTGCATTAACTGTCACAGCTATAGTTTCACAAACCACTGGCCCCACTGCCTCCCCTTTGGGGGGGGGGGGGGGGGGGGGGCATTGGGGGAGGCATTGGGGGGACACTGGGAAGGCACTGGGGGGGACACTGGGGAGGCACTGGGGGGGGCACTGGTGGGACACTGGGGAGGCACTGGGGGAACACTGGGGCGGCACTGGGGGAACACTGGGGAGGCACTGGGGAGACACTGCATGGGGAGGCACTGGGGGGGGGGGGGCACTGGAGGGACACTGGGGAGGCACTGGGGGAACACTGGGGAGGCACTGGGGGAACACTGGGGAGGCACTGGGGAGGCACTGGGGAGGCACTGGGGGAACACTGGGGAGGCACTGGGGAGACACTGCATGGGGAGGCACTGGGGGGGCACTGGGGAGGCACTAGGGAGGCCCTGGGCAAACATTGGAAAATGTTGCACAAATCTTTGAATATATATTCAGAGCGAACATTTTTAACTCAAATATTTGCTTCTGCAGGGGTCCCTGGAACAACATATTTTCAGATGGGGGTTGGCAGCCAAGTACATATAATTCCGGGGGTCCTTGATGTGAAAATGTCTGAGAACAACCGACACAGAAACATATAGGTTTTTTTTTTTCAGAAAACTGTCAGGATTTAGAAGACAATTTTGTGGAATCGTCCTCCGCAGGCCCAAATGGGTTGTTACTTTCCAAAGCAACGCCCCGGTCCTCAACGCTGCAGCTGTGGCTTCACATTCTGGGCCAGGTGTCTCCGATGGGCAATTTACCACATTATTGTAATCAATGATCTAATAATTGACACACATACATATACGTATACGGCTCGTCCTCCTCCCCGGGGACTCTAATCACTGACAGTCCTGAAATTGAGCACAATTACAACAAAATGCTCCTATAAGTCGAGGCAGATGGAGGCAGGCTCGGATGACAGGGAGGCAGAGCCCCTCTCCTCTCCTCTCCCTCTCCCTCTCCCTCTCCCTCTCCCTCTCCCTCTCCTCTCCTCTCCCCTCCTCTCCCTCTCCCTCTCCCTCTCCCTCTCCTCTCCTCTCCTCTCCTCCAAATCGTTTGCGAGGTGTTTTGAAAACCTTATGCCCATACCTATAACACCATGCCGAAAATCTTACACGTATCACAGAGTCCACAATTGTCATGAATTAATTGCATGTTTTGTTGTCCTCACATGGCACACAAAGCAAGGTGTTAGTTATTGGTCCTCATTCACAACGAAAATGTACGCACATAAGATGTAAAGGAGATGGGTAATGATATCGTATTTATCCGTCCTCTCAAACTGGGATTAGGTCCCGTGTTATTGAGGGAATTGATGGTGTAATCACTTCATTTGTGCGGATCGCCCGGGTGTACCCTTTTTCCGCATTTTTCCCAAGCGATTTGCCTGGTGTGATCGCCCGGTTTGATGGAACATCCACACCCATTCCACGCCATGTAAGGCAACCAGGAAATATCGAAATACGTCATCATAGCCTGCACAGATCCGGGATTCCCATGCTTTAAGTTATATACAACAGTGAACCGCGATGGGCTTGTAGAGCAGTTAATCTGCAGGAGAGATCTTCAAGCAAACAGCGCAATCTATATCATTATAAACGAAACACGTGTTACACATGATCTCTTTAGTCTTGTGATCAAGACAAGTCTCAGATTCTACACTGATTGGCTAAGATTGCCTTCCAAAGTTTACAGGAGTGGCCCGTTTCGTACAAAATGCTGCGAATGTCCTGCTCATCCAGAATTCTATCCTCAGAGATGCTATGAGCAGGGGCGTGCTGGGTCCCTAATTCAGCCCGGGAAGTGTAGTTCCCTCTAGTCGAAATACCGACAAATCAAGGGGCGTGAGAGCGCATTTTTGGTCACTTTAGGTCCTACAGTGAAATAAAAATCATTGTCCATGGATGTCATGTTTAAACCTGCCACAGACAACAGTGCTGCATTGTTTTACACAAAATCGATTATTTAGTAGCTCAGGAAACAAAGCCCAGAAATTCTAGCTTGATCAAACCAAGTGAATGAGACAACCATGGGAAAATCACTAAGGCACACTCCATCTTAAGGTGAAAACAAGTATGATTGGTTTAATCAAATATTGGTATTTCACTTTTCACACTACACACTACACATTTTAACACAATAACAAAAACAATATAATACAAATATACAAAAATAATACAAATTCTGGAGGTAGCAGCTTAACAAATGTGCAGGTAATGTTCAGAACATACAATCACCAATAGCAGCAGGACTCAATCAAAGTACAGACTCTGGTCTCCTCTTCTGAGAGTCCATATGCCGGTGCCTCCACCTTCCTCCATCAACACGTGAAGAAGAGGAGCCTCTACTGCCAAACGCTGAGGAATGAACAGATGACCTCGGCAGCCTGTCAGCCAATCAACAGCCAGAATCAAGGAGATACGGATCAGCTGAGTTACACAGGAATGAAGATATGTACCTGCAAACAGTGTGACACGAGTTTCAATAGGGTTGGTAACCTGCAGACTCACCTGCGTATCCACACTGGAGAAAGATCATACCACTGCAAACTGTGTAACAAGAGTTTCAGTCTGTTATGTAGTCAGCAATGTAAGAAGAGCTTTGGTGAGATAGGTTGTCTTAAGAGACACCTACAGTAGAGAAAAACCATACCCCTGTAAACAATGTGAAGAGAGTTTTAGTCGGCTAGATAGTCTTAAGACTCACTTGTGTCTCCACACTGGAGAAAGACCTTACCACTGCAAAAAGTGTGAGAAGAGCTTCAATCAGTTGGGTCAGCTGCAGAAACACCTGCGTATCCATACTGGAGCAAATCCATACCCCTGTCAAATGTGTCACAAGAGTTTCAGGGAGTCAGCTAAACTTAAAGGAGAATTCCATACTAAAAGGCTTTCTTACCTTTCTTTGTAGTCGTTACGTCCCCATCAAAGAGGTCCAGGTGTTATTTTGTGCAAAAGCTCCTTATTGGCTATTTCCCCTACCATAAGCCCTAAATGAATTGCATTGAATTGAATTGGATGTATGGGGTGTTGTGCTAATTCGCTTATTTCCATCGCTCAAAATTATAATTTCTTTGTATATATCCTCTCTTCATAATGTAAATAATAACCCAAGCGGCACACTTTACTACTTATTTCGATGGAAATAAGCGAATTAGCACAACACCCCATACATCCCATTCAATTCAATGCAATTCATTTAGGGCTTATGGGGAAATAGCCAATAAGGAGCTTTTGCACAAAATAACACCTGGACCTCTTTGATGGGGACGTAACAACTACAAAGAAAGGTAAGAAAGCCTTTTAGTATGGAATTCTCCTTTAAGATTCACTTGCGTATCCACACCGGAGAAAATCCTTACCACCGTCAACAAAGGTTATGATTGTTTTGGATCTTTGAGGGGCGCTAGCCCCTTCTGTGCCCTGCTTTCCGGGTCCAATGGCCAAATGTCCGTTAAATCTTGTCCCCACACGTCTCATAGTTGCCATTGACAATCTCCTGACAGGACAAGCTCCTGTCAGGAAAACAACTGTCAGGGCCAATGGCGCCTCCTGGATTGACAATGATCTCAAATCAATCATGAGGCAACGTGACCAAGCTAAAAAGTTGGCTCACTCATCTGGTTTGCTGTCTCACAGAGTGGCATACCGTAAATTAAGAAATCATGTAACTAAAATAAATAGAGACAAAGAGAAAGAATATTATAAGAATAAAATCAATGACTCTAATATAATGGAAAACAATTATGGAAAATATTGAATCAAATAATGGGAAGATCTGCATACCAGACTAATTCATTTATTGAAATCAATGGAGAGTTTCTGACTAAACCAGCTGAAATTACCACATACTTTAACAACTACTTTACAAGCAAGGTTGAAACTCTTAAAGAAGATATGGCACCATCTGAAGTTAATTGAAAATCACATAAAACTGTCAGTTTGATTTTGAAGTAAGTAGCTTTGACATTGAGAACTTGCTGGCATCGCTGCCATGTGACAAACCTGCTGGTACTGACATGTTAGACAGTAACCTGTTAAGAATTGCATCATCCTATATATCTAATCCGATTGGTCACATTTTTAATAGGTGCTTAACCTATGGAGTTTGTCCTAAGGCTTGGAAGGAGGCAAAGATCATTCCTTTGCCTAAGGATAAAATAAACAATCCACAGGGCCAAATAGTCGCCAATAAGGATACTTCCTGTTCTGAGTAAATTCAAGAATATTTTATCTATAACAAATTGATCACTATAGTTCCCAGCACTGCTTTAGCTCAGTTGACTGATGACTGGCTGACTCAAATGGACATCAAGAAGATGGCTGGCACTGTCTTGCTTGATTTTAGTGCTGCATTTGATGTCATAGACCATGACATAATGATATCTAAACTAAGAAAATATGGATTTAGCAATATGGCACTTGATTGGATGGTGAGCTACTTATTGGAGAGATCATCATTACATGAGTTAGTGAGTAATTTAAATCTGGATCTTGAGAGGGTATCTAACTGGGTGAAAAATAACAAACTAGCACTGAATGTTGCCAAAACAAAAAGTAGCCTATTGTTTTTGGCATATAGATCTATAGATAGATAGATAGATAGATAGATAGATAGATAGATAGACTCAGTAAGTTCAGAAACTTAACTTTGGTCCATTATTTCTCCACTTTAATAATACCAATTGGTATTGTATTTTATATCAATTTAATCGATGATTAGTCGTCTTTACAATGAGGTATAGATTGTAAGGATCGGG
This sequence comes from Protomyctophum parallelum, assembly GCF_964188405.1. Classification (NCBI taxonomy): domain Eukaryota; kingdom Metazoa; phylum Chordata; class Actinopteri; order Myctophiformes; family Myctophidae; genus Protomyctophum; species Protomyctophum parallelum. The sequence goes on along the minus strand of NC_139718.1, from coordinate 39,266,373 downwards.
CGTTCATGGAAGGAGCAACACAGGTAAGAGTGTGGGTAGCGCCTCCAAACAATTTGCCAAAATGGCAAGTGGTTGTAATTCAACCCTTTGCTATGAGTTGCTTAGTGATTGGATGATCGCACTCTCCCACAGTCATGAGGGGGAAAAACACATATTGGCCACTTAATTGACTTTACAATCAGTGTTAGGGAACTCGGTAGCAGGAGGAAGATCCGCACGCAGCCACAACAGCTTGGCATGAGAGTATCTCTCTCTCACAGGCAAGACAGAAGAACTTGAAGTTGTCATAATTGAAGGCAACGTCAATGCAGTGAAATATCGGGATGAGATTCTGGAGCCAGCGCGGATCCCACATCTTCCGAATCTGGGACCTAACAACGCCATCCGACGCCCGACCCCACGGAGCCAAGATCATCACAGAGTACGTAACCTCCAGTGACCAACAGAACCACGTTGGAGAACTTGCAACGAAACCTGGTTGAGGAATGGGATGCCATCCCACAGCAAAATGTGTTTGTTGACCAGCATGGTGCCAAGCTGTTGCAGCTGCTTTTGGATCTTCCACCCGCTACAGAGGTCCCTAACACCGAGTGTAAAATGAATAAAGTGTAAAAAAAGGCCAAAATGTGTTTTTTTACCTTGTTGTGCGAATGTGTGTGCACGGAAGCGTGCATGCTTGCGTGCGTGTGGGTGTGCGTGCAGCGTGTGTGTGTGTGTGTGTGTGTGTGTGTGTGTGTGTGTGTGTGTGTGTGTGTGTCCTGGGTCCTGACTGAGCCGACCCGTCTGAGGGGTTTGAAACCCAAGCCTTGCTTTTAAGTCCTGAGGACCCAATTCTACAAAATATCTTCTAAAACTTAACCCAATCCTATAACAAAACTTACGTCGCTACATCAGTGGCTCTCAAACCTTATTACGTCACGGACCGCCAGAAACTATTCATTTGACCCAAAGAATTGCACAAATTGTCACAAAAATAGCAGATCTACAAGCTCGTAAAATCAATGGTGGGTAAAGAAGTGGTTAAGATCTCAAATGAGAAGTGACACAGACGCATGCGTACGTACGCAATGTCTTCTAAATCCTGATGAAACTATGTTTCTATATCAGTGGATCTCAACCGATTTGGCCGCCGACCCCCATCTGGAATATGTTGTTCCAGAGACTTCCCAGAAGCAAATATGCGAAAACGTTAGCTGTGAAATACAAATATATATTCAAACAAAGATTTGCGCCAAATGTGCGGCAAAAAATAGCAAGCTTGTAGCTCAAGCTATGAGCTTGTAGATCTTTTTTTAATCTTTTTTTATTTATTTTATTTTTAATAATGGTTATTAAGTGGTTAAAAGCAATAAGGCGACACAGATGAACGCGTCCCCCGTGGGGTTAATGGCTTATATGCATCGTTTAGAACAACAACTCTCTCTCTCTCTCTCTCTCTCTCTCTCTTATAAAGTGCATTCACTGTGTTGTCAGACGCCCCAGCGAGCCAGCATGCAGCGCTGCCGAGGCCCCGTTTTTTAATTGTTGCAGGTGGTCCGGAATGGAGAGAGAGAGAGAGAGAGAGAGAGAGAGAGCTGCGATGCTCGGGGAGATGGTGTGCAAATAAAAAGTCCAAAGCATGCATGTGAGAAAAAGAAATAAAAAAAATAAGACGGGGTACACAAACAACAGCGCTGGGTTCCAGACAGCTGGGTCTGGTCGCTTTGCGGGCCAAAAAACTAAACACAAAAAAAAACATTGCAGTGGCTAACAAACATTAGTGGAAACATTACTCAAATGTTTTACTTAAAGTAAAAGTATCATCCATCCATCCATCTTCAACCGCTTATCCGTAGTCGGGTCGCGGGGGCAACAGCTCCACCAGAGAGCTCCAGACTTCCCTCTCCAGAGTAACATTAGTGACCTCCCCCCCCCCCCCCCCCCCCCCCCCCGAGATGTTCCAAGGCCATTTAGTCGTTGTGTTTCCTCCACCTGCGCCTCGGTCTGCCCCCCCCCCCGGGGTCTCCTCAGAGTGGGACGTGCCTCGAGGACGCAAAAGTATCAATACTGTAATGCTGAAATAGCCCCGTTACGAGATGTAATCGAGTACAAAAGTATTGGCATCAAAGTGTACTTAAAGTTCTTAAAGTAATAATACTCGTTATGCAGAATGTCCCGCCGTTACAAGTTTTCATATCATTATGTATAAAAATATTTTTGAAAACAGCAGATCTACAAGCTTTGAAAATAGCCGATAATATATATAGGCCTATAATATATAGGGCTATAGTGGTAAATGTATATTTCTTAATAATAACCTTCGTTAGGGGCATGGTGGCACAGTTGGTAGTGCTTTCGCCTCACAGCTAGAAGGTCCTGGGTTCGATTCCCGCTGGGGACGCTGTGGGCACTGGCGGCGTGTTCCCTCCTCCGCGTCATCAGTGCCCATACCCGAGGCGGGGGTTGGCGATAGGGCCTTTCTGTGTGGAGTTTGCATGTTCTCCCCGTGTCCCCTAGGGTAGATACCCTCACAAAAACATGCCGTAATCCTGGTCTCTAAAACTGCCTCCCCCTGGCCAGCCGGGGCGCCTGATGGAGGGGAAAGGAACTGGTCGTAATAACGTGTCCCTTCCGGCCGGGGAAATTCCCCTCTGTCAGGTGAAAAGAAGCAGCTTGGACTCCTCATGCCTAGAAGGAGGCATGAGGCCAGTCCGCTGCCCCCCCAGGTTGGCAGAGGAAGTGTAGCGCCCAGGATTACATTAGATAATTGGCACTAGGTGAAAAGAAAACTGGGTTACAAAATCGTGGGATAAAAAATAATAATAATAATAATAATAATAACCTTCGTTCACCTGGAAAGGAGCCAGCTTAGGTGGTTCGGGCATCTGGATAGGATGCCTCTCGGGCGTCTACCTAGGGAGGTCCTCGATGCACGTCCCACTGGAAGGAGACCCCGGGGCAGACCAAGGCGCAGGTGGAGGGATTACATCGACTCACTGGCCTTGGAACGTCTCGGGATCCCCCAGGAGGAAGTCACTGATGTTGCTCTGGAGAGGGAAGTCTGGAGCCCTCTCTGGTGGAGCTGTTGCCCCCGCCACCAGACTACGGATAAGCGGTTGAAGATGGATAATATTGATCATACAGCTTCACAACAAGAGCAGCAAAAATAGCAGACCGGCAAGCTCAAAACGACAGGCACACGAAACCACTCGGCCATAGTAACGGAACCTGCCCCGGGCCCGTTCCTCGATATAGTAACGGAACGTCTCCGCGTGACGACCTGCCCCGGGCCCGTTCCTCGATATAGTAACAGAACGTCTCCGTGTGACGACCTGCCGCGGGCCCGTTCCTCGATATAGTAACGGAACGTCTCCGCGTGACGACCTGCCCCGGGCCCCTTCCTCGATATAGTAACGGAACGTCTCCGCGTGACGACCTGCCCCGGGCCCGTTCCTCGATATAGTAACGGAACGTCTCCGCGTGACGACCTGCCCCGGGCCCGTTCCTCGATATAGTAACGGAACGTCTCCGCGTGACGACCTGCCGCGGGCCCGTTCCTCGATATAGTAACGGAACGTCTCCGCGTGACGACCTGCCCCGGGCCCGTTCCTCGATATAGTAACGGAACGTCTCCGCGTGACGACCTGCCCCGGGCCCCTTCCTCGATATAGTAACGGAACGTCTCCGCGTGACGACCTGCCGCGGGCCCGTTCCTCGATATAGTAACGGAACGTCTCCGCGTGACGACCTGCCCCTGGGCCCGTTCCTCGATATAGTAACGCAACGCCGCAGACAGTGCTGCAACCCTACTTATATGACTAATACATGATTTAAGGTCTACAATACCCGACATTTGTTTGGCGTACACAAAATGCAAGTGGACTTCCAAGACCACGGGAGGGAGGGAGGGTTTGTCTCCCTCTGCGCAGCGACACAGCGCTGTGAGGAAATGTCTTCTACAAGCCTTGACCAAACGCATCGGTTCCGCTAAGACTTGTGTCCCATAATAAACGCTCCAAGCTCACATGTGCATAACAGCTCAACATGTCAAACCTTTTTCCCTTGTTTTCCTTTTTTTTTTGTGTGTGTGTGTGTGTGTGTGTGTGTGTGTTGTTTTAATGGAGTGAAAATAATATTTCCAGCTTATTCCCCCATGGATTCCAAACACTAACTAAGTGAATCAAATGAATCATTCGCAGGACATGTTGCATTCCTCCTAGTCCTATAATGCATTGGAAACGAGTACAGAAGTACAAAAAAAAGTCTGCTGGGGCGTTCGTACACATTTAGGCCTGTATACGCTTCTTACGTCTTTGATAACAGTAAAAAGAACATTACGTCACGAGTAAAGCAGCTGCTGCTGAATGCACTCGTTGCTGCCGTCCGTATGCGAGGCCAGAGACTTGGACACTCGCAGCAGCAGCACAGCAGGAAAGAAAGTGGCTCAGACGGTAACAGCTGGACGGGAAACCACCGTCGGGTTCCAGGTGCGATCCCTGTGGGCTCCACCGCATGGGTTAGTGTCCTTGAGCAAGACTCTGAACCCCTGATTGCTCACCCGGCAGATTCTCTATACCGCCAACTCCAGGAAGGCCGTATAGGTCTCCCGGGGGACAGCGTAAATACAAGGACCACATGAAGACCCTCCTGAAGCGCTCTGCTATCCAACCCCCTGCACTGGAAGACCTGGCTGCTGGTCGCCACACCTGGCGCACCATCAGACACGAGGGCATCACACACCTCCATGAGGAGCAGACCGCGGAGAGGAGAAAGCAGCAGCGCATATACAGCGACACCAGCGCATATACAGCGACACCAGCGCATATACAGCGACACCAGCGCATATACAGCGACACCAGCGCATGTACAGCGACACCAGCGTGCTGCGGGGGACCTCTCCTCATCTGAGGACTTCAATCCATGTACGGCTCACGCATTGGCCTGCACAGCCGCATGCAATGGCACCGTCGCAACCCCCGTCAATAACCCACGCTTGGAGCAACGTCATCATCGAAATCGATGGACGGCCATAAGCAGTGTGTGTGTGCGTGTGCGTGCGTGTGCGTGTGTGTGTGTGTGTGTGTGTGGGGCCCTGGTTGGTTGGCCTCTACACAAGAATGCCATACAAATGGAACTGGCGTCTCACAAGGGGAAGGACCTTGTGAGACACGTTCAGAGAGAAAGGATGAGGCTGGCAGGCTCAGGCAACGTGGAACTGGCACTGTCACTGAGGCAGCCAATTAACGCACAGCACCAAGGGCACAGCGATCGCACCCAGGGCACAGCCAACACACCCAGGGCACAGCACCCAGGGCACAGCCAACACACCCAGGGCACAGCACCCAGGGCACAGCACCCAGGGCACAGCACCCAGGGCACAGCCAACACACCCAGGGCACAGCACCCAGGGCACAGCACCCAGGGCACAGCACCCAGGGCACAGCACCCAGGGCACAGCCAACACACCCAGGGCACAGCACCCAGGGCACAGAACCCAGGGCACAGCACCCAGGGCACAGCACCCAGGGCACAGCACCCAGGGCACAGCCAACACACCCAGGGCACAGCACCCAGGGCACAGCCAACACCTGAGGGCACAGCACCCAGGGCACAGCACCCAGGGCACAGCACCCAGGGCACAGCACCCAGGGCACAGCACCCAGGGCACAGCCAACACACCCAGGGCACAGCACCCAGGGCACAGCACCCAGGGCACAGCACCCAGGGCACAGCACCCAGGGCACAGCCAATGCACCCATGGGTATAGGGGTATAGGGGTATAGGGGTAGAGGGCTATAGGGGTCTCGGGTATAGGTATTGGGGTCTCGGGTATAGGGGTGTCGGACTGCATGGCTGCCTGTCGGGACAGTTAGCATACGCCGGACCAAACCCACGCACCCACAGGACTATATAGCCCTGCATGCGGGGCGCTTGGGGAGTACGGGCTAGCGGCGTACTGCGGCCCCCGGGTGAAAATGCGAGGCAGCGGTGGGCCGGTGGCGGCCCATGCAGCCGCGATGCCGTGATGAACAACTTCCCCTTCCTGCCGCTGTGCAGCTGTACGGCCAGGAGGGGGCCCCGCTGCTCCCCCCCCCCCACGGCCAGGAGGGGGCCCCGCTGCCCCCCCCCCCCCCCCCCACGGCACTAAATCACACGCCTTTGTACTTCCAGCAGCACGGGATCAGCCACAGGTGTGGGCCCGGCTATGGGATTATAGCCTCTATGATGGGGGGGGGGGGAGAGAAAGAGAGAGAGAGAGAGAGAGACAGAGACAGAGACAGAGACAGAGAGACAGAGACAGAGACAGAGAGACAGAGACAGAGACAGAGACAGAGACAGAGACAGAGACAGAGACAGAGACAGAGAGAGAGAGACAGAGACAGAGACAGAGAGAGCGAGAGTGAGAGTGAGACTGAGAGAGTGAGACTGAGAGAGAGATTGGGGAGATAAGACACGGAGGGGAGAGAGAGAGAAAGAGAGACCTCTATTTGCAGTTAGTATAGTGCACCCACAGCGAGAGAGAGAAAGAGGGGGGGAGATAGACAGGCAGAGAAATGGGGGAGGGGAGAGGGGGAGAGAGAGAGAGAGACGGAGAGAGAGAGAGAGAGAGAGGAGCAGTATGTGGATGCTATGTGGTTAAAGTATCAGCAGGGTGCCAAGAAGAAGTCAGAAGGGGCATGAATCTGTGTGTGTGTGTGTGTGTGTGTGTGTGTGTGTGTGTGTGTGTGTGTGTGTGTGTGTGTGTGTGTGTGTGTGTGTGTGTGTGTGTGTGTGTGTGTGTGTGTGTGTGTGTATGTGTGTGTGTGTGTGTGTGTGTGTGTGTGTGTGTGTGTGCATGCATGTGCAGCCTGCAGGACGGTCTGCATTTGGCCAAGATCCCCCCCCACCCTCTCTCTCTCTCTCTCTCTTTTTTTGGGACCCAGCGAAAAAAGAAAAAAAAAGAAACTCCAAACTGATGAAATGTGGCAGCGCACCACGGAATGTTTGAATTTCAAGCTTCCAACATCTGCAGGGAAGATGAAACCAGGTTCCTAATTTTACAATGATGATGTCAGTGAGAATACATGACAGCGTTGAGCTGGGGGTGCCAGGACCATGCCCCCCCCCCCCCCCCCCCCCACCCCCACCTACGCTTTTTTTTTTAAATAGAACGTTGTTCTCAAGGCTGAAACCTCTTATTGCTGTGTTTAAACTTTTTGTTTTTGTTTGTTTTTAATGTTTTCATGGCTCCATCTTATGCACATACAATACCTCTTCCTACTTCCTACCAAGGACTATTTAAAGAGGACGGGAAGCGAAGACCGTACGCCGTACGGTCAAATTTGTGCGTGTACAAATTCCTGGTCTCAACTGCGCAAAAAATCATTAGCATCATGAACACTGACTCTGTTTGAACAGGATGGAACAGAGCCTTCATTAGTATCATTAACACCGACTCTGTTTGAACAGGATGGAACAGAGCCTTCATTAGTATCATTAACACTGACTCTGTTTGAACAGGATGGAACAGAGCCTTCATTAGTATCATTAACACTGACTCTGTTTGACCAGAATGGAACAGAGCCTTCATTAGTATCATTAACACTGACTCTGTTTGACCAGAATGGAACAGAGCCTTCATTAGTATCATTAACACTGACTCTATTTGACCAGAATGGAACAGAGTCTTCATTAGCATCATTAACACTGAACTCTGTTTGACCAGCATGTAACAGAGCCTTCATTAGTATCATTAACACTGACTCTGTTTGACCAGGATGGAACAGAGCCTTCATTAGCATCATTAACACTGACTCTGTTTGACCAGGATGGAACAGAGCCTTCATTAGCATCATTAACACTGACTCTGTTTGACCAGAATGGAACAGAGCCTTCATTAGCATCATTGACACTGAACTCTGCTTGACCAGAATGGAACAGAGCCTTCATTAGCATCATTAACACTGAACTCTGTTTGACCAGAATGGAACAGAGCCTTCATTAGCATAATTAACACTGAACTCTGTTTGATCAGAATGTAACAGAGCCTTCATTAGTATCATTAACACTGACTCTGTCTGACCAGAATGGAACAGAGCCTTCATTAGCATCATTAACACTGAACTCTGCTTGACCAGAATGGAACAGAGCCTTCATTAGCATCATTAACACTGACTCTGTTTGACCAGGATGGAACGGAGCCTTCATTAGCATCATTAACACTGAACTCTGCTTGACCAGAATGGAACAGAGCCTTCATTAGAATCATTAACACTGACTCTGTTTGACCAGAATGGAACAGAGCCTTCATTAGAATCATTAACACTGACTCTGTTTGACCAGAATGGAACAGAGCCTTCATTAGCATCATTAACACTGAACTCTGTTTGACCAGAATGGAACAGAGCCTTCATTAGTATCATTAACACTGACTCTGTTTGAACAGAATGCAACAGAGCCTTCATTAGTATCATTAACACTGACTCTGTTTGACCAGGATGGAACAGAGCCTTCATTAGCATCACTAACACTGACTCTGTTTGAACAGGATGGAACAGAGCCTTCATTAGAATCATTAACACTGACTCTGTTTGACCAGAATGGAACAGAGCCTTCATTAGTATCATTAACACTGACTCTGTTTGACCAGAATGGAACAGAGCCTTCATTAGCCTTCAAAAATGGTTTCTGCAGCAGTGGTGACGAAGGCTGTGGGATTACAACATGCTCTCTCTCTCTCTCTCTCTCTGGGTAGTACGTTGCACCAATATTTTGGTAAAGGGAGATAATGAAAGATGGTGTCGAGTACAATTTGAGGATAAATGACGTCCAGTACGTGGTGGTACAACACATGTTGCAATGCAACCCCCCGTGCGGGCGAAACCGCTGCTTTGGTGAAACCATCCACTGACATAACGCCAGCCCAGAACTCTTCCTGATTGGTTTGTCATTGCGACCGTTTTTATTTTCCATACTGTACTGATTACATTACTGTCTCACTGTACCCTGGCCTGTACTGATTACTTTTCTGTCTGACTGTACCATGTCCTGATTACTTTTCTGTCTGACTATACCCTGTACTGATTACATTTCTGTTTGACTGTACCATAGACTGTAAAAAATGTGGACAAAGCGTTCGCCGGGTCTCATATGGACGTAAAATGAAGTCCTTGTATTGTAAATCACCATTTTTCTAGATCCGGATGGCCCAGACAACGAGGCGGGACTTCCCCCCTTCTTCTTAGTTGGTTTTTATTTCGACTCGAACGGGGGGGTGGCTCCCGTTCATAGACTGCAACGGTAGCCACGCCCCTCAGAACATACGCGACTTTATGGTCATTTTTTTTATAAAAGGGACCATCATTTTCCAAAAAGAATATTATGACATGAGAAATGAGACTTTAAACTAGTGACTGGAAGCAGAAAGTATTCATGACCATGTTTATTAAGGTAATACAGTCTAGGTGAAGTTGGGCCCAAATACATGGACCTCTATGGGGGATATGGGTTTTTTTGGGCCCAATGACTGCAGCGCCACAACAGGCCATTATATGAACTTTCAGGATGTCCCGATTCCCTTAGTGGCTTCACAAAATATCTGTCTGACTGCCCCCCTGGACTGTACCCTGTACTGATTACATTACTGTCTGACTGTACCCTGTACTGATTACATTACTGTCTGACTGTACCCTGTACTGATTACATTACTGTCTGACTGTACCCTGTACTGATTACATTTCTGTTTGACTGTACTCTGTACTGATTACATTACTGTCTGACTGTACCCTGTACTGATTACATTACTGTCTGACTGTACCCTGTACTGATTACATTACTGTCTGACTGTACCCTGTACTGATTACATTTCTGTTTGACTGTACCCTGTACTGATTACATTTCTGTCTGACTGTACCCTGTACTGTTTACATTTATGTCTGACTGTACCCTATACTGATTACATTACTGCCCGACTGTACCCTGTACTGATTACATTTCTGTTTGACTGTACTGTTTACATTACTGCCTGACTGTACCCTGTACTGATTACATTTATGTTTGACGTACTGTTTACATTACTGCCTGACAGTACCCTGTACTGATTACATTTCTGCCAATAAAGTATTCAATCAATCAATCAATCAATCAAACATCCACCGATGACAGCGGTGACGCTAAAGGCCGCCCGCACGCCGTTCACACCCCACATGCGCCGGTCTGGGCGACACTTCTTTTGTTTTGTTTTTCTCCTCCACAAAGCGCTGCAAGCATGTTGCTGATTGGCCGTTTCTCTTTGCCTGGAATCACAGTCTGATCAGAAACAGCTTTCCTTCCTCTGCTGCTTTCGTGGGAAACTGAGCGAAGGCAGACAAAAAAAGAAAAGAAAAGCATAACATTTTTCCTCTCCTCTCCTCTCCTCTCCTCTCCTCTCCTCTCCTCTCCTCTCCTCTCCTCTCCTCTCCTCTCCTCTCCTCTCCTCTCCTCTCCTCTCCTCTCCTCTCCTCTCCTCTCCTCTCCTCTCCTCTCCTCTCCTCTCCTCTCCTCTCCTCCGGGCCAGTGTCTGCCTGGTCTCTCTGGTGCATTTCATCTCCGTTTGGATTGTATCAGCTATCCCTGTTGTTGGGTGGAAACCCAACGACTTTTCAAGAAAACAAGAACCTGTGTTTCAACGGATCCAATATAAATAGTGCGTCTATACATAGCTTTCATCCAAAGCGCTTATAGATTGTTCATTACATTCACACACACATTCATACACCGATGGCGGCGGAAACCATGCAAGGCACCAACCAGCACATCAGGAGCAATTAGGCGTTCAGAGTCTTGCTCAGAGCTAACTCTGGGCGAGCCCACAGGGATCGAACTGGGAACCTTGCGGTTCTCCATCTGGCCGCTCTACCGGCCACTGTAAATATGAAATAAATACTTAAACATGTAGCTAGGTGTAATGTTAGAGACCACAGAAGTGAACCTTTCAAGCCTGTTTCTCTGCAAGACATTATAGGCTACTCTATGCGCCGTATCTCCGAAACTAGTGGGTCAAACTGAACAACCAATATGTCAATTTGAAGCTATGATTCCCTGCTTTCATGACCTGACAAAACATTAAATGGTCAGAAACGGTCGCATTTAGTCACAAAATGATCAAAACCAACAACTTTCCACAGGTCAGAATGCGCCATGCGAGTATACACAGTATAAATGGAACCGAGTGGAACGGTACAGTTTAAATTGCAATTTATTGTCCAAACAGAACCAAATGGAGGGTGCATGCTTCCATTTGCACAGACCCCACAAGGGTCCATTGGGACTGCTGGGGGTCCCCGGAACCCAACGTTAACGATTGAGTGCCGTGATTTTGTTTCCACCCTAAAACATGATCATCAGGTGTTATTATTATAAGGAGGAAGAGGTTTCTCCAAAAAAAGTATACAGTATTTGTTAAAAATGTTATGTGGACACGCCCACCAGTCCATTAACCCATTCTGAACGGGCACCCATTTTGGTGTTAGCATCATGTTATGCTTTATCTATTGAAAAATAGCAGATCTACAAGCTCATATCGCGCCACCGAGTGGCGCGATACGAGCTTGTAGGTCTGCTATTTTTTGAAAAATCGAAGAACGACTGACATTTTTTAGAATCTGATCTCAGGTCAGAATGGGTTCATCAGACCAGTGTGTGTCCGGCAGAAACCTCGTATGAATCTGATCTCAGGTCAGAATGGGTTAAGTATGCCTGGTTTGCCTAGTGGGTGGTGATGGGTATAACCTAACTCCGCAGCAGAGAGTAAACTGGGTACACACTCATTGTACTCTCTGCTGCCCCCTCTGGTGGAGTCAGGTTAGGTGATGGTACACACATCACAGCTGTCACTCCATCCTGTAGGTTTACACTCTATAACATACGACGAATTAGACCGTTCCTCACCCACGAGTCACCCCAGCTCCTAATCCAGACAACAGTCTTGTCAAGACTTGACTATTGTAACTCCCTCCTTACTGGCCTACCGGCATGCGCACTTAAGCCCCTCCAGCTGATCCAAAATGCCGCAGCTCGCTTGGTCTTCAACCTGCAGCCAAAATTCTCACACGTATCCCCCCTTCTCAGCTCCCTCCATTGGCTCCCGGTCGCTGCCCGCACAGAATACAAAACTCTGATGCTGGCATTCAAAGCAACCAAAGGCCTGGCTCCCCCATATCTTACAAGTATGATCGTACCCAACAAACCCTCCCCATGAACCACAAGTTCATGGGTTCGATCCCGGGCACCGCCAACTCAGCGAATGAGTAGCAAGGCTTGGTGCAGCAAGTCGTGCGGGATGTACTGGGAGCTGATGGTAGGTGTGGCGCTCCACCTCAGCCATCCATCTCCCAGGGGTCTAGCGCATTGTAACAGGGATAGACTCCCACGTGTTACCGGCTGTTACCGACAACAGGCCACTCCCGACCTACTTCTTAATGTAAGTCGCTCTGGATTGAGAGCGTCTGCTAAATGCCTAAATTGTAAATTGTAAATTGACGGGTGGTGATCCACCTGAACTGAAGACACACCCACAGCTGTGGTTGTTTGATGAAGGGGGAGGGGAGGATATTGTGATGTGGCTATATCACAGATTTTCTTTTCATTGGCACGTTTGACTGTCAAGGTTTCAGCCTCCAGGAAGAAACGTCAATAAAAAGGGAAGACATCATTGCACATAACAACCACACCAAGGGGTCTAATGAAGTACTGTCACCACATAAACACATGCAAAACTGAAGAAAAAATGCATCATGGCACTCGATCCATGTTCAAAGGTATATATTCAGTGATTTATCTTAATTCAAATACCACTTATTGTTTTGTTTTGTTGTGATAATCTTCTCTACTATAGTGTGCCCAGTGCGTGCATGTGCACATCTTGTTCCAAATCACCCAAATCACTGAACGCTCCCTTAAGAAACAGCTATAACATACCATACTACTGACGTTAAATCAAACAAAGATGGACGAGGTGCATTTTCCCCCCATAATGTAGCCAGTAGCAATGACAGCCTTTTTAAATGATGATAAAAAAAAAAAAGACGTGAGCGAGTTCTTGCCAAGACTAATACAGACGCTTGGCCATGTCTGCCTATACAGCGTGCGTATACCTGCCGCTCACATGGAGTTATCCCCGCGCTTTGATCACCCGGCGGGGCACTTTCCCCCTGTTTAACATGTCCGTCACGCTCCTGAATTCAAACTGCGCCAGAGATTAGATTTACATATTGAGCCGTGCCTTTCTCTGCCCTGCCCCCGAATGGAAGCGTTTTAGGGAGACTGCGCGCCTCGCCCTTGGCGGCACGGGGGCCGACTGCGCAGCCGGCCGCTTTCAACATCGTTCAAGGTCAAATACATATTATAAGAGCGCGCTGGTTCGCAGACACTGGGTCGGGACACATGTGTGGGTCACAGACACATTTTTTATTATGGGTCCCTTTCTTAATTTTTTTGTTTCCTATAGGCCTACATAAAAAAAACACACCCTTGTGAACTGAGTGGTGCAACTCCATGTGGGGCCCCCGGTGGGTCCCCAGAACTTCTGCGCCCAGGGTGCCAGCCCGGTTCCGCCGAGCCGCCCCGCATCCAAAACGGTCAAGAAATTATATAGTTACTGTGTGGGGGAATTAGTATTTAGCAGAAACCTCTCCCTCTCTCTCTCTCTCTCATGTCAAGCTACTGTACTCAATTAAGGCAAAAAGCCCCAAAAATATCGTACAAAATGAAAAGTGAAAAACGTCGGGATGGAGACTCAATCAGGCTACATTGTGTAACCACTAGAGATGTCCCGATACTGTATCGGTATCAGAGCATGTGAGCGGAGCGGAGCGCGGAGCGAGCGAGGAGCGGAGCGAGGGGATTTTGACGTGAGCGCGGAGCGGGTTTTTAAATGGGTCAGATTGACTTCCGGAGCGAGAACTGTCCTCCGCTCCGAGCCGCTCAGTGCACACGGCACGGCACTGTGCAAGCTCAGCAGGCTCGGCACCACGGGGGGGCAAAGGGGATATTTGCACCCTTAAATCAACCTCTTTGCCTTTTGTGCCCCCTCAAAATCTCAATTGCCCCCTCAGTTTTTCATCCTGGCGCCGAGCCTGCTCTCAAACCCATACCCGTAATCTGCTTCACGGACTGTCCATGAGAATAGACAGACATTGCGTGTCGACAGTTTACATATCTGTTCTTTTGGATTTGGACACATGACGATGGGTAGCCTACAAACTTGCGGCATGGTGCTCGCAGTGGTACATTAAAACAAATGCCATACTTCTGAAACGAAGGCCTTCAGGTTTAATTAGCCAATTTCAGGAAAACAGCATTTTCTTTTTCCCCCCCGTCATTTCTTTCTGCTGAGCGGAGCGGGCATCTGAGTGGAGCCTCGGAGCGAGCATGGAGCGGGGAGCGCTCAATGCGTAAATGAAGGTGAGCGCTGAGCGAGCGGGGAGCGGCGTGGGGGGAGATGAACGTGAGCGCGGAGCGAGCGTAACAAAAGCCGCCGAGAGCGAAGAGCGGAATTATCGGCCGCTCACATGCTCTGATCGGTATCGGTCCTTATTTGTCATATCGAGCCGTATCGGTATCGATGAATATGCCAGTCTAACCACCGAGCCGACACAGGGGTACGAATGGTGGTCCTTTATTGGCTGTTGTGAAGTAACTAAGGTACGTTTCAAGGTTGGTATGTATAAGGTCTAAAGGATTTAGAACGGCAGTTGTAATAGACATTATTTAGCAGTGCTTGCGCGCTCTGCTTGCGCACAAGTAGGGCCGTCCGTGTGTGGCCTAGTGACCTGATTGTGTTCAAAGCGCAAGTTGGCACCTCGACAGAGTGCAGTTCTAGTTACTTGCGCAAGCAGAGCGTGCAAGTAATGTTATCAGTCAGGTGCTACGATGCGTATGTCCGCATTATGTTAGGTCATATGCTGGCACGAAGCTGGCAGGTATGTTTTCCGTCATGCTACGAAGCATAATTATGTCCCATGACGTGATGAAAATATGTACCCAATGTCCCTTAGAATGCACGTGATATGATGTCATATGGACATACGGAAGCAGACTGTGCAGGTATGCTTTCCGTGAACGTGATGAAGATTATGTACCAACGCCAGGGTATAATTGGTTGACGATGGTGACGTAATGATATGTTTCAGTGTCAGGGACATACGCATCAAACGACCCGAGTAACCACATTATACCACTAACCACTCAGAAACTACACATACATATATACACATATACACATATATAGACATGTGAGCATATGACGTGATTAATATGTACCAATGCCAGGGTATAATTGGTTGACGATGGTGACGTAATGATGATATGTTTCAGTGTCAGGGACATACGCATCAAACCGCACCCGAGTAACCACTCAGAAACTACATATACATATATACACATTAGGGTTGGGTGACGATACGAATACATCGTCAATCGCGAATATACGAATCCAATCGCCGAATATTTTTATTAGGCGATTTCTCGGGACGATTTAGCCCAATTAACATGTAAAGTGTGAGCAACATGTAGTAACAGCGGCCGGGTGAAAATCCCCCGTTATAATGGTATGCTCCCAGCCTCCCACTGTCCCCGCACTCAGCACTGTCAGCAGCCAGCATCGGGCACCGGGGCACGGCACTTACGGCAGCCGCCACTGCCCGCCAGCCAAAGTAAAGGCTGGGAGCTGGGAGGATGTAGCCTACATGTTGTTTAAGCTCCGGAGTCCAGACCCATGCAGTTTAATAATATACAGTCACAACAGAATGCACACTGCTGTCTCGTGTCTCATCACAATCCCAATGCGCCACCCGTGAGTGGCGGGGGGGGAAATAAAAAAAACTTTCTACTAGTGTTAGTGTATAGGCTCGGGGATCATAATAGCGCTTAGCTTAGCATTAGCTTAGCGTGTAGCCAATACTGGTGCAACCCACTGATTGAACTTCATCTCCGCCTGTAATCCAAGTTATTTTTATTGACAACGTGAACGAACCCCGACACCAGCGCTGCAAAAATAGACAGATCTACAAGCTCTCAACGCGTAGCGAACGGCACTGCAAAAAGAGGCAGGACGCGATGCCTTGAGAGCCTGTGTGGATCAGCCCGGGGCGGCCGCAGCAGCTTGTGGGCTCCGCTCCGAGCCTCCGACGTGCGGGGAGGGAAGGGAGCTAGTTACCCTGCCTGGCTGCGCTGCAGTCTGCAGAAACAGACTGATCTACAAGCTCTCAACGCCTAGCGAACGGAGCTGCGAAAACAGGCAGGACGCGGCGCCTTGAGAGCTTGTAGATCTGGCTTTTTTGCGACCTGCAGTGAGCTGTTCTCACTTTACTTTTATGACACGAATACATCGTCAATCGGCGAATATTGGTCAGACGATTGGCGGTTGAAAAAGATTGGCATATCGCCCAACCTTAATACACATATATCTACATGTGAGCATATGACGTGATTAATATGTACCAATGCCAGGGTATAATTGGTTATCGATGGTGACGTAACGATGACGTGTTTTAGTGTGTTATAATGAATTACCATATTTTTCTTCAACAGATGTTAAAAGTATTTCATAGGGATATATAGAGGTGTAGTTGCAAATGTAACCTCTTATTATCAGGGTATAGGACTAGTTACTAGGTTCGGAAGAGCAGTAAGCAAGGAGAATACTTTAGACCACAGACAATGGATAAGGTTTAGTAATAGCCCGATGGCTTGTATTGACACAAAATAAAAATAGAATGGCAGATACACAACAATGATAATTCTCATACAAAACAATAAACAATACAACTGTACTTAGACAGTTGTGAGAGACCAGATAAGTACCTCCTATATTAATCCTATGATCCCACAGGAAAAGCAGGTAAATACTTTTTATGCTATTTTAGTCTCTATTTTATTCCCATTTATTCACCATCTATTTTAGTTTCCTTTTCAGGTTTTAGATCTATTTAAGGTAAGTAACTAAGTTAAGTTGTTTTTAAGGTATTATTCCTCTTTTAGGTTCACGGTAAGTATTAGTTTTTAACCAATGAAATGTATTTTTATGAAATCAAAATACTTTGTTATTTATCAAATTACCTTCTTGTTTCACCTTTAAAGTATTCAAAGTAAAAGCATAATCAATTTCACTTAATCGCTGGAACACATACAACTTCAAATAATCACATTCACATTCCAATTCACATAAAAGTAATAATAGCCATAAATCTCCTTTAAAGATGGAGTGCCACAATTTTTGAATTTTTCCAGTTTTTCATGTGTCTATGAGGTGACAGTACTTAATTAGACAGACTGGAGTTGTTTTTATGTGCAATTGTGTATTGACTTTGTATTTAGGGTTTCTTCCTGGAGGCTGAACCCTTGACAGTCAAACGGGCCAATGAAGTAAACAGTAATATAGTGACACCACACTATCAGCCCCTCCCCTAACCCCTCCCCCTTTATCACACAACTACAGCTGTGGGTGCGGCTTCAGTTCAGGTGGATCACCACCCATCACCACCCACCAGGCAAACCAGGCATACTTAATGAACTGGTGGGCGTATCCACATAAAGGCATGATTTTAACAAATACTGTACACTTTTTGGAAAATGTTCTTCCCCCTTATATTGTAATAATACCTGATGATCATGTTTTAGGGTGGGAAAAAAATGGTGGCACTCCATCTTTAAGGTAATATAGTCCAATGCACTTCCCACTGTGAGGGGCAGTGATAATGAGTAGAAATGTGTGAGAGTTCTGAAGAGTTCACTGAGAGTCCGTCTGAGTGTAAATATGTTCAGTGTATTGTGACTGTAAAGTTCACTGTATGTCCATCCAGGTATGGTAGGTGTGTGCAATGTGTATGCAGTGGAAGTGCACTACAAATGGCTAGCACACTGAGGGTTTCACTGTGTGCTGCAGTGGTAATGGTGTTGAGTTCTACCACACCACACTACTAAAGGCTCAATCTCTTATCTGTTTAAGGGGACAGCTGTGTTGAGGATCTATTGATCCGGGGAATCTTGGGTAGCTCGGCCAGAGTGATATGCCAATATCACTCGAATCAATCCAATCAAAGCAAAAGACCTGACCCGTTTATAAAACAGGTCATATAATCACAAATTAGGATCACAGTTTAGAAAACAAAAATAAAACATTGTCTTAATCTTAGTTCAACTACTAACAGTACATTTACAATTAGCTGGATATACAATTAAATCAAAACTGTTACCATGGAAGTTAGACAGAGAGTAACATGGCTGCTGCTGCAGTCACAAACACAGTAGGCTACAGTTCAACTCACCAAGTCAGTGTTCACAAAGTTCACACAATTAACAGGTTCCAGGATCAAAAGGATCAGCACTCTTCTCTCAAAAAGAGACTGGATCAATCAAAACTCTCTTTAAATGAAAACAATCTGTTCACATTCATCAAATCTTGTCTTTCCTCTGTTTGTCAAACTGTCTGCTCAACAGGCATCTCTCTCCTGTTCTCTCCAGAACATGCTGTGCTCTGCAGCATGCAATTAGCTGAATCACATCACCTGGGCTGGTGATTCTCCAAAGTGCAGTCTATTAATTGAGAGACCCGATTGGTCAATTGGTTCATTGGCTTGTTCAGAGCATTGCATAGCTCTCTCAAAGACATACAAGTAGATGAATGTGTATACAGAATAAATATAAACCCCTACATTGTACTCTGTATAGTGAAATAGTTTTAGACAAATCCTATTTAGTTTTCATTATTTAAAGCTCTTCAGTAGAAGTTTGGTTACTTTATGTTAACCTGGTTTATATAAGTCCATTTATAAGTCCATTTGCAATCCTTATTTTATTGACTTGGCTATTTTCACCTGGGTTACACAAAGAGGACCTTGTACTGCGCCAGGATAAAATAGACCTTTTGCTCGGATAGACGAAGAAGACGGCTTTAGAGGCAAGTTAAAGACAACAAGACAAGACTTGGAGTCTTGGACGATAAGAAGGTTCCCGAGAGCTTTAGAGATATATAGTTGCAAAGAGATCAATTTGGACCTTGTATTGCGCCAGGACAAAATAGACCTTTAGCTCCAATAGACGAGAAAGACACTTGGCAGCCGCACGCTCTGCTTGCACACTAGTAGACCATTTATGGCCTACTAGTGTGCAACAAGCAAGTAGGCACTCGACAGAGTGGATCTCTAGTTTTATATTGTGGTGGTATTGCTTGGTACTTTTACTCAATACAATAGAATACATCAGAGTACTTCACTGGCAACTGAAACACCGGCCGGCCAGCTCGCCAGAAAACCGGTTCCTTATTGGATGATAACTTCCATATTCCTATTGGACGGTAACTTCAATATAAACCTGCTTCCCATTGCTGGGATAATGCAATGCAGACACTGTGAATCAATGGAGCTGAATAAATAAATAGATACATGTGGGTATAGCGTTTCTGGCCTCAATAAATCGACTGGAGATCATTTTTATACTACCTGGGGTTTTAGTTTCACACACACAAAAAAAAAAAGTTACATGAACAATGGACTTCTTAAATCAATTCATATAGTGTATAATCCACGGATATGAAACAGAATACACATATTGCATTAACCACATTTACCCTATATATATATATATATAGCAGTAGTTCCCAAAGTGGGGTCCGGGGACCCCCAGGGGTCCTTGAGGCAGGGAGTTCTAGGGGGTCCCCAGCTAGATGATAGTTTGGAACCAAATGGTGATGTAAAACAAGCGGTGCAAACACAAACATTAACCCATTCTGACCTGAGATCAGATTCATACGAGGTTTCCGCCGGACACACACTGGTCTGATGAACCCATTCTGACCTGAGATCAGATTCTAAAAATGTCAGTCGTTCTTCGATTTTTCAAAAAATAGCAGACCTACAAGCTCGTATCGCGCCACTCGGTGGCGCGATATGAGCTTGTAGATCTGCTATTTTTCAATAGCTAAAGCATAACATGATGCTGACACCAAAATGGGTGCCCGGTCAGAATGGGTTAAACGCCATTAACAATAGAGACAATATGACGTAATGAGGCACGTTATGACGTACATTTTCCCTTCATTGTCAATGGCGTTTACAAAACAAACATTGAACTAAAGACAAACATTAAACGTGTGTATAGGAGGGGCTGCATGGCGCCCCTCAGAAACACGTGTGCAGCCATCCTCATATGGAAACAAATATACATACCGGTAAATAGGCAATCTACAAGCTCACAACGACAGGTTGTGAGCTTGTAGATCGGCCATTATCAGCAAAGTTATTTCACGTGTAGCGCAAACAGACAAGAGGCTAGCATA
The DNA here is from genome assembly GCF_964188405.1 of Protomyctophum parallelum. Lineage (NCBI taxonomy): Eukaryota > Metazoa > Chordata > Actinopteri > Myctophiformes > Myctophidae > Protomyctophum > Protomyctophum parallelum. The sequence goes on along the minus strand of NC_139718.1, from coordinate 39,246,101 downwards.
GAACCCTGGAGGCTCATACATAGTCTGGATTTTCGGTGGTGAGGTGACCACCGAACTACAACATGACGTCACGAGCCGCGGTGAAGAGCAAACCACCGCTCCAGCCCTTCTCTCTGTTTTTACACACCACCGCTCAACGTTATTTCAGCTCCGGTGGTCAGCTCACCACCGGAGCGGTGGTCACCTCACCACCGGAGCGGTGGTCAACTCACCACCGGAGCGGTGGTCACCTCACCACCGGAGCGGTGGTCAGCTCACCACCGGAGCGGTGGTCACCTCACCACCGGAGCGGTGGTCACCTCACCACCGGAGCGGTGGTCACCTCACCACCGGAGCGGTGGTCACCTCACCACCGAAAAACCAGACTATGAATAGGCCTTGAGGGACTCCGCTCAACAATGTATGAGGTTCAGTCTGGCAGTCCCTTCATGTCCGTCCGTCGCACGAAACCCTTTCAGATGGCCGTCCGTGGCCAAATGAACACGTATCAATTTGGGGGTCCCTCTGTGCACTATCTGCTCTGTGTGAGTAGATCCGCAGACCCTCCGGCCTTATCGCAACACGTTGGTAGTTCACAGATATTCCCTCGTCAGATTCCTGCTTCACATTTCTCCCCATGTCATCGTGGGCTTGAACCCCTGTTGGCGAGGAAACTCTTTTCATAATATGCAATGTTATATTATCACGAGTGCTAATGGCCGTCAGATTTGTGCGGAGAAAACGTCGTTTTGGGGTGCATGGCGGGCTGAGCCGACAGCGCTGGACTGTAGAGTGGAGACGTACATTCTGCACGTCCCTTAGCCTGACACATACTCATTCCTATAGTTCACAGAGAAGATTGTGTGCACCTCAATGCCTATAGGCTATTCAGGCCAGGTGCTGGATGTCAGGCATCAAGGCAAACATCAAGGAAGAGGAAGAACATCCAGCACACCAGTCTGAAGAGCTCCGAGACTTACTTTATTTTAAGACAACAATGAAATGCAACGTTTCGACCGACTATATAGGTCTTCATCAGGCAAATACGCAAACATATTTAGGGAGTCACACTTTTCGATGGCTGTCCGTGGTAGAGTAGGAGGGCATTTCACATTTTACTGGCATAACATTAGGATGAACTCATCCCCGTGGTTTGTGCCGAATCTGGGGGGGACGGATGAGATCAGTGGAACTCCCACAGCACCACGCAGGGCTCCCGTCGAAGGAATATTCTACTCAAGATACCTTCTCCGTCCCTCCGTCCGTCCGTCTGTACGTCCGTCCGGTGCCAGTGGCTAGACATCATCGAGTTATGCGCTCACGTATTTTAACCCATTTAGACCTGTGAACCGATTCACACAAAATGTCTTCTAAATCATGACAGTTTTCAGAACAAGCTATATATGTTTCTATATGTCAGTGCAGGTTCTCAATTAAATTATGTTTTGCTACAGAGAACTCCTCCAGAAGCAAAGAGTTGAGTTTAAAAGCGTTCACCGGGGACATCATTATATTCAAAGATTTGCGCCCATGCATATTTTGACAAATCTTTCTAAAAGAAAATAGCAGATCTACAAGCTCACAGCGCGGCACCGTGAGCTTGTAGATCTGCTATTTGTCAACGGTTAAAGTTCAAAATCACGGTTAAAGTCGCTAAAAGCGACACAGCTGCCTTCCCCCCCGTCCTAAAGGGGTTAACGGGCGCAAGCGGCGGGCATCCCCGCCGCGGTGAACATGCCAGCGCGGGCATCCCGCTGGGATGAACATGCCCGCAGTGATGCCGTGGCTAATTGCTGTGATGTGATCCATCGCAGTAGTGGCGTAATGAAGGCTGCGCGCGGCCGTTTGATGTGTTGCGTGGGCAGTGTGGCGGGCACATCAAAACCCTGGATGATGTCTGTGGTTTTGGGGGACGGGACGGGACGGGGCATGCTGTGAGGCTTTTGGGGGTCCCATGCTGTGAGGGGAGGTGATAGTGCATGAGGCAGTGCCCCGTGGCACTGCTGGGGCTCCATGCCAAGCCCCCCTCTGACTCTGACTCTGCAATTCGAAATGATTCTGTTGCGTATATTTATTATGACGAAAGAAAACAAACAAACACTTAACCCATTTAGACCTGCAGGACGATTCTACAAAAATAATTTTGTCTTCTATAAATCCTGACTGTTTTTCTGAAAAACCCTTATGTTTCTAGTGTCAGCCGTTCTCAAACAAATTCATGTCAAGGACCCCCAGAAGTATATGACATCGGCCACCGACCCCCCCCCCCTCCCAGAAGCAAAGATTTGAGTTAAAAACGTCCTCTGAAAGAATATATATGTATTCAAAGATGTGCGCCACATTTTCACTCTTTTTCAAAAATAGTAGACCTACAAGCTCGTAGCTTGTAGATCTGCTATTTTTCCAGCTTAAATAAAACATATAATGCTTAAAAACACCAAAAGGGGTTCCCGTCATGAATTGGTTAAATTCACAACATCTGGATCCATTTTACATAATTCTTTCCGCACCTACATAATCCCTCTTGTGCTGTGCTTTGTTCTAACGCTGTGATACAGTCTCGGCACAGACAGTAGCACACTGGAGACCCAATGTTTGATGTATTCATTCTGACACAATTTTTTAAATATGTGTACAAAAATACATCCATCTAAAACTGTACTGAATGACCTATAGAGCGTCGCAGTCCATCACACCCCTTTCATGACGACGACAGGCCCAGGAAATAATTCCCCATGTGCATTTTCCCATAGACATTTCAAAAAAGTATTTATTTAAAGATCTGTACATAAGCCTCGGACAAAGCCAACTCGGATCATGACAAATCATGACAACATCCATCCATCCATCCATCTTCAACCGCTTATCCGTAGTCGGGTCGCGGGGGCAACAGCTCCACCCGAGAGCTCCAGACTTCCCTCTCTAGTGACTTCCTCCTGGGGGATCCCGAGACGTTCCAAGGCCAGTGAGTCGATGTGTTTCCTCCATCTAATCCCTGGTCTCACCCCCGGGGGTCTTCTCGCAGTGGGACGTTTTCACACATTGACTTACCCTTTCAGACATGTTGCTTTGAAACTAACTGCAGACTTTTGTGTCGAAACCAATGAACCACGTAAATGCAACGTGAATGTACAGCACCAGTGTCACGGTTCATCATCATCATCATCATCATCATTTTTCGACTGCGGATTCCACAATGCTACTCCAGACTTCCCGGTCCTTCATTGCCACCCCCAGTTCCTGCCTACTGAAGCATGTGTCCCTAGCAGGGAACGACAGCTTTCTACCTCTGGTCCGCCCTGAGGCAGGACTCCAGAGAAGAAGGGACGATATAACCTCATTGTCAGCTCTGTAGCAGTGGCCGGCAAACTGCGCTCTTCTGGATCGGACCAGTGAAGAAACACGGGGAAGGTTGCCGTATATCACGGTTCAAGACAGACAGGTGTTGGACCCAAGCGCAGACAAAAGGCAGAGGACACAGGGCAGGTCGAATACAAGGGGGTTTATTAACCAAAACAGTAGATCAAGAACATACACTGGGCAACATGAGGAAACAAGGAAATACTAGGAGCAAAATAATACACTAGGAACTTGGAATATCACGAGGAGGAAAAAATAAAAACTGACTTACTTTTATGAACGAACAAGGAACTGAAAACACAAGGGCATATAAATAGACCAAAGACCAACTAGACACAAGTGAACAACTGACAAATCAACACAGGAATTGGCTGGGGGACTAAGAGGACACAGGCGATTGGCTGGGGGACTAAGAGGACACAGGTGATTGGCTGTGGGACTAAGAGGGAGAGAAGAGGACACAGGTGATTGGTTGGGGGACTAAGAGGACAGAGGTGATTAGCTGTGGGACTAAGAGGACACAGGTGGGAAAACAAGACCAATCACAAGGTTAGACAAGGCAGGAACAGAACTACAGGGGCAGACAGGAAGGCACAAAACAATACTGCAAAATAAAAGGTAGGCCTACACAAGTGTAAAGTAAAACTCTAAACTAAAAAACAAGGAACAAGTGAAAAACACAACAGGAATACAGAACACGTCGTTGACAACCAGGCGTGTACCAAGCATTTTCAAAGCCTTCAGCCATTTTCTCTTTCTTTCCCTAAATTTATTTGCCTCAATTTGTTATTCCTTCTCTGTTCATTTGCGCACCAGACTGAATCCTCACTCATTCAGCTAATAAAAAGCAGCAGACTTTCATGCTGTTCCCTGAGGTATTCAGGCCGTATACCGTACCGTACAGTTTCACTGTGAGAAAAGATGCAGCCTTCTTCTCATAACAATGCGGAGGCAACATGACTCATGGTTGAAAGCATGTAAACAGGTGTGATATGTACACAACATATACCTCATATAAACTACAGAAACGACCACAAGCAGACGCAGACACCACCATGCTAAACATGGCCTCTGGGCAGTATAGCGTTAGCCTGGACTCTATACCAGCTCAGTGGCCTTGTGGTTTAGAGTGTCCGCCCTGACACTGGGAGGTCGGGGTTCAATCCCCCGGCCGGGTCATACCAGACTTTTAGACTCTAAAAATTGGACCCAGTGCCTCCCTGCTTGACACTCAGCATCAAGGGTTGGATTGGGGGTAAGTCCCTGCGACATACTATAGCGTCATGTCCAGGGGGTGTACTTGTACATCAAGCTGCCTCACGCTACAGAAACGGCAAACAGGAGATAGGCTCCTGCAATATGGGCCTCATGGCTCGGCAAGGCTACTTACTGGACTCTACTCCAGACGTAAGCTCGATGACAGTTTGACACCACATCCCCTGTATTCTGGGGGAGAACATCCGCAGGAAACGGCAGATGTTTTCGCGATGACGTCATCAAAACGCGTCCCATATGACATTCTGTCCAGTGGATTGCCCGTATGACTAAAAACATGGATTGAACAATGAAAACATAACTCGTGAATCGCAGGGAAAGTGTTCTACAATGAATTAACTCAAGCAACTCGTCAATAGAAGTCAAAGTGTTAAATATATGAAATCTGCAACACAATCTGTCTGTCTGTCATCGTGCAACCTCCAGCTTGTCACCAGAGGAGAAAAACTGAATTTATGTATTGTTTATCCAAAATGAGTTAATAGCAGCAGTACAGCCAGACTCTTCACATACTAGAGCATGTCTGAGATAAATATCAGAGCTGAAATTGACATGCACATATGAAATAAATGCCCAAACATGTACTGTAGCTATAGGTGTAATGTTAGAGACCACAGAAGTGAACCTTTCAAGCGTGTTTTCTCTATAATCCATCGAAATAGACACTTTACGTCGTAATATGATGTACGATGATAACAGAGCGGCCCTCACTTCACACGGGTGTGATTTCTTCTTATTATTATTATTGAGCTCTATGAGCTCTTAACGCATCATGACCTCATACGGAAAACAAAAAAACAAAAACAGAGTTTAATGCTGAGTCACGGTTTACGGTAAGTCTGCCATCATCATCTTCATCGTGGTGCACAGAGACCACGGGGGTTTCAATCATGGGACATGCAGCCATTATCCTGCTAATTAAGCAAACAATGGCACAGGACGAAACGCTCATCGGAACGACTGGACCGGCGCATGCGGTGATGTCACTGAGAATAACGCGCTCTCGTTATTTTTACGAGCAGAATATAAAGCGCTGCAGCGTGCTTTGTCATTACGTGTTGAAACACACGTATGCGTCTCTAAACCGTGAGGAGTTCTTCTAACGGCATACCAAGACACTGACACACACACGCCACCATCGCGTCCAGCCATGGATGCTCCGTCATCGGCTGACTGTGAGGGAGAAATTGCAAACAGGAGCTGCTGTCTGTGCTGCTGCTGGGGGGGGGGGTCGGTCCCTTTCATCTGAAACTGTGGGTTTTCAACCCTTTTCATGTCAAGGCCCATCATTCTTTTCAGCATTTGAGCCACGGACGGACAACCATTTTGATGGCATTTAGACTTACACACTAGAATTGCATTGTACAGTAGGCCTATGTAGTCATAGCACTTATATTATATATGCATAGTATAGTGTATGTATAGAATAGTTTCATTATATAGATATTCCACTGTTACGTACGCATGTTTCATGAATACTATACTTTTTATGCATGGTGATGTATTGCCATGCTTTTTTGTTCTTGCCTAATGTAAGTCGCTCTGAATTAGGAGCGTCTGCTAAATGCCTAAATTGTAAATTGTAGACTTGCTGACCCAAAACTATACATTTTTTTGAATCGTTGGATAGGATTTTGTCCACAATTCCATTCTCTAATTATGTAGACCTCTTGTAAATTAAGTAATGCAGATGTTTAACAATCACTTAACTCTTGAGAGCGTAACGGGTCCATTTGGTTTCATTTTACACTCTCGAGAGTTAAAGATCTGGGTCCATTTGGTTCCCTACTCTACTCCGTCATTTAGCTGCATGGGGACCACCTGGAACCCCCCTCAGGGACCACTGGTGGTCCCCGGACCACTGATTGAGAACCACTGAAAATAGACCCTTACTGCATCAAAAGCAATCAACAAACTATAGGCTACTATAAAAACTGCATGGTCAAACCTTGCCAAATGTGTGTGTACAATTAAACCAATTTTACAGAGTGCAAAATGGTTTCATTTTATGTTCTCAATATATAAATTATTGTTAGATATCTGCATTAATTAGTTCATTTATACAAGAAGATTAACATCAATACAGCATGGAATTGTGGACAAAATCTTATTCAACGGCAACAAAATATAAAAAGGTTTTGGGTTTGAGGGGCTAAATGTCAGCAAATGGTGGTCCATGGCTCAAATGCCGAATACATGGATGGACCTTGATATGAAAATGGTTGAAAACCACTGTTTTAGTGTCTGTTTTTGTGTACGTGTTTTTCTCTATGAACTTCAGCGCAGAACACAAGTGCAGACGAAAGGGCCTTTCTGTGTGGAGTTTGCATGTTCTCCCCGTGTCCCCTAGGGTAGGCACCCTCACAAAAACATGCCGTAATCCTGGTCTCTAAAACTACCTCCCCCTGGCCAGCCGGGGTGCCTGATGGAGGGGAAAGGAACTGGTCGGAAACAACGTGTTCCTTCCACCGAGCTACGTCCGGCCGGGGAAACTCCCCCCCCTGTCAGGTGAAAAGAAGCGGCTTGGACTCCTCATGCATAGAAGGAGGCATGAGGTCAGTCCGCTGCCCCTCCCCAGGTTGGCAGAGGGAGTGTAGCGCCCAGGATTACATTAGATAACTGACACTGGGTGAAAAAATGGGTTACAAAATTGTGGGATAAAACATTAAAAAAAAGTGCACGATCACGATCACTGTGTTTGAAGGTTGTTGCGTTTACGCTTAGAGTCAATTGGCAGCTCTGAGTACTCCAACACCTTGATTAACCCATAGAAGTACCGTCGATTCTACAAATATCTTTGAGCAACTGGCACGTCATATTTTTACCAATTATTTTTCACAGTGGTGGAATAAAGTACTTATATTAGTTTGTACTACTTTCAATACCAACATATATAGAAAAATACTTTATTACAAGTAAAAGGCCTACATGTATTCAACTGTTCTGAGAACTTCTGACTTGATTAAAAGTATTGGCATCAGCGTAATAAAGTATCAAAGTAAAAGTTCTAAAATGTTTTAATAATGCCCAAGCTGAGCTTGTAGATTGGCTATTTTATTTTACTTTTTATAACTGAAGTATAAAATATTGCTTGAGTGGTTCATGTGTTTTGTATTAAAAATCTAAGCATGTAGTTCATGGTCTTTCCGACGACACACTATAGTTATATTGTAAAGTAAAACAATATTTGTGTTGTGTCTGCCTCGGGCATGTATGTGGAGTAGAAGTGTACAGCATTGACAAATATGGACGTATAATCAAGTGAAGTAAAAGTATCTAAAAATTGTACTTGAGTACAGTAAGTAGTACTGTAGGTAATTCAGGACAGTAAATGCACTTGCTGTACTTTTCACCTGCAAACGACATACCATTGGTTCCGAACGACAACCTATCTCAAACCCTCACCCTCACCCTAACCTCCCACGGGGGCAGCACACCTAAACCTAACCATAACCCTCTCCCAACCCTTAAAGGGACACTTCACCCTTTTTGCCAAAAAATATATGTTAATGATGTTTAGAAGCTTTAGATCACTTTCCTGGGGGTATTTATGTGTGTAATATGTGGTTTTAGTTATTTTAGATTGTAGCAGTGAGCCTGTTGTCTCTGATGTCATGGACACTGGTCTCACTACCTTCCTGGACTACAATTCCCATAATTCTTTGGTGCACTGCTCCTCCTTGTGGATAGGGGGAGAGCTGTCTTACTGAGACAACATGTAGTCCAGGAAGGAAGTGAGCCCAGTGTCCATGACATCAGAGACAACAGGCTCACTGCTACAATCTAAAATATCTAAAACCACATATTACACACATAAAGATCTCCAGGAAAGTGTTCTAAAGCTTCTAAACGTCATTAACATATATTTTTTTGCAAAAAGGGTGAAGTGTCCCTTTAACGCACCTCGGACCAATGCTCCTTCGAACCAATGATATGTCGAACCAAAGTATATGCCTCCCTGCATTGCATCCATGTTTACCTGAACTTGTACCCTCTCAACCTCCCCAATAAGTGTAGTATATCAGAACCCCTATAGCCTAGTTCCAGGGGGTACATACTAAGATACGTTGGTTTAGACATGTATACCAACAGTCCGACAGGCATTAGTCCGACAACACCGTCGCGACCGGACATGCATGGCCGGTTACAACTAACCCGTTTGCCGGGTTAAAACTAACCCGTGGCCGTGGCCGGGTTAAAACTCACATGCGCGGCAGGTTAAAACGAACATGTGGCTTCCTGTGAGATTATATATAGGGTTAGGTTAGGGATTTGGGGTATAGGGTGTCGGACTAATTCATGCCGTCGGACCAAACACCCCTCCCTATCAGAATCCTATAGGTCCAGGGCGTTTAATAACGCGAGTGCAGGGAACTCGAGGATCGAGAGAGAACATAATACTATCCCAACGACTGTGTCTGTGTTTGCTGGCTACGTAATGAAGAAGCATTAATCCCCCTAAAGCAGAGCTCTCTTCTGGAGTTAGTTGGCATGCATTAGCGCAGCGGGGCCTTGAAAACAGATGCAGTTGTTAAAATAAAATAAAAAGCTTTTTTTCTTTTTTTTTTACGAGGCAGAGCATTACTACTCACTTTAATTTGAAGTTTGCACCTGCTGCCCTATAATGCCCCCCCCCCCCTCCTGGGCTCCTGGTGTTTTAACACCTTCTTCTGGGAGTCCCAGGTGCACCTATGTTTCTATGTCAGTGGTGCTCAATATTTCATGTCAAGGACCCCCAGAATTATATGAAATTGGCCGCCGACCCCCATCTGAAAATATGTAGTTCTCCAGATGCAAGATGCAGATTTGAGTTAAATATGTTCGCTCTGAAAGAATATATTCAAAGATTTGCGTCACATTTTCATGATTTTTCAAAAGAATAGCAGAAGTTCATCGCGCTATGAGCTTGTATCTGCTATTTTTCCAATAGCTAAAGCATAGCATAATGCTTAAAACACCAAAAAAGTGAATTCCTGTCCAAAATGGGATAAAAGCCCACGCATACACTCATAAATAATAAAGTCCTATTCGTACTCCACTTTTAGGCCATACGCAACTCACCTTTTAAGTGATCACCTTTTATGTATCACCGGAAACGTTGACAACGAGTCGAGAGAGGCCATCATACTTGCGGTGATGAGCATTGACCCCCCCCCCCCAACCCCCTCCCTCTGGTTCAGATGAGCAAATAAATTAACCCCCCCGTGCCTGCCCTGCAAAACCAAGGGGACCGCCCACCCACCCAACTTCTAGACCAATCAGTGAATGGGGTGATAGCGCCCAGAGTGAAAGGGGAGATGTCGGCCGGTACTAAAAACAGAGAGAGGTGTCAGGGTTGAGCGGTGAGTAACGTAATGTTGTAGTTTTGTAACTTTAGAAAAAATACGCCGCGGTGAGTTTCTCAGCACCTGGAACTGGACCTTTAGACTCACCGTGGGATCCACGGGGGTCGGGGGGACATCAGGGCCTTTGTCCCTGGGAGACTAAAAAGGCCCACAGCATGCGTACTCCAGTTAACTATAACTCCTTTTAGGTGATGTCGGTTAGTAAAAACAGAGAGGTGGTGAGCCACTTATCACCGTGGCTTCAGTGAGGTCACGTTGTAGTTTTAGGTTATCATCTACACTACAGTAAACACTGGAGTATGTGTGGGACGTGAGAGGGGACAGACTGCATGGTTAATGCCTTATATACGGTGTCATGTGCCAAATAAATATACAGTAGACTATACCTACAGTATTGATAGGTCACAAAGTGTCGCGTTTGAACGATATTGCTTTGTGGGTTTGTACTGTTTTTGTGTGAATGCAATGCACAATCTATGTAAAGTGCCTTGGATAAAGGCGCTGTATAAATGCACCATTTACCATTTTACCAGATCCCTTCCGCAGGTCTAGAGTAGGAAAGTCCCTCCTACATAATATGACCAGATTTGACTGAGAGCCTGCCATCGCACACATTCCAGCTTTGCACCAGAGAAAAACTTTTTTAATTTTAATTTTTTTCAAAATGAGTTAATAGACTCACATACTAGAGCATGTCTGAAATAAGTGTCAGAGCTGAAATCGACATGTAAATATGAAATAAATGCTTAAACATGTATCTAGGTGTAATGTTACTAGAGACCACAGAAGTGAACCTTTCAAACTGTTTTCTCAGCACGCTGTTTTCTGCAAGACATTACTCGCCATATCTCCAAAACTGGTGGGTCAAACTGAACAACCAATATGTCAATTTGAAGATATGATTCCCTGCTTTCATATGTCATGAACAAACACAAATTCAAAAAGATCCAATGACAGTCCCTCAGTCAAATGTAGTGATTGCAACAAGCCTGCCGCCCGCATTCTCTACCGATGCGCCACCATAGTGTTAGCAGGACCTCCTCCACAATGTCCGCAGCTGTTGCTAATTAATAGTCCAAAGGAGCAAAAAAAAAGAAGAAAGGGTGTAAAAAGCAACCGAGGGGGGGCAGATAAGAATTTAATAATAACTATTATAGTGGAAAATACAGCGTCACGGATGTTGTTTAAACACCACATCTGACACACACGCACGTGCATGCACGCAAACGCGCACGCGCGCGCGCACGGTACACCTGTTTGCCGCGGAGAGAGTAAACAATGCTGTTTCCATTATTTGTGGGGCTTTTTTAACGAGCGTTGACTCATTGCTTACTTACAAAGCCTTCAGTGTTGCACTTTCTTTCATCCACAGAGTTTCTTTTTTTACCACGTCAGGCCATCTGGGGTATCTGGGGGGGTAATGAATGCTACAGCTACCCCTCATCATCTACCAAGCACTTTATAGACCACTTTTTGTGTTTGTTTTTCCTTGGAGAGTGTAGGGGTGAGGGCGTATGTGTCCAACATGCGGAGACCCAAAACGTTGTAAACCACAAGAAGGACCCGTGCCTGACCGCCGAACACATGTAGGACAGATCCAGAGTCCCAATTTAACCAATTTAGGATTCTGACCCGTCCATTCCCATTTATTTTTTTAAATACACACTTGAAGAGTCAAATGGACCACTTTCAACCTGGCAACCCTATTTTTATTTATTTTTTAATTCACCAACTATAATATTGTCAACATCTATCTACAAATAGGGTTGGGACTTTAGAACTTTAACGATTCCCATAGGCCGGTTCCAAATGGACCCTCACAGGACTGTAACTCTGAGTGTATACAAACGGAACCAGATGGAATCCTTAGGGGCGGCGGTGGCGGTGGCGGTGGCTCAGGGGTAGAGTGGCCGGATGGTAACCACAAGGTTGCCAGTTCGAACCCGGGCTCCCCCAGAGCAGAGTTACTGTCGAGGTGTCCTTGAGCAAGACACTGAACCCCAAATTGCTCCTGATGTGCAGGTTGGTGCCTTGCATGGTTTCCGCCTCCATCGTTGTGTGGGTGTGAATGGGTGAATGTAATGCACAATCTATGCAAAAGCGCCTTGGATTAAGGCGCTATATAAATGCACCATTTGGTTCCATTTGTACACTCTCAGAGTAAATGTTTGACAACCACTGGTATGCCAGCTCTGCCAGTGATCTTCAATCTCCCAATGCTATCTAATCGTACACCGCAGGCGATGAAGACAGAGTGGGTAAAGAGCCTGACCCGGGGTGGCAATACCACCACAGAGTCCATCGCAGACCGCGGTGGATCCGGCTTTGTCGAGCGTCTACTATACGGAAGTGTTGATTTCGTCGACTAAAACTAATGTGAGAGGGTCACGTAGAGAAGAGTTCTCTATGTTTCTTTTTTCTTTTTCTTTATTTCCCCTACGCAGGGTAAATGTGATAATTCTGATACCAATGTATTTTGTATGTAAATGTGATTATGGTAATGCCGCCTTCTCCCTGTTGGTTAACGAGCGGCGGATGCGCTCGTTAACCGTGATGCCGTCATTATGACGGCATCAAGGCCTGACAATATACATTTTGTTCGACTAAATCAACTGTAGATTTAGTCGACTAAAATCTTATATTTAGTCGACTAAAACTAGACTAACACTAAAACATTCCAGGTGACTAAAATGTGACTAAAACTAAATGAAAACTAGTCAAGAGACTACGACTAAAACTAAAATCAAAGTGTGCTGCCAAAAACAACACTGCTATATACGGACGGACACAATTGGCCCGTGTTCTGGGGAGGGAAGCCGGACGGGAAGGGTGATTGATTGATTGACTGATTGATTGGTTGATTGATTGATTTGTCCTCCTGAGAGTGCGTATATTCTATTCTCCTACATACTTTCTGAATCTGCACCCAGCATACGGCGGGACCCTCACAGACTGTCCTTGAAGAGGTCATTTGTTGTTTTGCTGCCATTAGGCAGAAAAACAATGTCCAGGATTATATTGATAGGCAACTGTACTGTACTGTACTGCACTGTACTGTAACAGTCCTTAAGCTGGCTACTAAATTTGCTCTCCCTCAGTGGAGGAAACACAGTAAAAGTATTAACATGTGTGTGTTAATGTACATAGAAATACTCCGGTATTTGGAATTTTACTTGAGTAAAAGTACGTGTGTATTAAAGTACCAAAAGAAAGTAGAATACGTGTCACGTAGTTTTCAAATGCATGCAATCTTTAGAAAATAGCAGATTTGCAAGTTCACAAGTGTGCCACATCACGACACGTGGTGAGTTCGTAGTTCAGTTATTTTCAAATGGCCAATGCAACTTGGGATAGCACCCGTTTTAGCTGTCTGTCTGTGTCGTACAAGGAGATCTCTGTATCTGCCTGTCTGTCTGCCTGTGTCTGCAGAGTGCAAACTGACTGTGAAAAGTAGGAGCGGTTAAGTAATCAATTTGCAGGTGTGGGGTTGCCATGGCAATCAATTGGCTGAGGCAGAGGCTGGAAATTGCACAGGTGAGGGGATTGAGGCTGATAAGGCCCACTGGCAGAGCCTGACCAGAGCCTGACACACACACAAACACACACACACACACACACACACACACACACACACACACACACACACACACACACACACACACACACACACACACACACACACACTCACACACACACACACACACACACACACACACACACACACACACACACACACATACACACACACGTGTGGCACATTTATAGTAGGAAGTAGCATGTGACGTGTCAAACTAGGGGGTTCTCATGATTCTGCATGAATTCCAAGCATTCGTTTTGCACGGAAAACACTCCTTGGGCTAAATTCGGCCACAGCCACTTGCCCAAATGTGATGACAGATCCTGTTATCCTCAAGTGTGAGAAGAAGAAGAAGAAGGCTTGGGTTGGGTCACAGTTTCCACACCTAAGCGCAAAGCGGTTTTGCGCCGCGGACAGAAGAAGCTGTGCGGCGTGTGCGCAGCTGGTTTTTAGACAGCTGGTGGATGGGAATTAAGCTCCACCTCCGCGGACGATTGACGCGGAGGAGAGCGCTTCCGGGAATCATGGCCGCCGCTCAAGTCGTCCGCGGAAGTGGAGCTTCTTTTCCATCCACCAGCTGTCTAAAAACCCGGTTTTGAAGCTGTGCACAGCCGAAAAACCTTTGATAGTGTGGCAGCACCTTATGAAGTTTCAGAGCTTCCCAGGTTCAGTTTTATGCAGATATTAGGTTGCCATGTAGTGGCCAAAATGATGTACTGCTTATAGGGACATTAATGTGATGATGTCCAACAAATCTGAACTAAAAGGCAGAGAAGTGACAACCTCTTAACCCTGTAACACCCAGCGTTGCAATACTACAACATATTTTAATTAATTCATTAATTTAAAGTTTTAAACATATTTTTAATGTTATTTTTTCACCTAAACATCATCATTGATGTTCATTGCAAAGCCATTGCAATGCCATTGGTCATGATATTTGCATATAAATACCCCCCACAGAGGCTTAAATTCACACAAATTAAACATCTCTGACCTTTAACCCTAATAAAAGTAAGTAAAATAACTGTAATATATGATTTTTTGTGATCATTAGAATGTCTGTAACATGTTTTATTCATTATTGTGAAAGATATCCCCCAAATGTAAATTAATAATAATTCATAATTATTTTGTACATAAAGTCCTAGTAGTAAAAAGTAGTAGTAAGGTGACATGACCAAACCTGCAAACTTTGAAAGCCAATGTTAGCCAATTAGGGTGGAATATGAAATAGTGGACAGATCCGGCTTGAACACATGACTATAGAGATAGTGTGTAATGATTTGCGGGACTTGGACAGAATCTGGAGGAGTAATATAAAAAAAATGTTTTTCAAAAGTCGGCCTCCTGGCTATAACAGGCCCTATAACAGATTAGCTATACACAGACGGACGGATGGACACACGGAAACACACACGGATGGAGTGCAAAACATACTCTCTCACCATGCCTTCGGCCTGGTGGAGACAATAAAATCAAAAAGAGAAAGAATGAGGGAATACAGTCAACCACGCCAAAGACAACCCTCCTATCTCTGGTCCTCTGCTGCCCTCTAGTGGAGGCTACATTATATTGCCAGGAAGGATTGACCATCAGTGAGTCATGATCAGACCATCAGGTGTGGATGGATGGATGGATGGATGGATGGATGGATGAATTGGTTAATTGATTTGAGTGTTTACAATTAAAATCAGTAGACATGATTCAGTAGTGGGTATAAACAGTGCATTCAACCAGAGGGGGCCAAAGGGAGAGTGTGTTGTTGCAGGAGAACACCTCAGCATCATATTATAGGGAAAGATAGAGGGGAAAAAGGCCCACAAAATAAATGTATATATATTTTAAATTTGGGCTGAAAACTTGTCTATATCACCTTTAATGGACTATATAAAAATAATTTGTTTTGTCTTATAGGTATTTTAATTCTGGTAATAATAGAAATATTCTGAAATATATAACATAATCTAATCTGGTGAACATCTAGTACAAGTGCTTAATGAAATGTATCGATTCTCTAAACGAACATTAAACCCATTCTGACCGGGCACCCGTTTTGGTGTCGGCATCATGTTATGCTTTAGCTATTGAAAAATAGCAGATCTACAAGCTCATATCGCGCCACCGAGTGGCGCGATACGAGCTTGTAGGTCTGCTATTTTTTTTTAAATCGAAGAGCGACTGACATTTCTAGAATCTGATCTCAGGTCAGAATGGGTTCATCAGACCAGTGTGTGTCCGGCGGAAACCTCGTATGAATCTGATCTCAGGTCAGAATGGGTTAAAGTCCATAGACTTGGCTGAGTCCACTCTACTTTGCCATATGACGCAATCTTCAAAAGTAAAAGCTCACAGCACGTGAGCTTTCCATTTTCTTTAGCTAGGCCTGACGTCGAAATAAATAAAAAGGTCCTCTGAAAGAATATATAGGCTATATTCAAAGATTTGTGCCGCATTTTCACGATTTTTCAAAAATAGCAGACCTACAAGCTCGTAGCGCGCCACTCGGTGGCCGATATGAGCTTGTAGATCTGCTATTTTTCAATAGCTAAAGTATAACATAATGCTTTGTTAAAACACCAAAAGGGGGTTCCCGTTCAGAATGGTTATGGTGCTCGGCCTGTTGTTTGGCTTCCGGTTTCTGACCTGAGATCAGATTCATACGAGGTTTCCGCTGGACACACACTGGTCTGATCAACCCATTCTGACCTGAGATCAGATTCTAAAAATGTCAGTCGTTCTTCGGTTTTTTCAAAAATAGCAGACCTACAAGCTCGTATCGCGCCACTCGGTGGCGCGATATGAGCTTGTAGATCTGCTATTTTTCAATAGCTAAAGCATAACATGACGCCAACACCAAAATGGGTGCCCGGTCAGAATGGGTTAACATACATATATATATACACTTCTGAAAAGTTATGCACATTAACAAATAAAATCTCAATTCACAGTCATGCACAGGTTAACAAATAAAATCACACAAATCATGAAATCTAATCCACATCTTTCAATTTTATTTACCATGGCATTTAAATGAACCACATGCTTTTAAAACATCAGTAACCACAGAGTATTTAAATGAACCAATGTTTAAAACACCAGTACACACATTTAAATAAACCACATGCGTTTAAAACATCAGTAACAACGAGAGCATTTAAAGATGGAGTGCCGTGATTTTTTTCCACACTTAAACATGATCATCAGGTGTATTAGGTGTATATTATGAGGTATAACATTTTTCAAAAAAGTGTACAGTATTTGTTAAAATAATGACATGTATTACAAGATCTGTCTTGGCAGTGACTGGTGGAACTAGCTGGTACATAATATTCACACCGTAACCACACCAAAGGGTCAAGGTGGTTTTAGCGTTGTCCCTGCGGTGTGATATGTCTGGTTGCACGTTGACCCCACGTTGACCCTAGTGATTCAACGCAGTGGAATTCAATGGCCCAAACCACACCAAAGGGTCGAGACGGTTTTAGCGTTAACTCCTTGCAACCGTTTGGACCCAAGGAGTTGCATGGTGTCAGGTGACCTTTTGGTGTGGTTATGGCTTTAGTGCTTTTCATGGTTTCATCCTCAAAGTAACAGTTTTTGTATTGACTTGTGCTTTCGTTTGACATTTACCACGACGACGCAAAAACGTGGTGATCGTTTCATTCCCTCTTCCTCTCTTTCCGTTTCTGTATATGAACACACCTCTTCCTTTTTCTTTTAGAAATCAAATCAAACTTTATTCAAACTTTATTTATATAGCACATTTAAAACAACAAAAGCTGACCACCAAAGTCAAAACAAACAGAGCATCCACTGATGATCCACAGACCACAGATGAATGAAGGAAGGATGGAACCAGCATTGAAACAACATTGACCAGCCATAGTCTAGGCCTCTATAGGCCTTTTCAAGAAATGAAGCTAAAAAGATTATAACAAGGATCCACCTTAGTGTCTGCCTGATAGAATAGAAAATGGGCAATAAAGAAAATCTAAATGCATTTAATTTCATTTCACACAAACTGCATAATCTATCCTCTCAACCATGCGTATACAATATAATATAGGCCTATACCATGCAGTCATATGAAGACCAAGTATGCCAGCCCTGATTTGGCACACATAAGGATCATTTATTTTTTGACAGATTATACATATATATATATCTATAGGTATAGATTATACAGTAATAGGCTATAGCCTATAGGTATAGATTATACAGTAGGCTATAGCCTATAGGTATAGATTATACAGTAGGCTATAGCCTATAGGTAGTTTTCTGAAACATAGACATGCTTTATCTCGCAACGTGCAGAGCTTTGGTTTACACACCAGATGGGGATATCCAGTTCCCATCTGTCCTTTTTTGGAAAAAATATTTATTTTATGATATGATATGAATCATGACCATAACCAGCTATGTATTTACATTTACAAAATGTAGATGTGCTATTTTCACTGCATAGCACCATTGTATAGTGAAGTACAAAACCTGAGCTGACTGTGAAGTCACACCTTATATGCTCATGAATCAACCATCCTCTCACATGCTAGTCAAAGAGAAATGTTTATCTGCTCTTGTTTTGTTTATATTTTTATTTTGTTTTCCTGTGTGGTGACCATAGACTGTAAAAAAAATGGGGAAAAAGTGACAACAACTCAACTGAAAGGAATGGCAAGCAGGGTAATTTATGTGTGCTTGTAACCCATAGTATTAAGGGTAACTGAGTATTAAGGTGTAACCCACCAGAAATAAAAAAGTATTTTCATCCAGAATCCTGCAGGTGGTGCTAAAGACCAAATTAATGGTAAGTAATGAATGGCCCATGGATTGGAAATGGAGACATATAGGGTACCATTTATAATGTTTGGGTATTTCCAGAGAGCCCAAAATCATATCTCTATACTGGTGTGTACTGTATGTATGAGTGCTGTATTGACCCTAAAGCCTCAGTAGAACTTACTGTAACTCTGCTATTGATTCAGTTCATTCATGCAGTTTCCTTTAACAGACAACACATATCAATGGCAGTATACTATATACAGTATATCAAACTACCTCCGCTCATTTATGAAATCTTTTGAGTCCTTCAAGTCACTTTGAGTCTTTCAGTCCAGATTCTTGCACTGGTAGACTGACACTTGTCTTTCTCTCAGGGTTTGGGGACTTTCCCACAGCACTGGCGGTGCCGACATTTTCTATTTTAACCATTTCCTTCAGGGTGGTCCTCGAGTTCCAGCCTTGTTCTTGGGCAAACATGTAAACGCGTCCAAACAGACCAGGAAACATCTCCATCAGGTCGAGATGAGCTACCTCCGCAGCACTGTAAACAGAGAGAGCAGTGGTCACTCAAGGAAGTCTCATATCCTGATGGTGACCCACCTGTGACCACACTCACTGTGACTCAGTGAATCACACAGCTATAGGCCTAATAATTACCACAGCCATATCACTGTCTGCAACGCCACATGCTGTGTGAGGTAAACCTGTATAAGGAATTGCAATTAAACACCCTGACAATGGCTGATGTGAACTCGACCTCCTGTTAGTCCGACCATTACTAACACTATCCCGAACCCTAACTTAACCCCAACCTCACAGGAAGCCACGGGTGATTTGTAACCCGCAGCACAGGTTGGACTAACGGGAGGTCTCAACTGGGGCCCATTGGGTTGATTTCCTTGGTATAATTAGTAAATTGATATTTGACTGTAGCCTACATGCAAGTATACCTTTGTATCATTGTCCTAAAATCCAAGTGTAACACTGATAAATAGAGAACAGAGAACATTTTGTTTTGACAGCGAAGGAAGCTCTCCAGGACGAGTGCTCCACAGTACACAATATTAGAAATAAGGAAACCAAATATCTTTGTATAATACATATTGACCAGAGTGACTTTCCTTTGTGTTGTTCTTAACTCAACTTACTAGTGCTCACGTGCATTGCGTATGAAGCGCAGCAGTCCAAATGTGTTCTCGGGGTAGGGCTTCTTGCCATCCATCTTCTGGACCAACGCAGGTGGGAACTGGAAAAACATACAAGGTGCATTGACAAAGTTGTATAGCCACATTTCATAAACAAATGTAATTGACAGTGCTTTATATAAGGAATAGAAGGAATAAAGTATAGAGAAATACAAAACAAATGCTACATTTCAATAGTGGTTTTATGTTTTCTCACTCTATTTGAAATAAACTCACCTTGTGTTTCCATGCGTTGAACTGTCCCTGCTCAGCATACTGGTCTAATGCACTGATGAGGTCCGTGTCAGCATTTCGACAGTTCTGAACTTCCTTTTCATTTCCAATGTTTCTCAGGTACTCTATTCTCCTGGAAAGAGAAGAACCAAAAACTTTAGGCTGCTCTGTAGAATATACGTACAGATAAAACTGATTTGCTGTTTTCATCGTAGCCTACCTCTCATTTGACCAAAAGAAGGGATGAGCCAAGCATTCCTCCACTTTAGGTCTTTTCGTTGGGTCTTCATTGATCATCTGCTCAATGAGATCCTTAGCAACCACATCCTGAACCTTATCCAGATTGTAGACTCCATCCAAAATGTTGCCTTCACATCTAACCCCTTTGCCAAATGGATGGTGTCCTCCAGATAGGATGTAATATATTAACATTCCAGCCACCTTTAGAATGAGCATCATATTTTAGTAAGTAAGCTTTCATCATTCGTTTCATTCCCATTCATTAACTTAATTCTCACACAGAAAAAAACAACAACCTGGATATCAGTGCTCCTTTTATATGCAATATCATCTTCATCTTTATCCAACGTCTCCTTTGCCTTCCAGCATTTTTCTCCTGCACTGCTTGTATGGTGGGTTGTTTGTCCTTTGAGTAATCGACGGCTTATTCCAAAATCAGCTAATCTTGCTCGCTTTTGAATGTCTGTAGGGCAAATTATAGATCAAGGTTTAACAGGCAAGAACGCAGGCAGGCAGGCAGGCAGGCAGGCAGGCAGGCAGGCAGGCAGGCAGGCAGGCAGGCAGGCAGGCAGGCAGGCAGGCAGGCAGGCAGGCAGGCAGGCAGGCAGGCAGGCAGGCAGGCAGGCAGGCAGGCAGGCAGGCAGGCAGGCAGGCAGGCAGGCAGGCAGGCAGGCAGGCAGGCAGGCAGGCAGGCAGGCAGGCAGGCAGGCAGGCAGGCAGGCAGGCAGGCAGGCAGGCAGGCAGGCAGGCAGGCAGGCAGGCAGGCAGGCAGGCAGGCAGGCAGGCAGGCAGGCAGGCAGGCAGGCAGGCAGGCAGGCAGGCAGGCAGGCAGGCAGGCAGGCAGGCAGGCAGGCAGGCAGGCAGGCAGGCAGGCAGGCAGGCAGGCAGGCAGGCAGGCAGGCAGGCAGGCAGGCAGGCAGGCAGGCAGGCAGGCAGGCAGGCAGGCAGGCAGGCAGGCAGGCAGGCAGGCAGGCAGGCAGGCAGGCAGGCAGGCAGGCAGGCAGGCAGGCAGGCAGGCAGGCAGGCAGGCAGGCAGGCAGGCAGGCAGGCAGGCAGGCAGGCAGGCAGGCAGGCAGGCAGGCAGGCAGGCAGGCAGGCAGGCAGGCAGGCAGGCAGGCAGGCAGGCAGGCAGGCAGGCAGGCAGGCAGGCAGGCAGGCAGGCAGGCAGGCAGGCAGGCAGGCAGGCAGGCAGGCAGGCAGGCAGGCAGGCAGGCAGGCAGGCAGGCAGGCAGGCAGGCAGGCAGGCAGGCAGGCAGGCAGGCAGGCAGGCAGGCAGGCAGGCAGGCAGGCAGGCAGGCAGGCAGGCAGGCAGGCAGGCAGGCAGGCAGGCAGGCAGGCAGGCAGGCAGGCAGGCAGGCAGGCAGGCAGGCAGGCAGGCAGGCAGGCAGGCAGGCAGGCAGGCAGGCAGGCAGGCAGGCAGGCAGGCAGGCAGTGTGTGTGTGTGTGTGTGTGTGTGTGTGTGTGTGTGTGTGTGTGTGTGTGTGTGTGTGTGTGTGTGTGTGTGTGTGTGTGTGTGTGTGTGTGTGTGTGTGTGTGTGTGTGTGTGTGTGTGTGTGTGTGTGTGTGTGTGTGTGTGTGTGTGTGTGTGTGTGTGTGTGTGTGTGTGTGTGTGTGTGTGTGTGTGTGTGTGTGTGTGTGTGTGTGTGTGTGTGTGTGTCTGCCTTACCAATCAGCACATTCTGGGGCTTGATATCCCGGTGGAGAATAGGAGGATTCTGACGATGAAGAATACTAAGGCTTTTGAGAAACTGATTTGCAAGTTCCCTCCTCAATTCAGAAAGGCTGTCTTCAGGAAAGTCTGATGTAAGTTTGATGTATTCTTCCAGTGTGTATTCACATAACTGAAGTCCAAGGTAACCATATTTTTTATCCTCTGCAAAGTCAACATATCGTACGATCAAAGGATCATCAAGCTCTGGAAGACGTAAAAAGCCTTCCTCATTCTTCAGCACTTTGTAGTTTTTTTTAGTCATTCTCTTAACTGCCACTTCAGTGCCATCATCTCTTAACCCCAAGAACACCTCAGTTCCAACACTTCCCTCTGCAATGAGGAATTCATCATCTTCCACAAACGTAAGACTCCCGACTTTGATAACTTCACAGTCATCAATATTTGCAAGCTTCTCTAACTGCTGCCTCCATCTGTCACTTATTTGGTACCATTTCCGTGCTTTTGGTGATGTACTGACAATGGGGTCGATAGGCTGCACATGTGAACTTTCAGTCAGACCAGATTCCTCAACAGGAACTGTTGTTGGCATTTCTGCATCAACATGAACTTCATCTTTCAGCTCCTCTTGCTTTCCATGCTTCTTGGATCCTGGTAGCTCTGTATTGGAGATCATGGAAACTTCACATTCCGAGGATGGCTTGTTTAGATACTTTTTCAATTCTCGAAGCCTTTCTTTCAGGTTGTCATCAGTCTCCATGTCTGCTGATGTAATTATATCCTCAGGCACATCATCTATTCCCAATGACGTAAAGACGTCAGTGGCATGCACAATTGGAAGCAGGTTTGCCAGTATGCCGTATGTATACTCCCTCATATTAGACTGCTCTTTCTTCACAAAAGGAACAACTGCTTTGCATAATTGGTCAACCAGGTTTGGATTCCAGTTATCTTTTAATTTAGTTTTCTGTGTAATCACATAGAGTGTCTTCAGAACCACATGCTGCATTTCAGGAGTGCTTGCGTGAAGGAGTTTCAGTAGTTTGGGGGTCATAGACAGTGATACCTCACTGGATATCTCTCTCAGTGTGCAGAAAACTGCATTTAGACATCTGACAACGTGACCCTGAATTTGTGCATTGAGAAGTTTTGGAAGCCGCTTGTCTGCATTTTCAATGTAGAAGTTCAGCTTTTCGTTGTCCTTTAACCACTGAAGACTTCTTTGACGATACTCTTTTTCTGTTGGTGGCTCATCAACATTAAAGAGCATGTCAATGATGTTCATATGGGTCTGGTGATCCTCCTCCAGCATATAACGATCATAAATGCTGAAAACTTCTGCTGGTGTTTTCTGTCGTACAGCAAGTAGTAAATCACTAAAACGTTTGATTTTTAAATAAAGGTCATCACCGCTCAATGCAAGCTTATCTATCATTTCAAACACTTTTCTGTTATATAAAATGTCAGTAGGACTTATATTACTGGATTGGAAAGTTACAATCCCTC
The DNA here is from genome assembly GCF_964188405.1 of Protomyctophum parallelum. NCBI lineage: Eukaryota > Metazoa > Chordata > Actinopteri > Myctophiformes > Myctophidae > Protomyctophum > Protomyctophum parallelum. Next base: position 39,222,947 of record NC_139718.1, on the reverse strand, counting down.
CAGCTTTGATGAGGACTTTCATGATATCATCCCTGTCATTGATGGCAGCATTGTGAAGTGGTGTCAGCATTGAGAAGGGATATGGTGTGGTACCATTTGGATTTGCTCCTGCTGCAAGCAGCCTCTGCACAAAATCAAGGGGTGTTTTCTGAATTGAGGCATAATCCAGAGGGGTCCGGTTATTTGTGGATAACTGATCTGGGTTTACACCTTTTTCACTCAGAAGAAAGGCACAAATATCCCCCCTGTGAAATGCCACAGCAGCAGTCAAAGGACATATATGATCATTCAGCTCCTTGCATGGGTAAAGGCCATTGATGTCTTTGTCTCTGATTAATTTCTTGAACTTCTTGAGGTTGTCCCTAATAATGACCTGTATTATAAGATCTGTCTTGGCAGTGACTGGTGGAACTAGCTGGTACGTAATATTCATGCTGTGTCCAAATAGATCCATTTCTTTGCTTCAGAATAACTGTTGGGTAAAAGAAAAACTGTTTAGTACATCTGACCAGTACATGTATTACTTATTTAATCCAGGCTAAGTTTAGATGAACTATATATTCCTACACATGTTAAAGAAGGTGGAGGGTTAGAACTGTATAGGACATCGTCAAGTTCAAGTAGGCTACAACTAGATGGGTAGCCTACTTGAACTTGACCTTTAACAAAGATTTGATATATTTAATTGTCTATCACTCCAGCCATGTTAAGATGCAGCTATTCAAGTAAGAATGCTGGATGCAACAAAGTCAATCGAAATGACTATCAGTCACTCAGTTGTACTTTGCAATAGTCTGAAAGTAGGATTGTTCCACTGAAATATATAAAAAAATGTATACAATGTCTGTATTCATGGTAAAGCATTAACTCACTGGTAGAACCAACAGTATTCATGTCTCCAACTCTCCATATTGTTCCATTTCCATATTATATTTACTTTTGAAAAGCTCTTAGTTCTTCACTCGATGGCCCAGTAGTTATTCAGCTCTAAATGCACGCATTGATGTTGTCTATCCTCTAGAGTCTAGACTTTGAACTTCCTTATTTCAGACTGAGACCATGGTTGACATTCTTTGAAGTTGTCCTACTGTACAATATCTCAAACAAACACAGCACGAAAAATGGCCAGTATGTGTATTTTTCATAATATTGCACATTGCTATTAAGAAAGGATTTGGGTGTGGCAGTTTTAATAAATGTTTTAACAGCAAGGTAATATTGGTCTTGTTCCGATGCTGCTTCACAGAATATCTAAAATACATTATTGTAAAGGGCAGTCCATACTGTCTCCGACCACCGAACCTTTCGTCGGAAAGATCAGACTTTAATTTTTTCTCCTATTAGAGTTCGGCGAGTCACAACATCTGGGAGTGCAGCTTTCAGAACAAAAATTCGGAATGCGTTTCAGAAGTTGCGAGTGACGTCATGTTGTACGAAAAGTTTGAATACACACGTTCGAAGAATGATATATTATTTATATAATCACCTAGGCTTAGGAGTCGGACTCAAAGCGCACCAGTTTGTCACTTACCCAAAGGTATTTAACTGTAGACAATAAAATGATCGTTTACTATAGTATGACGACGCAAAAACGTTTTTCCCCTCTTCCTCTTTCAGCTTCTACTATGAACACACCTCTTCCTTGGTTTTTTTTCCTCTTCCTTTTTCTTTTAGAAATCAAATCAAACTTTATTCAAACTTTATATTAAAACGACAAAAGCTGACCACCAAAGTCAAAACAAACAGCATCCACACTAAATTACCGTAATCTCTACTTTTTCTCCGGGCTTCATAACCAACTATTTATTTACATTTACAAAATTTAGATGTGCTATTTTCACTATATAGCACCATTGTATAAAATAGTGGTTAAGCAGCTCACACCAGGCCTTTCAAACTAATTTAATTCACTGAGTGATGTCACACCTGATTCTCATGAATCAACCGTCCTCATGCCAGTCAGAGAAATCTTTATCTGCTCTTGTTTTGTTTTTATTTTCCTGTGTGGTGACCATAGACTGTAAAAAAGGGGGAAAAGGGCAACAATTGAAAGGAATGGGCATGGCAAGCAGGCTAATTTAATCCAGAATCCTGCAGGTGGCGCTAAAGCCCAAATTAATGGTAAGTAATTAATGGCCCATGGATTGGAGATGGAGACATGGGATCCCATTTATAATGTTTGGATATTTCCAGAGAGCCCAAAGTCATATCTCTATACTGGTGTGTACTGTATGTATGAGTGCTGTATTGGCCCTAACGCCTCAGTAGAACTTACTGTAACTCTGCTATTGATTCAGTTAATTCATGCAGTTTCCTTTAACAGACAACACATGTCAATGGCAGTATACTATATACAGTATATCAAACTCCCTTTGATTGATTGATTGAAATATTTATTAACAGTTTGTAGAATTTACAGTACATTTTAAGCACAAACTCAATACAAAGACTGTCAACTGTGAGTGGACTACCCAATTAAGCATTACACTTGTTTACAACAGGGTCCACATTGTTCAATTCATCAAAACATTTAAAGACATACAGACATTTAGAGACATACAAATAGACATTTCTATGTAGCTAAAGTACAGAACAGGAATTCATCATTTACGAAAACTTTTGAGTCCTTCAAGTCACTTTGAGTCTTTCAGTCCAGATTCTTGCACTGGTAGACTGACACTTGTCTTTCTCTCAGGGTTTGGGGACTTTCCCACAGCACTGGCGGTGCCGACATTTTCTCTTTTAACCATTTCCTTCAGGGTGGTCCTCGAGTTCCAGCCTTGTTCTTGGGCAAACATGTAAACGCGTCCAAACAGACCAGGAAACATCTCCATCAGGTCGAGATGAGCTACCTCCGCAGCACTGTAAACAGAGAGAGCAGTGGTCACTCAAGTAAGTCTCATATCCTGATGGTTACCCACCTGTGACCACACTCACTGTGACTCAGTGAATCACACAGCTATAGGCCTAATATTAACCACAGCCATATCACTGTCTGCAACGCCACATACTGCGTGAGGTAAACCTGTATAAGGAATTGCAATTAAACACCCTGACAATGGCTGATTGAACTCGACCTCCCGTTAGTCCGACCATTGGGTTGATTTCCTTGGTAGGCCTATAGTAATTTGATATTTGACTGTAGCCTACATGCAAGTATACCTTTGTATCATTGTCCTAAAATCCAAGTGTAACACTGATAAATAGAGAACAGAGAACATTTTGTTTCGACAGCGAAGGAAGCTCTCCAGGACGAGTGCTCCATAGTCCACAATATTAGAAATAAGGAAACCAAATATCTTTGTATAATACATATTGACCAGAGTGACTTTCCTTTGTGTTGTTCTTAACTCAACTTACTAGTGCTCACGTGCATTGCGTATGAAGCGCAGCAGTCCAAATGTGTTCTCGGGGTAGGGCTTCTTGCCATCCATCTTCTGGACCAACGCAGGTGGGAACTGGAAAAACATACAAGGTACATTGACAAAGTTGTATAGCCACATTTCATAAACAACATGTAATTCACAGTGTTTATATAAGTCATTTTAAATAAGGAATAGAAGGAATAAAGTAGACAAATACAAAACAAATGCTAAATTTCAATATTTGTTTTATGTTTTCTCACTCTATTTGAAATAAACTCACCTTGTGTTTCCATGCGTTGAACTGTCCCTGCTCAGCATACTGGTCTAATGCACTGATGAGGTCCTTGTCAGCATTTCGATAGTTCTGAACTTCCTTTTCATTTCCAATGTTTCTCAGGTACTCTACTCTCCTGGAAAGAGAAGTACTGAAAATGTTAGGCTGCTCTGTAGAATATACGTACAGATAAAACTGATTTGCTGTTTTCATCGTAGCCTACCTCTCATTTGACCAAAAGAAGGGATGAGCCAAGCATTCCTCCACTTTAGGTCTTTTCGGTGGGTCTTCATTGATCATCTGCTCAATGAGATCCTTAGCAACCACATCCTGAACCTTATCCAGATTGTAGACTCCATCCAAAATGTTGCCTTCACATCTAACCCCTTTGCCAAATGGATGGTGTCCTCCAGATAGGATGTAATATATTAACATTCCAGCCACCTTTAGAATGAGCATCATATTTTAGTAAGTAAGCTTTCATCATTCGTTTCATTCCCATTCATTAACTTAATTCTCACACAGAAAAAAACAACAACCTGGATATCAGTGCTCCTTTTATATGCAATATCATCTTCATCTTTATCCAACGTCTCCTTTGCCTTCCAGCATTTTTCTCCTGCACTGCTTGTATGGTGGGTTGTTTGTCCTTTGAGTAATCGACGGCTTATTCCAAAATCAGCTAATCTTGCTCGCTTTTGAATGTCTGTAGGGCAAATTATAGATCAAGGTTTAACAGGCAAGAACGCAGACAGACAGACAGACAGACAGACAGAGTGTGTGTGTGTGTGTGTGTGTGCGCGTGTGCGCGTGTGTGCGTGTGTGCGTGTGTGCGTGCGTGCGTGCGTGCGTGCGTGCGTGCGTGCGTGCGTGCGTGCGTGCGTCTGCCTTACCAATCAGCACATTCTGGGGCTTGATATCCCGGTGGAGAATAGGAGGATTCTGACGATGAAGAATACTAAGGCTTTTGAGAAACTGATTTGCAAGTTCCCTCCTCAATTCAGAAAGGCTGTCTTCAGGAAAGTCTGATGTAAGTTTGATGTATTCTTCCAGTGTGTATTCACATAACTGAAGTCCAAGGTAACCATATTTTTTATCCTCTGCAAAGTCAACATATCGTACGAGCAAAGGATCATCAAGCTCTGGAAGACGTAAAAAGCCTTCCTCATTCTTCAGCACTTTGTAGTTTTTTTTTGTCATTCTCTTAACTGCCAATTCAGTGCCATCATCTCTTAACCCCAAGAACACCTCAGTTCCAACACTTCCCTCTGCAATGAGGAATTCATCATCTTCCACAAACATAAGACTCCCGACTTTGATAACTTTACAGTCATCAATATTTGCAAACTTCTCTAACTGCTGCCTCCATCTGTCACTTATTTGGTACCATTTCCGTGCTTTTGGTGATGTACTGACAATGGGGTCGATAGGCTGCACATGTGAACTTTCAGTCAGACCAGATTCCTCAACAGGAACTGTTGTTGGCATTTCTGCATCAACATGAACTTCATCTTTCAGCTCCTCTTGCTTTCCATGCTTGTTGGATCCTGGTGGCTCTGTATTGGTGATCATGGAAACTTCACATTCCGAGGATGGCTTGTTTAGATATTTTTTCAATTCTCGAAGCCTTTCTTTCAGGTTGTCATCAGTCTCCATGTCTGCTGATGTAATTATATCCTCAGGCACATCATCTATTCCCAATGACGTAAAGATGTCAGTGGCATGCTCAAATGGAAGCAGGTTTGCCAGTATGCCGTATGTATACTCCCTCATATTAGACTGCTCTTTCTTCACAAAAGGAACAATTGCTTTGCATAATTGGTCAACCAGGTTTGGATTCCAGTTATCTTTTAATTTAGTTTTCTGTGTAATCACATAGAGTGTCTTCAGAACCACATGCTGCATTTCAGGAGTGCTTGTGTGAAGGAGTTTCAGTAGTTTGGGGGTCATAGACAGTGATACCTCACTGGATATCTCTCTCAGTGTGCAGAAAACTGCATTTAGACATCTGACAACGTCACCCTGAATTTGTGCATTGGGAAGTTTTGGAAGCCGCTTGTCTGCATTTTCAATGTAGAAGTTCAGCTTTTCGTTGTCCTTTAACCACTGAAGACATCTCTGACGATACTCTTTTGCTGTTGGACCCGTAACACTAAAGAGCATGCCAATGATGTTCATATGGGTCTGGGGATGCTCCTCCAGCATATAACGATCATAAATGCTGAAAACTTCTGCTGGTGTTTTCTGTCGTACAGCAAGTAGTAAATCACTAAAACGTTTGATTTTTAAATAAAGGTCATCACCGCTCAATGCAAGCTTATCTATCATTTCAAACACTTTTCTGTTATATAAAATGTCAGTAGGACTTATATTACTGGATTGGAAAGTTACAATCCCTCCAGCTTTGATGAGGACTTTCATGATATCATCCCTGTCATTGATGGCAGCATTGTGAAGTGGTGTCAGCATTGAGAAGGGATATGGTGTGGTACCATTTGGATTTGCTCCTGCTGCAAGCAGCCTCTGCACAAAATCAAGGGGTGTTTTCTGAATTGAGGCATAATCCAGAGGGGTCCGGTTATTTGTGGATATCTGATCTGGGTTTACACCTTTTTCACTCAGAAGAAAGGCACAAATATCCCCCCTGTGAAATGCCACAGCAGCAGTCAAAGGACATATATGATCATTCAGCTCCTTGCATGGGTAAAGGCCATTGATGTCTTTGTCTCTGATTAATTTCTTGAACTTCTTGAGGTTGTCCCTAATAATGACCTGTATTATAAGATCTGTCTTGGCAGTGACTGGTGGAACTAGCTGGTACGTAATATTCATGCTCTGTCCAAATAGATCCATTTCTTTGCTTCAGAATAACTGTTGGGTAAAAGAAAAACTGTTTAATACATCTGACCAGTACAATCTTAACCGAGGCTAAGGTTTTCAATTGCCGGCTCTGAGAAAGAAATGATAAGACCTGGGTCCCGTTTATGACATTCTACCACAACACACAAACTGCATAGCGTGCTGTGCTGCCGTGCCGTGCCTATATGCTTCGAGTTCTGTCAATTTTATGTTATATTGTGTAGATATAAACTAGGACATTCTACCCAGAAATACTGCTCTCACAGACAGTTCTTTTTTTTTTTCTTAATTTTTATCCCACGATTTTGTAACCCAGTTTTCTTTTCACCCAGTGCCAATTATCTAATGTAATCCTGGGCGCTACACTTCCTCTGCCAACCTGGGGGGGCAGCGGACTGACCTCATGCCTCCTTCTATGCATGAGGAGTCCAAGCTGCTTCTTTTCACCTGACAGAGGGGAATTTCCCCGGCCGGACGTAGCGCGTGGAAGGGACACGTTATTCCGACCAGTTCCTTTCCCCTCCATCAGGCGCCCCGGCTGGCCAGGGGGAGGTAGTTTTAGAGACCAGGATTACGGCATGTTTTTGTGAGGGTATCTACTATCTACCCTAGGGGACACGGGGAGAACATGCAAACTCCACACAGAAAGGCCCAGAGTTGGGACCAGGAAGCAGAGTTGCAGTCCTACACAGCTCTCTGTGCTTCCTCCAGTGCAGCCGCCTACCCCACCTGTCCTACAAATCAGAACTATACAAACTATACAGTCTCTGTACAGGCTGAACAAACCATATAGGCTGCACAAACAAAAACAAAAGGAAATAGGAGCTGTACATACAAACTTGATACAAATCAAAACCAATACAGTAGTACCACAAAATACAAATATCAAATGTGGATTTCTAAATATTAGATCTCTACGCAAAAAAGGAACATTAGTAAATGAAATCATATCAGACAATTGTCTTGATCTATTTTGTCTGACTGAAACGTGGCTGGGTGAGCAAGAATATGTCAGTTTAAATACTGCCACCCCACCAAGTCACACCAATGCACAAATACCTAGAGACAATGGTAAAGTTGGAGGTGGAGTTGCTGCCATCTTCAATTCAAGCCTAACAATTAGTCCTAGAGCTAGAGCTACATACAAATCATTTGAAAGCTTGATTCTCAACCTTTCACACCCAAGCTGGAAATCAATACAGCCGCTGATAGTCATTACAGTGTACCGCCCCCCCGGCGCCTACACAAAATTTCTATCCGAGTTTTCTGAATTTCTATCAAGTCTAGTCCTCGAGTCTAATAAAATCATCTTAATTGGTGATCTAAATATTCACGCGGACATAGGAACTGATAGCCTGAATAGAGCGTTCGTCTCATTGATTGATTTAATCGGTTTCTCTCAGTGTGTAGACAAACCTACTCACATTCTCAACCATACCCTTGACCTCATTCTGGTCTATGGTATCACAATAGAGCACCTCACAGTTTTTCCACAAAATCGTGACCTCTCTGATCATTATCTGATCACCTTCGATTTTACATTGATCGACTATACGCCACTGGACAAAAATGTCCTTGGCAGAAGTATATCTGAGAGCGCTGTAAATAAATTCAAGGAAATAGTTCCATCAGCCATCATCTCAGTATACTTCAACAAAATAGAGGACCTCCACACATATAGTCCTCCTCAACTTGATCAACTTGTTGATAGTGTCACATGCTCATTTCAAAATACGCTAGACTCTGTTGCTCCCCTGAAAAGGAAGGTAATAAAGCAACAAAGGCTAGCCCCATGGTACAACTCGGAAACTAGAAACCTCAAGCGAACGTCTCGCAAACTTGAAAGAAAATGGCGCTCAACCAAACAGAAAGAATCATGTATAGTCTGGCAGAATAGCCTCAAAATATACAAAAAGGCTCTCGACACGGCCAGAGCCACCTATTATTCATCCCTTATAGAGGAAAACAAAAGTAACCCAAAGTTTATTTTTGATACTTTGGCAAAACTGACAAAAAGCCGCGATTCCACTGATCCACGTATTCCTACAACTCTCAATAGTAACGATTTCATGAGGTTCTTCAATGGCAAAATAGAAACTATCAGAGATCAAATTGATCTACAACTACTCTCGGCTCCCACTGGACTGCCTCCAAATATGGTGGTCTCAGAGATGGCCGCACACCCAAATATATATATGGATAGTTTCTCTCCAATCGAGCTCTCTGATTTCACTTCAATGATATCTTGCTCAAAATCAACGACATGTACCCTGGATCCAGTTCCGACTAGATTACTCAAAGAGGTCCTGCCTCCGGTTGGTACATGCCTACTCAATATGATCAATATGTCCTTGGTGACAGGCTACGTGCCACAATCTTTTAAGGTAGCGGTAATCAAACCTCTACTCAAAAAGCCTACTCTTGATGCAGGCATTCTAGCTAACTATAGACCTATATCGAACCTACCATTTCTCTCCAAAATTCTCGAGAAAGCAGTCGCCAAACAGTTATGTGACTTTCTACATAACAACAATTTATTAGAAGGCTTTCAGTCAGGCTTCAGAGCTAACCATAGCACTGAGACGGCACTGCTGAGAGTTACAAATGACCTCCTGACTGCAGCAGATAATAACCTCCTCTCCGTACTGGTGTTGCTGGACCTTAGTGCTGCATTTGACACTATTGACCACCACATTCTGCTACAGAGACTGGAGCATCTGGTTGGCATCAGGGGTGCCGCACTGAAATGGTTCGAGTCCTATCTGTCTGATCGATTTCAGTTTGTAGATGTCAATGATGGCTCCTCAACACGTGAAAAGGTCAAATACGGAGTCCCACAAGGCTCTGTGCTTGGACCAATACTTTTCTCCTTATATATGCTCCCTCTGGGCAACATCATCAGGGAACACTCTATACATTTCCATTGTTACGCGGACGACACTCAACTATATCTATCGATGAAACCGAACGAAACGGACCAATTAGTCAAACTTCAAGCATGTCTTAAAGACATAAAGAGTTGGATGACCCGTAATTACCTACTCCTCAACTCTGACAAAACGGAAGTTATCGTGATCGGCCCTAAGCCCCTAAGAGACAAGCTAGCCGATCAGGCTGCCCAGGTAAGTCTCTGAAAAGCCTACAGCTAGTTCAAAATGCTGCGGCGCGTGTGCTGACAGGTACCAGAAGAAGAGACCATATCACTCCTTCACTGGCCTCTCTACACTGGCTCCCTGTCAAACACAGAATAGAGTTCAAAATTCTTCTTCTTACCTACAAAGCTCTCAATGGTCAGGCACCACAATATCTCAAAGATCTCATTGATCCTTACAAACCAAATAGAACACCAGTGCGTCTACAGTATGCAAAAATGCTTACTGTCTCTTTTCGTCCTCCCCGTCGCAGTTCTGTGGACCTCTAATACTAACCCCCAACTGACTGAATGAGTGTGACCGTGGATCAGGCCTCTTCATGGAGCCCACCAGAAGTGTGACCTGGACCCGGCCTCACAGAGCTCGACCAGGTGTGGACCAGATGTGGACCAGACCCCTCCACGGAGCCCACCTGTCTATTTCTGTCTATTTCTCTCTGTCTGTCTATCTCTCTCTCTCTCCCTCTACCCCCCCCCCCCCGACACGGTCGAGGCAGATGGACGCCCACCCCAGAGTCGGGTTCTGCCTGACGTTTTCTCCTCTCCTAAAGGGGAGTTTTTCGTTGCCATTGTCGCAAATTCGCAATATTGCTTGCTCTGGGTGGATCTTTGTTGGTTGTAAAGTGTCTTGAGACAACTCGTTGTGATTTGACACTATAATAAAATTGAATTGAATTGAATTGAATTATCGCCAACCCCCGCCTCGGGTATGGGCACTGATGACGCGGAGGAGGGAACACGCCGCCAGTGCCCACAGCGTCCCCAGACAGTCCTCACAGACAGTTCTAATGTACGACTTGTGGGGTGTCGCTAGGCAACCAGCCGCCAGGTGTGCATATTAGTAGCCCAGACAGCCAGTGGGGAGGAGGCAGAACGCAGCCAAGAAGAACACGCCTACTCGGCTTCGTCATTCAACAGACGTACTACCCCGCCTACCTATTGGCTCAAGGCCAAGTGTATGCGCCTACGCCACCTTCCAGAGAAGGTTAAAAGGGAAGGACTGTCTGCTTCTGCGCTCATTCCAGGGCTGGACTGGCATTTGCCCGGTGGGCCGCGACCCTAGGGGGCCGCCATGATATAAAAAAATAAAATAAAAAGTATGACAGGCAGACAGGGCAATAGGCGGCAGGCCACCAGGAAAGGTCCGGGCGTGCTGCCATTCTTCCAGTGCCATCATGATAATTTCACTCTACCTGTATCAGTGAGTGACAAATAAACCCCCTACAAAGGGTTGTGTAGTTGTCTGTTGGTCGGCAGAGAAGAGGCCTCACCAAAGGGTTGAGACGGTTTTAGCGTTAACTCCTTGCAACCGTTTGGACCCAAGGAGTTGCATGGTGACCCTTTGGTGTGGTTAGGCTTTAGTGCTTTTCATGGTTTCATCCTCAAAGTAACATTTTTTGTATTGACTTGTGCTTTCGTTTGACATTTACTACGACGACGCAAAAACGTGGTGATCGTTTTTTTTCCTCTTCCTCTCTTTCAGTTTCTGAGTGCTATTGTATTGACCCTAACGCCTCAGTAGAACTTACTGTAACTCTGCTGGTAGAACTGGTAGAACAAACAGTATTCATGTCCCCATATTGTCTCATTTCCATATTATATTTACTTTTGAAAAGCTCTTGGTTCTTCACTCTATGGCAGTCTAGTAATTCAGCTCCAAATGCACGCATTGATGTTGTAGATCCGACTTTTAACATCCTTATTTCAGACTGAGAACAGTCGGCATTCAATGAAGTTGTCTTACTATACAATATCTCTTAAGAGCAAACGTTTTTAACTCAAATCTTTGCTTCTTGGGAGGGTCCCTGGAACAACATATTTTCAGGAGGCCAATTACATATAATTTTTGGGGTCCTTGACATCAAATATTGAGAACCACTGATATAGAAACAGTCAGAAGAAAAAAAAACCTTTTAAAAGGGCATTTTTGAAATTTCGACGTCAGGCCTAAATGGGTTAAACACAGCACGAAAAATGGCCAGTACGTGTATTTTTCATAACAGTCACATATAATGTTCTGTCATTGTAAACATATTTGCTTTTTAAAATGCTATTAAGAAAGAATTTGGGTGTGGCAGCTTTAATAAATGTTTAACAGCAAGGTAATATTGGTCTTGTTCCAATGCTGCTCTCACAGAATATTTGAAATACATTATTGTAAGAGTCATCATGCCCTATTCACACTTCAAATGAAATAATGATAATAAACACCATTAAGCATAATGAGGTAAATTAAACTTACAATTTCCAAGTATAATCTTCACGTCGACGTCTGTCTTTTAAAACCTCATAAACGCCTGTGTAAGGCTGACGCGTACAACCTTGAAGTCATGGACATCCCTCTCTACGTTCTAGAAAAACCTGAAAGTCAATATCTGATTGGAAACAAATGTCGACTCTTACAATGGATTGTCGTGAGGGCTTGTAGGAAAGGTGTGGTTCTACTGAAACCAGCAATAGCTTGCATACTGAGTCATAATAATTAATAATAATAACAACAACTTGAATTGATATAGCGCCTTTCAAGAAACCCAAGGACGCATACAAAACCGAAAGGTATGGGGTTATGCCACTAAAATGTATATGTATTTTATATATACACATACACACACACACACACACACACACACACACACAGACACACACACACACACACACACACACACACACACACACACACACACACACACACACACACACACACACACACACACACACACACTGACACACACACAGTATAGTGTTCCAAATTGGAGGGGAGGGGGGATTAAAACAGTCCTATGAAATCTAAAGTATCAAGAGTGGGAAAATATTAAATTCACTTGTGTAGAAGTCCCTAAAATGTATGAAATGTCCCAAACTTGAGAAAATGTGAAATTGTAAAAAATACATTCATCTTCAACAATAGTGCAGGAGAAATGCAGGCCTACAGTTTTGATTGATTGATTGAATAGAACAGTCAAAAAATGTAAACGGCCTGTGGTATAGTCAGACATTAAGGCTAAAAGGTCAAGATAACCTGGATAACCTCATTGTGGTCCTATGTAGCCTATTCAATTCATCAACAGCATAAAAATAACACAATGTGACAAAAACAGGGTATAAAGCTCCTTTTTCTTTTTTATAAACAAATAGCAGCAATTTTTCCAGTCACAACATTTTTCAAGACTTAAATAGCATACAAAATAAAAGTCAGATTTAGGATGTGTTTAAAGGTAGCAGCTCTGTTTACATGTGCAGCAGGTCTAGCGGTCTACTTGGTAAATATAAATGGTGCGTTTATATAGTGCCTTTATCCAAGGCGCTTTACATAGATTGTGCATTACATTCACCCATTCATAGTTTTACACTGATGGCGGCGGAAACCATGCAAGACACCAACCAGCACGTCAGGAGCAATTGACCATTTGCAGACCGCGGCCATGTTTCCATCAGAGTTTGGAAGCACTCGTTTTCAGTAAAGCAATGTCCTGCTGCCTCTTGCATTATGTGCTAATCTAAAACAGGTGGTACATAGGGCTATTGAGTGAAATCTAACGAGCACTTCCAAACTCCAGCACTTAGAAAAATAATCACCTGCAAGGACACAAAGTAGCTCATAACATGTATACAGTGGATTTTTATGAAGGATAGAAAGAGAATAATTCAAGCTTTCCGTACAGCTGCAATGTTGGTGAGTTTAATACAATCAGATAGGACTTTTCTGTTTGGATGAATGGGCTGACAAAGGAATTGTTGCACAGTGCACCTAGCCATTAACTTATATGGTAAGATGGCCGCAGTCTGCATATGGAGAATTAGGGGCTCAAGGACACTTCGACACTAACTCTGGGGGAGCCCAGGTTCGAACTAGCAACCTTGCTGTTACCATCCAGCCAAGCTCTACCCCTGAGCCACCGTATGCTGGTACAGGTAGTCCTTAGGGTGGTTGTACTCCATTGGCTAGCCTTCTTTTGTCGCAACAGTTCACAAGGACAGGGCACATTTTGGTGACAGAGTAGTAGTGTTCCCAGACTGTGGTGCGTGCACCCCTTGTGGTGCGCGAGCACCTTCTAGGGGGTGCGCGACATGAATAGTCTAATGGTGGTGCTAAATATTAACATACAATATATGGCAAGTAATGCAGAATATAGCCTATATGCTGCATATATTATGCTATATTCATGTTCATATATGTGCATATATGTGGCTAAAAAGGAATTATATGTCTCTATATAGCTTATGCAATTTATATTTCCATGTGGGGGGTGCATCAGCTTGGTCGGGAGGTAACAGGGGGTGCATCAGCTTGGTCGGGAAGTAACGGGGTGCATCAGCTTGGTCGGGAGGTAACAGGAGGTGCATGGCCAAAAAGGTTTGGGAATGGAGTAGTAGAATGAGAATGTTCCCCAGATCATGGTTGCTCCCTCTAGTGTCATGGCTGTGGCCTGTCACTCACTTTGGGGACATAGTTAGACAGGAATGAGGCTGTCCATTCATGCTGACACTAACATCACAATGGCCTCCAATGACTGCTTCAACAGAATCTATAGTCTAACTGACTAGAGATCTACACTAACTGGATGAGATGTTAAATCTTCACTCAGTTTAATTCACAATCCACAGGACAGCATACAAATTGCCAGTCAGTTGAAGAAATAACAAACAGAATAGCAATTCAACGCAAAGGCAAGACAAAGAAGAAGAAAAACAAGGCACTCTTCTGGCAAACAAGTTAGAAGCCTTTATTCAGTGGCTGGGTCTTTGATTATGGCAGAGATGGGCAGTATTTGAAATACATTTGTAGGCCTAATGTATTTTCTGTACAGAAAATAGTTACGTATTTCAATTTTCAAGTACATGTATTTCAAATATTGCCCATCTCTGGATAATGAAAATGTTTAAAGATCCTGTTTCACACAACCAAACTGGGGGTTTCTCTTCTCTCTTGGGTTTCCAAACTCTTCTACTGTTTCTCTGTCTTAACACACCTGGATCATTGATATGCCACCTGGGTCATTCCCATGCTAATTTGCACCGTGTTCCCCCCTGTTGGGTTTCCTTTCCCATTCAAAGGTGTGTTTACAAGTTCACACTTGTAAAGAGAGTTTATACATAGGGGTATCAAAAGAAGTCGTTGACCAAATAGCCTGTCAAGATTAGCTATACCCTGGATTTTAACCACATGCATCCCTATTTTGAACACATTTTCCAAAACAAATTGTAATAAAAAATATTTGACAATAATAAAATATGTACCAGCTCATATGTGACAGTTTGTGAGCTTGTAGATCGGCTATTTATTATTTGTTGATGGTGGTTAATTGCTCAACTCCCCTGATCTAAACAGTTGAATGAAATTGTAGTTGAAGAGAAATTAACTATCTTGAGTGCCAAATGGACTTGCGTGCACGCATCTCATTCAACATTTCATTTATGTGGCATTCTCGTCCTCTAAATGTGAAGTATTATAGGCCGCCGCCTAGACTATGAAATTACTGCATGTGTTCTTTAGAAACCACAAGGCCGGACACTTACTAATAGTATACTTTAAGATGGCAGATTCTCTAGATATGACCTACACTACAGTATTATCATCTGATTTATCTGGGCCCCAGTGTACAGTTTGTAAACTGTCTGGAACTTGATCTGTGCCATATATATATTTATCATACACACAGCCGTACTGCCAAGGTGTGCCACATCCACATGACAAGTTATATATTAGTCAGGTCAGGTGGTACAGTAGAAACAGAATTGCCTTTTCTTAATGGCTATTGCTAAAAAGCAATATGATATACTAATTAACCTTTTAGAAATAGTAACATCTTCGAGCTCGCAAGTAATAATATACACACTAAATCTGTGTTGTAAGCAAGTATTGTGATTTCTTGGAAATATAAATACCCCCCCACCCCAACACACACACACACACACACACACACACACACACACACACACACACACACACACACACACACACACACACACACACACAGTCACACACTCTACTAGACTCCTAGTACCGTTGTATTTTTGAATGGGGGAATCTTCTTCCACCCCTCCCATCACCCCCCCCCCCACACACACACACACACACACACACACACACACACACACACACAAAAAAAAACTCCTCTCGTGACGTCATTGTCTCCTTCTGAACGCCCGCCTCCTCCTATGGGGATCCAGCCAATCGGCGGCCGTCACTGCCTCGCTCTGACATTATCAAAGGCAAACTGCGCCATTCTTCTTTGTCCACGAAGCAGCAGCAGGCCGAGAACATTACACCCTGCGAGGAGAGGAGACGCTTTGTCTATCCGTAACGCGTTTGCCCAGTTCAGGCCGTTATCATTCCCACTTCGGGCCATTGAAGCATCGTAGCAACACCACCAACCACCCCAGGGCTGGAAAAACTTTTGTAGCGTAAAAGTAATGAATCAGATGAAGATTAAATCTGACTCCATGGCTACTGAATCGGGTCCCGCGCAGAAAAAGACCAAAATGGACGACAAGTATCTGCCCGAGCTGCAGGCGGAGAAAGACAGCCTGGACTCCTCCTTCACGCACGCGATGAAACTCATCAATGCAGGTAAAATTGTGCTCTTATGTCGATGCTTTTGTGTATTATTGTTTGCTTACTAGCTCAACCGTTAGCATGTTGTTGGATAACAATAGCGACGGACGGGAGGCTGCTAATATAACGTGAATGTAGGTCAGGGCCTAGTTTTGGCTCCGTGTGTGTCTACTCTGCACTGCAGGCCCGGTGGCTAGGATAACTGAGCATCTGAAAAACTACCCCCCCCCCTTTTGTTTTAATGGATTATTCTATGTATTTATTTATTAAAAGTTGACAAATGTATGTGAAATCTTCAAGCATAAAAAAAACAAGCATATTTTTTTTTTGTCCGATAACCACGTGTAGTCTACGTTAAATAACCGTACAGTGAATGAATGGGTCGTTGTTTAGGCCCGTTGCACTAAAGCGCTCTGTTTGAAGGCGTTTTAAACGGAGGTTGCGATTGCGACTATTGTTTTGAAACTAATTTGGCCTACAGCAGTGGGTTTAGGCACTATCGAACCGACATTTGTATGATTTAAACGATACACAAAAAAAAGCTTAATTATTTTTTTGAGGCCTGCTATTGTAGGCCTGAAGTGCAGTAGCCAAGTGCACTTTACCGTTATCCACTTCAGTGTCTATGCAAGTTCTTAACGGATGATTAATTATATGAAGATGTTTGTTTAGTTTTGTCACTTCTATTATTCTGGCAACATGGTTCATATGTACTTGTATGCAAACCTTTGTGCAGAAATCGAGAGGATTCAGAAAGGAGACAAAAAAGACCTGTCTAATGAAACATACCTGGACCTGTTCACCACAAAGAACCTCAAACTCAAAGAGCGTGTCCTCATTCCCACCAAACAGTACCCAAGGGTAAGTGTTAATGACAAGCAAATTTAGATTTTAGTCGCCTGAAAAATATGTGTCTATTTTTTGTCCACTAAATCTACTTTTGTGACAAATTGCATCTTGGGAGGTATTGATGGCATCGCAATGGCAGATTTTACACTTGGTTGGCGGTTGCGCTCTGAAAATGGCAGGTCTACAAGCTCACATGGGTTGTGAGCTTGTAGAGCTGCTATTTTCATAGTGCAAAACCAAACATAAAATGACCTCCGCCACTAGTCCCTTCCTAACATTTATTAAATATGTTTTATTTGACTAAACATGTTGGTATATTTAATCATAGTTTTGTGACTAACACAAGCTGTGGGCATTTAGCAGATGGACACAAGTGCAAGATATAACACATTTTTGCCATCTTTGCCATCAGGGTTAAATAAAGATGATAACACAGCTTTATTTAACCCTGGAGGTAAATTAAAGTGTTCCCCATGTATTGATTTAAAAAAAATCAATGGTAACTCTTGACCTCTTGTATGTGTCGACCATTGATTTACCATGGCAGTACTAGCTACACTGATGACCACACTACACATGTTTTCATCTTGTTCACGGTCTTAATCTTCAACATTCTGTGTCTGTAGGTGAACTTTGTTGGTAAGATTCTGGGACCTCAAGGTAACACCATCAAGAGGCTCCAGGAAGACACTGGAGCCAAGATCTCCGTTCTGGGGAAAGGTTCCATGAGAGACAAGAATAAGGCAAGGGCAAAAGGCTTCAACTTTTATCAACTCGGCATGTCTCTGTATGTCATTAAGCCATTAAGATCTGGAACGTATCACCTTAGTTTTTCAGAACTTAGAAATGAGACATGTTTTTTTGTAGAATCAGGTATTAATGTGTTTAACCACTTTTATTGTATATCGGTATACAACAAAAAATATATATAAATATTTCCAAAATGGCAGATCTACATTTAAGCTCACAACAATGGTGATTGCGCATGTGAGCTTGTACATCTGCTATAATGTGATCATAAACATTATTATTGTGATCCTCAGGAGGAAGAGCTGAGGAAGGGAGGCGAGGCCAAGTATGCTCACCTGTCCATGGAGTTGCACGTGTTCATCGAGGTGATGGCGCCCATTCCAGATTGCTACCTGCGCATGGCTCGCGCCATGGAGGAGGTCAAACAGTTCCTGACCCCGGTATGTGTACAAAATATACCTCTCTCTCTCTCTCTCCCTCAACAAAACAAATGAGCACATGCAAGCAAAGAACTGTGGTTATTCAAAAATACTGTTTATAATTATATATAACTTTAACTTCATGGCAATGTCTCATGTATGCAGGAGCCTGGTGAGCAGGAACAGTACATGGACCCCCACTACCTGAACGGAGGACAGGACGGGGGCCGTGGACGAGGTGGTCACCCAGGCAGAGGGAGAGGAGGACCGCACAACGCCGGCGGGCCCAGGGGTCGAGGGATGCCACGCGGCGGCCCTCACGGAGGTCTGCCGCTCGGCGGTGCCCCCAGGGGAGGAATGGGCCGGGGTGGCGCGCCCAGAGGGGCACCTTCCGGTCGAGGTGGCATGCCTTCCGCGCCTGCCAGAGGTGGCTCGGCTGCCCGCTCCAGGCCACCCGCACCAGGGGCACCAAGGATGCTCCCTCCCGCTGCCCTTTCCCACCAGCAACACCAGCATGCTCCACCACAAGCGTCACAGCCAAAACAGGATTCCTATGAAGAATACGTAAGTTCTCCTTTTGCGTTACATGTCTGTTGCTGACCATCAGTGGTCCTTCCTTGTCTCCGCCCCACCCCCAGCATTTTGTTAAGTTTGTTTTGTTTCCCCAGCCTTCATATGAAGAATCCTATGCTGAGCCTGCCTACGAGAACTACGATAACTATTACAGTCAACAACCTGCACCTGCGTAAGTCCAAATGGGTTTGATCCCTTTTTATATTTTAGTCTCGGTCGGATGATGTGCCTAGTCCTTATTAGGTGACTAAGTGTTTGCTATTAGGCAAGTCTTAATTTTGCTTCCCTTTCTGCTCTTTCTTCAGTGATACAGAATACTATGATTACGGACACGGGGGAGCAGAGGCCCAGGAGCCAACATATGAACCATACGGTAAGATGGCAACAACATCCTTTTTTTGTTTAGAGAGAACAAATTTGCCTCTCGATCTGTAGTAGGAGATTGATAATCAATTATTTGATGTCGTTGGATTGATAATCAATTATTTGTCGTTGGATAAGATGTTGTCCACAATTCCATGGTGTATTGATGTGGTACCATAGGAGAGATAACGGCCAAACGATCAAAATAACAATTATTTTACATTCTCTAATTTGCGTAGACTACTTGTAAATTAAGCAGTGCAGATGTTTTACAAGAATTTAACTTGAGAGCGATTTGGCTTTTATGTTCTCAAGAGTTTAAAGCGATTATAAACATTTTAGCTGGGGATGACCTGGAAGCCCCTCGGGGACCACTGGTGGTCCACACACCACTGATTGAAAAGCAGTGCTTTAAACCTATGTTGGTGGTTGTGTTTCTTTCTTGTTGTTGTAGCTCAAGACGATTGGGAGGGTCAGTGGGCCAGTGGCGGTCAAGGAGGCAAAGCACCACCTGCTTCCAGGGGAGGGGCCAAGGGAGACTACAGACAACACCCATACGGAAGATACTGAATGAATGGCCCCTGGTAGAGAGAGTTGCCCCGCAAACTGTCTCCAATTTGTAACTTCACTTTTAAATTTTCAAAAGTAATTTCCCCCTCATTTGTTCCTTTTTTATGTTCCATTTTTATGTTTATTTTTTTATATAACTTGAACAAGACGTGTTTTTTGGATGTATAATTACTAGTGAGTGCCACTGAAGTTTGAGAGTGCAGCCGTTTCAATGCTCCGCTCGCTAAATGTTAATTTTCACTTGCGTAGAGTATGCCGTTTATGAGATACAGTGACGGGGAACTTTTTTTTTAGTTTTTGTTTGTTTAATGATGGATATTTCACTTAGCTGTAATGTCGTTGTGGCGATTAAGTTTCTCACTTAGGCTGCATTTTAAATGTCTTAAATAACGGGACAAAATCTTTCAATGTAACTTTACCAACTAGTTTAGAATTAGTGGCAATTGCAGCCCCCTAGGCTGTTTACGTTTAAAAACAAAAACTCCCAGCAGAGGTACTATGTCGCCTTTTGGTTTATATTTTTCAAACCTAGACATCATGTAAAACCTCATTCAAATCTAACTGCATTGCAACCGTGGCGATGTTCCGCAGTGTATTCTCACTTAACGGTCCTTGCTAAATGATCTTTAGTGATCCACTATCTGTTGTGAAGCTTGAAAGATAAATGAACGTTTCCTTCAATCTGTAAGAAAAACTGCAGCCGACTCAATATTATGTACATAACCTTAGTACAACTGTATGTGCTCTCTAAAGCCGTGCCGTCTCCAAAATGCATAATGCTTGTGTACTCTTGGCTAAATAGGATATTAAACATAGCCAAAAAAATGTTTTGCTGCAGTGCGTTGTCAATAAAGCCTAGTTTCTTTTTAATCAATCTAAATCTGGTACTTTGCTTTGTTGTTTTAGAGAAATGCCTTTAGTTTTTGAACGTTGTCCTCATTTTAGCTTCTCAATACTGAAAAAGCCATTCAACTGTATGTATATATGACATCGTCATGATGTTAAAAAAAAAAGAAAAAAAGTATGCTCTATTTTGACAATGAACATCCTCTTCGTCTCTGTATTCAAAACTTAGCTATACGTGAACTGTTATGTCACCCTCAAAATGAAGCTATCATATCTTGAGGTAATGTATTGCCAAATACTTTGACATCTGACAATGATGATGTAGTGCTTGACCGTGTATTATGTCATCAAGCTTTATTTAGCCAGACTATTCCATCTGCCCAAGAGTCAAATGTTCCTTCAGCCATTTGAACTGAATTTCAACAGTATTTCAAATCAAGCTTTCAGGGATGACTTACTTTGATGAAAAGCTGGGCTGTTTTTTTAAAAAGACAAAAATCGCAGTGGAGAGGATGCTAAAAGCCTAAAGATCGCCACAAGAAGGTAAAACTAACCCCAACACTTATTTATTAGATTTCTTTTGTTTTTCTGTGCAAAATGCCAAGTAATGCAAGTCATCAAAAACCGTAATAAAAAAAATATCACATGTACAAAATCTGCTATGAGTAGTATTCCCGAGCAAAATTAGTCATACAAAACAATCAGAAATGGTTGTGCAACTCTTGCTCAAAAAAAAAACTATGGTCCACCCATTTCACTCACAAATACTTTATGACCAATTTCCAGATTGATAATTTGTTAAAGAAAAAACTGCAGAAATGTGCAATTCCGTTAAAACTTAAGTATTGGTGTACAAAAACTCCAGCTCGAGTTGCATGATACTTTCGTAGTGTTAACACTAGGCTTGCATGAGTGTTTGTGTTTGTCACTTGCATGTCGAGAGTCTGACTGATGTTTCTTTTATAGGTGGACAGTCAGTGCATTGTCTTAGCTGCAACTGAGGCAATAGCCATTGTCTTGCAGAATTACCTATGGTAAGTTTTACTTGCATTTCTGTCTGTAAAAGCTTAAACGTTTATGTACTTGACAAAAAAGATTTGGTAATCTGCTCTATTAACCCATTAAGCATTGTCATTTATTTTTGCATTAACTATTCAAAAATGGCAGATATACAAACTTGCAGTGAGTCACTTTGTACAATGCTTTTTTTTCTTTTTCTTTTACATTTTTGAATCCTTTTTGAAAGTGAGAACTACTGGTATTTGTAGCAGTGATGCAAATAGCCTTCATCCGTAGACTACATTGAGATAGGACACAATTGCCATCCAGTGTCCTGGGATGCAATACTGTACTCTTAATGTCGTTGGAAGTAGGACTCATAAATTGTCCCTGGAACCCATCTAAAGACTACCCCTGGGTCTGGGGACCCATTACACTAAGTGCAGCTACATGCGTCTCTGCATTGTCATGTTGCTGGCTTAGTGGCTTCCATTTGACAATGAATGGTGGATCATCTTTGCGTCGGCCCGTGTGAACGCTCCATTTCTGGGTTAGTGTGGACACGAGAGCAGACGTGAGGCTAACTGGTCCATAGCTCTAATGCGTTCCATTTAGAGCTATGTTACTCTCGACTTCCGGGGCTCGCATGAATGCAGACCAGCCTCTCGTATTTAGCGTAAATAAAATACGCTTTTGCTACTCACCAAAACAAAGTAATTAGAAAGCCTACTTTCCTTAGTGGAAGTATAAACGGTACTTTTTGGCCAGAAAGGGATTTTCTTTTCCCCCACAGAGGACAAAATATTCTCTATAAAGCAATTCTCTGGACAATATCGGTAGAAGGCGCAGTGGAGTAACACGTTTTTGGAAAAGACGATAGTCTGGTCTGCATTCATGCGAGCGGTGGAAGTCAAGAGTAACATGGCTCTAAATGCAACGCATTCAGATCAGAGCTAACGTGAGGCATGGTGTGAGTCTGGTCCATATACAAACTGAATGGGCCACCATATAACCCCTTGTGCTGGTGACATGCTAAAAAATCTAAAGCCTCAGTTTTTTTTTCAAGGAATGTTACAAAGTCATTGTACTGTTCACCTCACATCCGTGTGATCTTCCCCAAATAAAACTACTTAATTTAGGGAGCAGGAAAAGACAATTTAGTTAGTCATGGTGCAGAAACCAACAGTGATTTACACTGCAGGATTTCTCTTTGGCCTTTTTTGTTTTAATAACTGACATGTTGATGGACAGGAATGTTCTATTGAGTGCTGCAATATTGGAATATGTCTCTTACCGGTCTCTCCTGTCTTCACAGGTGTCAACCCACTGGATGTTGGCCGTTGATGCCTTGCGGTTCCGTGCATTGTTTGCAATCCCTCAGTCAAAAGAGGCATTGAAGCTTTACTGGGGAATGGCCATCTCTGGAATATGTGGTAGTAATTACAGAGACAATATGTGTATATTAGCCCCAAAAGTCCAGCCCACAGGCCTGATTGAACAGCCCTCCGTTTTTCTTATGGCACCCTAATTACGATTTGTGATTCTTTGTATGGATGTAATCATTTTAAGTCAAATCCACCTGCAGCCATTGCTTGAGAGGAAAGGAAGTGCACTTTATTCTCAATCCCTTCCTGTCGCTTGGTTTGACTTGTCCAGAATGGCATGTTTTAGCCTTTTATTGTCATTTACAAAGTCCATACAGACATCTGGCCTCTGCTTTAGAGCAATTTTTTTTTATAACTCTAATATTGACATCTCTGACCATCACCATGAACCGATGGCTCCTTTTTTTTTATATGTGGGTGTATATATATTTTTCTAAGTGTTGAATGCTCAATGTACACATTTGTATTACAACTTGTTTTTTATCCGTTTTATGACATTGTAAATAAAGTTTTTAAATGTCTTCATTTAATGACTCAATTTATCCATGTCTGACTCTTCACACTGACTGAAATTGTCCTTTGGTGACTAAGATATGGTGACTTGGTTTGACCTGTTAATCTTTATAGTAGTGAAGTTGTTTTGCAGCTTCCTCTTTAAATCTTTGAGCACAACAATGAGCAGATATTGTTTGGATGAAAGTAATTGAAGAGTTATGTTAATGCATGTTTTATACATAGTCAAGAAGTTGTAGTAAAATGTGTGTACATCATTCTAATTTGTCCTAAATACATTTCGATGTTTTTGAGACAGTGACTGTCAGGATATCTGAAAATGTTCTGCTCGGCCTGATGTGGAGAGCAGATTAGCTACAGACTAAATTGTTTTTTACCATTGTGTTACGTTTGAGGGCAAAGGAGAGACTAACCACAAATGATGGTCAATGTCGCAGGGAGTTATTCGGGTATTTAGTTTTGCTACATTTGCTGTCTCATCCAGCCAGTCTGGTTTCTCCACTGAGTGATGGCGGGGAAGCCACAAACTCGTCTGGAAGAATTTCAACCAGTATCTCAACCTGCTGCTGATAGCTCGACAGTGACACCTGGTGGTTGATTATCAGGACCAACTGTACAAGACATGATTCTATTTCTAGTAAAATGAGTAGGCCCAGATTGATTGGAAGATGCACCATTTGAATCGGAACAACATGGATTTTCACTAGGCTAATGTTGCAGATGGTGGCACATGTATGAAATCTATGGCCTCGCATTATTTTCTGCCAAGCTGAGATGCTTAAGAAATTAATGCCAATGTAGCAATTAAGTTAGAAACGGCATCAGCTGTCTGGAAAAACACCATATATTCTGATGACCACGAACTAAACACCTAACAAAAACACCACAATGAATGCATGCATGCACCTATACAGGACGCCAAAGCAAAATCAATAACTAATTTTGTCAGTATTATGTTTAACCTCATTACAGTAGTTAATCCCTAACCCTCAAGACAACAATGGAGACAATTAAGCCACTGTGGTTTTTGTGTTATCTCTAACAATCATTGTATTTGCAAATGGTAAAATGAATGCCCTGTATAACAAATGAATCGATACTCGGGGTCACAACAACATTGTCTTTCAATTGTAATAGGTTAGTGTAAGTTAATAATGCCAATAAAACATTGAATTGAAATTTGAGATGGGCCTGCTGTTCAGAGACACAAGAAACCCAGTCCACTCCAGTGACTGCACGTGTCAGTGGTCACAATCACATATCATTTGTATGGGTTGCGACTACCTCTAACTAGCACACACATATATATCCCAAAAGAAAAAAGTTTAAACAAATGAATTACAACTTTTTAATTACAACTCAATAAAAAAAATCTGCGCTGTGAGTGTGAGGCAAGCTTGACATGAAAAAGTTTCATAACAAACTGGTGTAAATCAGTGGTTCCCAAACTTTTTCACGTCAAGTTTTTCACGTCAAGGCCCCCGGACCCCCATTTGAAAAGATATGCCAATTTCAACAACCCTCAGTTTGATATGCAATATAGGCTACAGAGCGGACCCCCAATTAAAGGCATTTCTATCTCTGAGAATTTGTATTGTTAAATCAATATTAATTTAACTGAGTGTACAAATGGAACCAAACACTCTCTGAGTCACAGACCCATAAGGGTCCATTTGGTTCCTAATTATCATTTAGCTGGGGACCCCCTGGAACTCTCTCAATAACCCCTAGGGGTCCCCGGACCCGACATTGGGAACCACTGGTGTAAATGTCCCTTTAAAACTCTCTCCTCCTCCTCCTCCTCCTCCCACAAGTGTCAGTGTCACTTCAGCGCCCCCTATCGTCCGACAGGCAGCAGTGAACTAGCTAGTACTTTCACACAGTCACACACACACATCAACAATGAGCAGCACCTTCGCTCATCATAATAATGACCAATCTAGTGCTATTCCAGCCAACAAGCAGAGCGCTCACCGTGTTTAACTCAGCGTCGTTCACCACGAGACTACAGCTAATATAATAACGAGCCGTTCTTATCGTTTATAGCGTCGGTAAGTGCAACATTTCCTTGTGTTTGTGACCATATATTATCCCAGTTGGATTGGCTGTTAGCCACACAGCTAACGTTAGTACTAGGCCTCAGCGTCTTTTGTATTTATTATCGAGCCATGCCTTTTTTTTTGCTGCCTCCCCTCCTCCTGTGATGATCACGTTGTGTTTCACTCGCATGCACGGCACGCACACACTACTCTAAATAATGTGCACCGTGCACGCCCCTCACGAACAAACGGAGGGTAATGATATTATATTTTATTATTTGATTTGTCGAGAGAGAGAGAGAAGCAAATCATGCAGCGTTTTGTTGAAGAAGCTAAAGAAACTAATGTCAGTCACACAGCTTCCGCAAAATGTGATGCAGCAATACGATTAGAAGAAGTGCAGAACTTGTTAAGGCAGGGCCCTTTCTTTTTCTTTTTCGAAAGAAACGACCACGTTGTAGTTTCCCCCACTCATCAGAACAATATGTCCCTGTTTTAACCTGCCACAGATTATGCATTGTTGCAATTCTGTCTTTGGTGCAAAGAGGATGCATCTTTTGTTTTTGTTGTCGTGCAACGCGCGCGTGCGTGTGTGTCCACATGATTTTGCTCTCCTCCTGGATATTGCTAAATAGCTGAATGTTAGCCAACTGACGCCCATTCTTATACACAACGTCAATGTAATGTAATTATTTCCCCACACCCACCCTAGTAGATTCACACAAATCAGAGGCGTTTATTAGTGACCCAAGTACATTTAAGGGATTGCCTTAATTGGTGCATTGCTCTCAGCTTTATTGGCAGGAGAAAACATACGTTTACACATTGCCAAAGCAAGTGTCAACTCAAAATATAATAAAAACAAGTTGAAAATTGGGAAAGTGTATATACAGTTGGAGGTGGTACAAGTTTAGCATCGAGTAAACAGCTATATCACATTGCATTGGTATATAGATGTTCACATAAACAGCATAGTACTACATGTATACAGCACATGAGAACAATATAGTCATGTATAAAAAGTAGAATATAACATTTACATTTTACGATTTTGGACGTATATTAACTTAATGTAGGTGTTTACTTTTACTGTGTCACTGCCAGCATGGACAGCTCTTGTCCAGTTACAGTAATGTCATCATGGATTGTTCAAATTGTTAAAAGTAACACTAAGACTAAGTTGCTAAAATACGTTTTAATCTTACTAGAATTACTAAAATTACTAGGTTAGGTTTAGGTTTATTCTAAGTGGGGAACAAAGAACCTTATTTGCATGGTGGGGAACATAGAACCTGGGGAACATAGGGATGACCCCTCATGCTCTGCCACAGAAACACAGACATGAAACCCAATCATTTACTACCAATGTTTACTACCTTCAGCTGCATTTTCCTGCTAGGGAAAGGAAAGGGTCCATTGCACAGACCAGTTCGAAATATATCAATAATATTGCACTGGTATTGTACACGTAGATACTAAAATATATATATATATACACGTGGGGTGACTGTGGTTCAGCCAGGTAGTACACACTAGACCATTATCCTAATAGTCAGTGGTTCTCAAACCTTTACATTTTTACCCCCATAACACTGACATTTTGACAGTTGTAAAATGTCTATTGAGAACGAGCTATTAGAGCTAATACAATGAAAATAAATGTGAATCAAGAAAAGGAAACGTGAATCAAATACAAATTTGTATAATCAGTGCATTGATCAAATCATGTTCAAACGTGTAGTCTACTGTCTACTGTCTAAACGGGGGGGGGGGGGGGGGGGGGGGGGGGGTCACGCATCATCTTACCAAAACACGGAAGACAGTTGACTGGCCTCAAATAGCCTACCCGCTGTTGTATTATTATATCACAACAATGTTATATCATTGTCATTGACCATATAATATCATTGATCCTGGTGATAGATGCACGGTTATCGGGGAAAACCATGTACCAGTGGTTGAGGAACGCTCTGGTCTACACTGCAGACATGAGAGGATGGGGCTTGCGCTTGAAAATGTCTATAATCGAATCGTAAACCTTCAGTTAAAAGAAGACAGAAATTTCCAGTGACACATTTCAGTGAAGGTGTTGAGGGTGTCTTACTGTCTCTTGTTAACCCATTCTGACCAGGCACCCATTTTGGTGTCAGCATCATGTTATGCTTTAGCTATTTAAAAATAGCAGATCTACAAGCTCATATCGCGCCACCGAGTGGCGCGATACGAGCTTGTAGGTCTGCTATTTTTGAAAAATCGAAGAGCGACTGACATTTTTTTAATCTGATCTCAGGTCAGAATGGGTTCATCAGACCAGTGTGTGTCCGGCGGAAACCTCGTATGAATCTGATCTCAGGTCAGAATGGGTTAAGCAGTATCGGTCGCCTAATCACCGCCACAACACCCTTTAAACAGAAATTTACATGCAGTGAGTTTGGAGCTCACTTGCCTCTATACGGTGGCAGGCTAACGTTTCTGCCCCCAAGTGTCCTTGGAGCCCACTTTTGAGAACCAGAACCACGGCCCTATAGTGAGTGTGACGATCGAGGTTCAAATGTGACCCGTCTTGCTTGTCTCTCCTCTCCGTTTCCTTGGTTTCTTGTCTTATCTACAGTACACTGCCCCATCTAAAAATGGTAAACAAATCGTGTGTGTGTGTGGGTGCGCACTCTCACATGTGTGTATTTATGTATATTCCTTAATCCATTTTGGGGCGGGAACTCCTTTTGGTGTTAGCATTATGCTTTGCTTTAGCTATTGAAAAATAGCAGATCTACAAGCTCATAGCACGCCACCGAGTGGCGCGCTACGAGCTTGTAGGTCTGCTATTTTTGAAGAACGACTGACACAGAAACATAGCTTTTTCGGGAAAACTGTCAGGATGTAGAAGACATTTATAGAATCCGATCTCAGGTCAGAATGGGTTTTAATGAAGTCGTATGTGCTCTGCCCTCTCAGTCGCAAACAGCCGATATCAAAAGGAGGGAGAGAACCCGAAACCAGACGGGAGACATTGAGTGGCGGACGTGTCTGCGATGGCCGGAGGTCGGAGAGGAGCGAACCGAACCACATACTGCCGCTCCCCGCTGAGCAGTGAGCCCGGCTCGGTGAGCAACGGCAACCACGCCACCAGCTCCCCCGTCACTGGGGTGCGGTCTCGCACGAGGTGAGGGCCAGGTGTCCGTAATGTATATTGATTGATTGATTGATTGAGTGACTTATTCAATACTTTATTAGACAGAAGAAATGTAAACGGCACGGAGGTACAGTAAGACATTACGTTTTTTAAATGTTTCCCCCTCCCATGTGGGGTCCTTGTTCATGTCAGCATATACATTTGTTAATACATAGGAATAGGCACCCCTCATTTTCCTCCCGTCCGCCCACTATGCCCACCCACTCTTCCCCAATGCAGAGACAATACTGGAGAAGGGAAAAATTACAAAAATACAAAAAAAATATGTAAATAAATTAAAAGGGAGGGGAAAGAGAAGAAAGGTGGAAAGGGGGGGGGGAACCGCCTGTGTGTGCGCGCAGCCACCGGTTTACACGACGCATGTACAATGCATAGGCCTAATGCGTTCACCATTATATAGTTCAAATATCGCTCATCTCTGGGACTACCGTCAGGCTTTTTACATGGTCAACAAATTGTAGTCTTATGTGTTCAATCAACATAGAACGCAACAATTACGAGCAACTAAATGTACGGCAGCAGTAAATAACGCACCTCCTCCAGTCCTCCTATTGGAATGCTGTGTCATCGTACTGTGTGGACGTGTGGCTGGAAAGAGGCTTTGCCACTTGGGGAGGGACGGTAGATCTTTGCACTGCATTCACTCGCCTGTGTCATTGCCTCGGCTGTGTGCGGTGCACTATTTGAATTCAGATTATTACGTTCTATTGCTTTACGTTGTGTAGTGTAGTACAGCCTGGAGCATATTATGCTCAAGACTGAAGCAATACAACAGAATAATTTTGAATGAACATACATGTTTGTGCTAAATGTATGTGTTCCTTCGTCTTTACATGTCTTGAGATTTCTGCTTTACTTGCATTTGAAAGGCTAGTTTTTCAAGTGGAAGGTAGAAAATATAACTAGGTTGCCACGGTGTACTTTCTGGTTCAATATTAATCATATGTTGAGAAAGGTTGAGCCTGCACACCAAGCATGTCAAAGGCACCTTTAGTTTTCTAAAAAGTTGTCAACGTTTCGACCGAGTCTTAAATATATCAACCGTAACCGTGTTATATGTATTTTGATGGTTTATTTCGCTCAAAATTACAAAGTGTGGTACAGAAATAGACTGGGCAATAATATACATCCCTATGGATATTAATCTATACAATTATACTTAACCACTTTCAACCAGGCGTACCTATTTCGGGCACGTCATTATAGGCGCAATAATGGCTATTTTTGAGGGGCACTAGCCCCGCCTATGCCCAGTTTTCCGGGTTTGTGTAAACACAAACATTGAAGATAAAAGTGAAGACTGAAAAGTGAGGACTCAAGTTGTGATTTGGCCAGAATGAGATGATGTATGATGATAATAGCGCCCCTCACTTCACACAGGTGTGACTTTTGAAATGGTCCTTAAGTGTTTTAAACACTCATAATGACCCTTTTGCCACACTTCCAACTGTTTCACTGTTATCACTGCCCGGTCCATGATATCTTTATGGTAGCTCACGCCATAGTGCTGCACAAATTAATGACTCGAAAAAAGACGGAGATCTACATTCAGACACCTATGCAATCTAATCTCTAAATTTGAGCAAGAATCGTGCAGCACTAGTTAGCCGTCCAATAAATTTTAGTTACTGAGAAAACAGTCAGGTAAAAAAGCCTTTATTTAAGCGGCATGGCGAAGAGCATTAAAACAAACGACCTACGCGTTTCGTCTGTAACAGCCAGGGCCCATGTCTTATGTTTTTGCTACAAGAGAGAGACTTTAAGAGAGGTTTAAGTCAAGCACTTTGATGTTGTCTGTTTAAAGCCACAGTAGTTGGCTCCAGGTGCCACATTTTTAAAGTAGTAATGTTCAACAACTACAGACAATACATATTTTCACGGAGGGGGAAGAAAAAACAGCAACGCGTGTGAGAATCGTGATCTCAATTCTTGCGGAGGGAGATCGAGATTCACATTTGAGCCGAAGAAATGGCGCAGCACTAGGTAGGCCCCCCTCACACGCTTGTTGTCGCTTCACTTTGCAGGAACGGCTCTGGAACGGGCATCTCCAGCCCCCCGCTGGCCACCCAGACCGTGGTGCCTCTCAAGCACTGCAAGATCCCCGAGCTGTCCGTGGACCGCAACGTGCTCTTCGAGCTGCACCTGTTCTTCTGCCACCTCATAGCGCTGTTCGTGCACTACGTCAACATCTACAAGACAGTGTGGTGGTATCCGCCCTCGCACCCCCCCTCGCACACATCTCTGGTAAGCACCGAGGCGCCGCCATGGCTCCGTGGCATGAACTCATCGGCCGAGGCCCTTATCTCTTCTTATCACACTTGTTCATGTCGACCCTTGTGAAGTTACTGTATGTAGCGTTTTCTTATTTTT
This sequence comes from Protomyctophum parallelum, assembly GCF_964188405.1. Classification (NCBI taxonomy): domain Eukaryota; kingdom Metazoa; phylum Chordata; class Actinopteri; order Myctophiformes; family Myctophidae; genus Protomyctophum; species Protomyctophum parallelum. The sequence goes on along the minus strand of NC_139718.1, from coordinate 39,191,873 downwards.
TTGTCTGGTAGGTTTTTCTGTCAATGATTGCTTGATTGCTGTTGTGATTGATCACATTGTGTCGGTTTAAATGTCTTTTGGGAGGTCTCTGTGCACGTTTCTTCTTTGTCTTGTTTTTTAGTTGACGGAACAATTGGAAGAAGATGCGGTCATTTGCACTATTGCTCGATTGTATTGTATCTATTGACTGAAGGGTTTCGTGTTATCTTCCAGAACTTTCACCTCATCGACTATAATATGCTGATATTTACCGTCATCATATTGGCACGGAGGTTGATTGCAGCAGTTGTTAAAGAGGTAGGAACACCTTTAATTAATTTAATTTCCATTATCGTCAGCGTTTCTCCTATGTTCATTTGGTCCCCATTGTGTGCAAATGATAATGCAGTTGCCTGTGCAATTTTTCCATCATGACATCATTTCCACCATTTGTCATCATGATACATCTGGACCTAATAAGAGCCAGTTTGATTCGGCTGCAGGTAATGGAGCTGACTCTATAAATAGGCCTTGGAACAAGCAGTTTCATAGCCCAAAATACCCTCCCACCCCACCACCGCTACCAAAACTATCTGAAGGAAATGGCCTAGGTGCTCTGCTTTTTAAACATTTCACCCATGTGCTTTAGCTATCTGTCTTTGTTTCTCTGTTCATGAGTGGTGCAACCAACCACTCCTATAGATGGCATTAGCTATGTGTGTGGCTGTGTCCGTCCCTGGCTGTGTCCGAGACGGCTACGTTTGTGGCTGTGTCCGTCCCTGGCTGTGTCTGATCACGAAAATAGTGTAGCGTTTGTTCACCACCAAGTGTCACTGTTGCACAGACACACACACACAGGCCAGGGATGTGGGCTTGTACAGTACAGCACCACTCACTTAAGACAGGTCTGATTTAAATTTTTCTTCCTCCCCTCCAGGCGTCTCAGAGTGGGAAGCTGTCGTTCCCTCACTCCATCTTTTTAGTAATGGCACGCTTTGCCGTGCTGACGCTGACCGGTTGGAGTCTGTGTCGCTCTCTCATCTACCTGTTCAGGACATACTCTGTGCTGAGCCTCCTCTTCCTCTGTTACCCGTAAGTATAACGAGCACGGCACCATGCCGCCAGTGTTGTTTTCGTCGACTAAAACGAAGACGAAAAATGTTCGTCGACTACCTTTTTTAACCCTTGGCCTACAATTCACGGAAAAAACGGAATTAATCGAAAAATCTAAACCTCCCGTTAACGGAAAAAACGGAATGACAATCAATATCAGTTATCGCGGGGTCAAAAGAGCAAAAATTAATATTTTTTCGCTAATATCACTAATGTTGGATGTAATTTACCAAAAAACGGCCGAAATCCGCATGATCGTGCGCTATCGTGCACGCGCGCCGTCTCTATGTGCGTCGATGTAAAAAATGTGATATTTTGCGATCTTTTGGGGTTGATTTGAGGTTAATTTGACTTAGTTATGAAAAATATAGCATTAGCTTAGCAATCCGGACCAGCCAAACTATTGACTAGGGTCAAACTACTACAGGATGTTGTTGATCGTTCAACCGGAAGTGACTTAGGAAGATCCGTCTATTTTAGCCAAAATCAGCATAATGATGCTTTCCCGCCATCTGGTGGCGAATCGAGAGAATACATTTGCTATGAATGAACAAAAAAAAACATCTCTTCAATCCACCAGATCTTTCTTGTATGTTAAAACGATGAATTAAAAATATGCCAATTTGTTACCCAAACAAAAAAATTGGTCCTGGCATTCCAGTTAACTGGCGGAAACTAAATGAAGACAAGCTATGATGACTAAAAGTAAGACTAAATATACTGACAATTTCGTCAACAAATAAAAACTAGACTAAAATGTTAGGAAGGGACTAGTGGACAAGAAATCCAGTATACGTCATTTTACACTTGGTTGCATGCTGAAAATAGCTGATCTACAAGCTCACAACGCGTCGTTGTGAGCTTGTAGATCGGCTATTTTCAGCAAGTGTAAAATCAGTCATTACAACGGCATCAACGCGCAACAAAATACATTTTAGTCGACTAAATCAACTGTAGATATAGTCGACTAAAATCTAACTAGACTAACACTAACACATTCCAAGTGACTAAAATGTGACTAAAACTAAATTAAGTTTAATTTCAAAGACTATGACTAAACTAAAATAGAAGTTTTCTGCCAAAAACAACACTGCATGCCACTCATGCAGCGTCGCCGTTCACATGGGCTCAGGCGAGTGCTGGACGTCAAACTGCAATGGGCACGGGAGACCGCCGGACAGAATATCGGCAGACTCTGCCGCTGTCGTCACCGATTCTGTTCCGGCAAGACGGCATTTCCGTTCAAAGTTACATCTTTTATTATATTATATCTTTTTAGCGTAGTACCGGACGAAACCTAGAACGGGATGTTGCGTCGCTCCATGTCGCGAGACAAATCTCAGCATTTTTCCTGTCCTGCCGTTCCCGTCAGATCTTTATATTTTGTATTTCTTCTATGGTGCCGTGCTGTCCAGCAGGTTGTGTCGTCTGCCTATGCTTGCCGGAGCCCATGTGAATGCAGCATAACGGCTCTGATGCTTGTAGGGTTTCTCAATTAATCACATTTTAGTTTTACTTACAATTTGGGCTCACAATGATTATGGAAACGAGCGAATCGAGATAAGTTATATAAAACATTGTGCCACATTCACTTTAACAACAATACTCAGGTTTTATCTTGTGTTTATAAATCAGTGTGTGCTTGTGTAGTCAATCAAGTCTTGCTTCTACAATGTTTCAAATACTACAGTGAGTCTGAAAGTACGCCTCTTCGAAATTACAAACGGAAGCCGTCGTCTGTTTTTCTTTTCTGTTCATGTAAATGTTCTAAAATATATTTCTTTTTTTTTTAAATATATGTTTATTGGTAATAGGTTTCAACAATTTAGTACAGTTTGAACATACCATTTTTTTCCCCTCCCTCACCCCATCCCTCCCCCCAGTTATCGTCATCATCAAAACAATATAAAAAATAACATTAATAATTTGGTACAGACGTACAAAAACAAACATACAGACATATGATATAAACAGTAGGATACAAAAATAATAATTTAAGCACAGATAACAAAAACAATATAAATAACAAAAAATAAATAAAATAAAACAAAATAACTACAATTATGAGTTGAGTTCAAGACATGTCACAAGTTATGTTGGAAAAGATTGTGTTCGGAACGTTGTCATATATCACCCTCTATACACAGTTCTATCATTATGAGAATGCAAAAAACACACATAGTATTGCTAAAATATATTTCTGAACTGGCTTAAAGATTGTTTGAGAATGGCATAAGTATTCTAAACGCAGCAGTGCACCTTCGCCCCTCCATGAAAGCCCAAACTCACTCCGTCAGGCTGTGGCATGTTTAGTTCAGCTCCAGCCAAGATGACGCAAAGCGAGCCTTTTGGTCAACATGAAAGGTCAAACCGATTCAGCTGTTTGGAAACACTGCTTCCAGAGAGTCCAACAAATAAACAACCCTGTGGAAGGTTCATTACAGTCCTGTGTGCGCCAGCAGGAAATACAACACATTTTAACCACCTGGAAGAAAAGATCCAAGAAACTTTTAAAAAGACGGTTAAAGAGCAAAAATCAATTGTAATTATGATTGGTGCCATAATCAAGCAGCCCTAGGTGCTTGTCATACTGATTTCCATTCATCCATGATCCATAAATCCAATTGTACATACATTCACCCATGGTGAACGTTTTATTTATTATGCACTCACAATTTTTGTCATACTATGCACTTTATGCGCCTCTCCTAAACAAGCAAGTTTTTTAACCCACCTTACTTGTAATGTGTTGTGACAATAAAGATTGATTCTGATTCTCTGATTTCTATATTAGGTGGAACTCATGTTTTTCCCCAAAGAGCAACACTGCTAAGTTACGAGAACAATGGCTACAAATTGGCCATTTTCATACCATGGTCATTTTGCTCTTACTTCGCACTCGAGGACGGGGTTCCTACCCCGAGTGTGATGTAAATCAAAAATGGCTGCCACGTGACTATGGTAGATCGCTGGTAATCAGAAACCGTCGCTGTCTCTTCCGAAGTTCAGCTTGCTCATTTGAACCTGGATGTACGGTACACCGTCTCTTCAAAATGACACACAGTCCAGTCCAGAAACCCCAATGTCTCTCGTGCCATGTCGCCCCCCCCCCCGCAGATTTGGAATGTACATTCCCTTTTTTCGCCTGAGCTGCGACTTCCGGCGCGCGGGCCCGCTCTCGCCCATCGCCAGCATCGGCTCCAAGGAGATGGGAGGCGTGGGCCGCGGCCGCGACTACCTGACGGTGCTCAAGGAGACGTGGAAGCAGCACACCAGCCAGCTGTACGGCGTCCAGGCCATGCCCACGCACGCCTGCTGCCTCTCGCCGGACCTCATCCGCAAGGAGGTGGAGTACCTGAAGATGGACTTCAACTGGAGGATGAAGGAGGTGCTGGTCAGCTCCATGCTCAGTGCTTACTACGTAGCCTTTGTACCCGTCTGGTTTGTCAAGGTGAGAAGCTTTTTCCTTTTTTCTTTTCCACAATTCAGTTGTTTAGGATCATACATGGGCAACTCACGGCCCCCACCATCACTTAACCCATTCTGACCTGAGATCAGATTCATACGAGGTTTCCGCCGGACACACACTGGTCTGATGAACCCATTCTGACCTGAGATCAGATTCTAAAAATGTCAGTCGTTCTTCGATTTTTTTCAAAAATAGCAGACCTACAAGCTCGTAGCGCGCCACTCGGTGGCGCGATATGAGCTTGTAGATCTGCTATTTTTCAATAGCTAAAGCATAACATGATGCCGACACCAAAATGGGTGCCCGGTCAGAATGGGTTAAAGGACCACTTCACCACTTTTCAACCTATCTTCATATAATAGGTCCTCACTAATAATCATGAAGAAATGGCGCAATCCTTTTCTACTCGGTCCGTGTCTCATAGGAGGGCTGTGGGCAGTTCAGAAACCGTCTTCCAGTGACATCATCGATGGGGAATACAAGCTAATAGAAACTGCAGGCTTTCTAGAACTGAAAAGTTGCAATGCGAAAATGGAAGCCATCGTTCTCACGATAATGAAAATCTAAAAAAAAATTGTAAAAAAAATCTTGTTTAAAAAAAATCTGCCTAATGATGATGTCACTGGAAGACTGTTTCTAAACTGCCCACAGCCCTCCTATGAGACACAGACTGAGTAGGAAAAAATCGTGCCATTTTTTTTCATGATTATTAGTGAGGACCTATTATATGAAGATAGGTTGAAAAGTGGTGAAGTGGTCCTTTAATGCCTAGTATTCAAATGTTAGTCTTTTCATTTGGGTAAGAAATACTCCATTGGTACTGAGCCAAAACTGTAAACGATAAAAAGGAAAGCAAGGGGCTCGCAACTCACTTTAAGATCCTCCAAACTACTTAATTACTTGATACAAAAGTATCAAGTATCATACTTCGAAACGTCGTATTTTCTGCCTGCCTTAAATAAAGTTTTGAGCATCTTAAAGTGAGTTGCGAGCCCCTGCTTTCCTTTTTTTGTCTTTTTATTCTTTTGTCCAATGTATTTTTATTTGAGTTCATAAAGTTAAGAAAAGTATAACTAAATGCATTTGAAATTTAATAAAACATTTACTTTTCAGTATTCAAATCCCAAAATAGCAGATCTACATCGCAGTGCGGTGACACACGTTTTGAGCTTGTAGATCTGTATTGTATATGTATCTGTAGTTTGTTAGGTTTTTTCACTTTGATAAATCACTATAAAGTAGGCCAATACATTTAATTATAACGCACTACATCTACACCATTTAAATTATATATTTTTCCATAGTTAGGATAATATGAGAATTGGGGCAGTCCCGCAGACTGTCTTCAATTACAAAACTTTTTATTCAACGTTTCGGTCGCTCGGACCTACAGTACATGAGACATGCAGCAATAAAAGCATTGTGAGTGAAGACGTTGTGCGAGACCGACGCACCTGTCCTTATTCTTGTGCATATGTAGTTCTTTGCTCCGACGCACCTGTCCTTATTCTTGTGCAAATGTAGTTCTTTGCTCCGACGCACCTGTCCTTATTCTTGTGCAAATGTAGTTCTTTGCTCCGACGCACCTGTCCTTATTCTTGTGCATATGTAGTTCTTTGCTCCGACGCACCTGTCCTTATTCTTGTGCATATGTAGTTCTTTGCTCCGACGCACCTGTCCTTATTCTTGTGCATATGTAGTTCTTTGCTCCGACGCACCTGTCCTTATTCTTGTGCATATGTAGTTCTTTGCTCCGACGCACCTGTCCTTATTCTTGTGCATATGTAGTTCTTTGCTCCGACGCACCTGTCCTTATTCTTGTGCATATGTAGTTCTTTGCTCCGACGCACATGTCCTTATTCTTGTGCATATGTAGTTCTTTGCTCCGACGCACCTGTCCTTATTCTTGTGCATACGTATGTAGTTCTTTGCTCCGACGCACATGTCCTTATTCTTGTGCATATGTACTCAACCGACCGAATTAGGGCTGCAACGATTCATCGTAATCGAATCGATTATTCAATTAGTTGTCAACTAATTTAGTAATCGATGAATCGAATCTGCAACTAATCACTAGAGATTTTTTCTATTTATCATAGGTGATTTCCCACTTAACCATAGTTTTACAGTGTTAAGTGTAACCAAACTAAAGAGGAGTGATCCGTCTCTCTTCCCTTACAATCTGATGATAGTTGCACAGTAGCGACTGCAAAGCAAAATATGTCACATAACATAACGATTATAGTATCAAGAACAAAACATATGGCTTGAATATTTATTTATAAATTACCTATTTGAGTTCAGAAGAGTACTGTTCCTTCTAGACTGACACATGTGTAGCTATTCTTTAATCAAATGTATGCAGTCAGAATAAGTCTAAAGACGCCATGAGATGCTTTAATTCATTTTAATTGTGTTTGTCTTTTATTTGAATAGCAGCCTAATCAGCAGCTAATCAAATTAATTTTTGAATGAATTATATTTTTTGTTAGAACATGTCTAAAATAACCTAAAATATATTGTTAAGGTGATAACTAAATAAGTGTCATAATCCGTTTAATCGATTAAATAATCGGCAGATGAATCGAGTATGAAAATAATCGTTAGTTGCAGTCCTAGACCGAATGCCTTATTACACCAGGCTTATAAAACGGATATTCTTTGGACCACGGTATCTTTCATCAGCCTTTATTATCGTTTTGCTGCTTCTGAACCCTCACTATCGGTTTGTCCCCCCCCCCCTCCTGCAGAGCACACAGTACGTGGACAAACGCTGGTCCTGTGAGCTCTTCATCCTGGTGTCTGTCAGTACCTCCATCATCCTGATGAGACACCTGCTCCCGCCGCGCTACTGTGACCTGCTGCACAAGGCTGCGGCTCACCTGGGCTGCTGGCAGAAAGTGGACCCATCGCTCTGCTCCAATGTCCTGCAGCACATGTACGTTGTACGGGGGGGGGGGGGGGGGTCCGCTAGGGGGTCCTCGGAGTCAATACAGGGGGTCCGGGACCGCTAGGGGGGGGGGTCCTCAGAGTTACACAGGGAGGCCGCCAAATAATTGTGTGATAGGATTTTCACACAGTGAGGGGGAGTCTCTTGATTTACAAGCTCTCTCTCTCTCTCTCTCTCTCTCTCTCTCTCTCTCTCTGCCTCAGGGGAAATTACTTGCTTTGCAGAAACAGCTGACTGGACTAAGAACTGTAATTGCTTAAACACTTAAGCCCCGTTTGATACCGTGTCGTACAACTGCGTAGCACAGGGAAAATGGCTGATTGACGAGCGAACATTTTAAACTTAAATCTTTGCTTCTGGCGGTCCCTGGAACAATATATTGGGGGGGTCGGTGGCCAAATACATATAATTGTGGGGGTCCTTGACATGGAAAGCTTTCAGCAACACTGATTATAGCAACGTATGTTTTTCAGAAAACGTTTTAGAAGACATTTCTTAGAATCGGCCTAAAGTCACTGTGTTTAACATCTTTTATTTGGGTCCAAAGTGACTACAAATGGCATTCTCTTTCTCTCTCTCTCCCCACGCAGCTGGACAGAAGAATACATGTGGCCCCAGGGTGTCCTGGTCAAACATAATAAGAATGTCTACAAAGCTATGGGCCACTACAACGTGGCCGTGCCCTCAGACGTGTCCCACTATCGCTTCTATGTGAGTATGGCCAGCTGAGCGCACGCCCAGTGTCCATTTGGGCTGGCCACAATAAATCACTCCAAAGGCCCACTGTGAACGTGGCGTTCAATTGTAATCCCATTGCAGGGAAGCAAGCCTCGCTATTGAAAAATAGCAGATCTACAAGCTCGTAGCGCGCCACTCGGTGGCGCGCTACGAGCTTGTGGGTCTGCTATTTTTGAAGAATCGTGAAAATGTGCCTCAAATCTTTGAATATATATTCTTTCTTTTTCAGTTTTTTAACTCGAATCTTTGCTTCTGGGGAGGTTCCTGGAACAACATATTTTCAGATGGGGGTCGGCGGCATATTACATATAATTTTTGGAGTCCTTGACAGGAAATATTGAGAACCACTGATATAGAAACATTTTAAAAATACATTTTTTTTATTTCGACGGCCTAAATGGGTTAATAACCAGTGTCTGCATTGCATGTTTATTTTACTTGGTTCTCTTAAAGACGTGTGATCGTTTTGAGGTGTTACAAAAACACGGAATTTTAAAACGGCAGATATCGTTTTTATAGCACTTCATCACCAGCAGATGAAGACTATGTACTGGTCACGGCTCACGTTACCGAGACGAGAGACCGAGATTGTGTTTCAAACAAAGATAAAGATAAGAATCTTTTCATTGCTCCCCGTGGTGAAATGCAGTCGTCGTAGCTGCAGCAACAGCGTTTAAGTGTTAGAGGGATAAAACAAATGGACTTCCACACTACACGTCTGCACTTGGTCTGAACGATGTGTGTTTCATTAATAAATATAAGTATACATTTGAATGAATAGACATTGCCAATGAATATATGAATAGTTAATATCACACTGGATAATATGCACAGTGACAGCCAGCCTTCAACAGTGAATATCAACAGCGAAGAATAAACTGTGTATATATAGTCTGTCAACAATGAAGCGGTTAATGGTAGTTGTCAACAGGCATCTGTCATGGTTCTGTAGTCACTTTACACAAAAAATATTCTTTTCCTGAAAATAGCCAATCTATAGTTTTGCACAACGTGTTGCATGATTTTTTTGCAATAGCATAGTGCCACTAGAATTCAAGTTGGTTAAAGGACCACTTCACGACTTTTCAACCTATCTTCATATATATTATATATTATAATATTTTGTGTCTTATAGGAGGGCTGTGGGCATTTCAGAAACAGTCTTCCAATGACATCATCGATGGGGAATACAAGCTAATAGAAACTGCAGGCTTTCTAGTCCTGAAAAGTTGCAATGCGAAGATGGAAGCCATCGTTCTCACGATAATGAAAATCTAAACATTTTTGTAAAAAAAATCTTGTTTAAAAATAAATCTGCCTAATGATGATGTCACTGGAAGACTGTTTCTAAACTGCCCACAGCCCTCCTATGAGACACAGACTGAGTAGAAAAACATGGTGCCATTTTATCATGATTATTAGTGAGGACCTATTATATGAAGATGGGTTGAAAAGTGGTGAAGTGGTCCTTTAAAGGTGGAGGAAGTTATAATTGTTGACTGAGGACATTTTTGACTGTGATTCTCTCTTTCTCTCTTTCTCATTTCCCAACCTTCAGTTCTTCTTCAACAAGCCTTTACGAATACTGAACATCCTCATCATTCTGGAGGGGGCCATGATTTTCTACCAGCTCTACTCGTTGATATGCTCCGAAAAGTGGCATCAGACGATATCGCTGGCGTTGATCCTCTTCAGCAACTACTACGCTTTCTTCAAGCTCTTAAGAGACAGAATAGTCCTAGGGAAGGCTTATTCGTATACAAACAGCTCAACTGACCAGAAGGTCAGTTAAAGTCCTAAGTTATTGTCGGCCAAATTCACCATGGAACAAGAAAACGTGCATGAGAGCTTTGTATTTTTTCTACAACTGCATTTTTGTCTCACCGTTGTTTTTTGGTTCTGATCTGCCATAATAAAGAAACATATTTTTGTATTACTTTAAATGTTTGCTTCTCTTGTACAGTATATATTACATACCGTACGTAGCTCTTTTAAACATCCAGGACAGTCTGTCCTGACCACAAATAGGCCTTTTCTTTGACCCAGTGGCAGTGAGTAGACCAGCAGGAGAGCGAGAAGGAGAGGCAGCGGGCCTCCTCGGGCTGCATTCAAACCCAGGCTGCTTGCAGGAAGGACTGAGCCTTGGTGTCGCCGCCGGGTGGATACTGTGCATGTCCAAAACGGAAAAAGAGCCCGTGTTCAGAATGCACCCGACCCAATGTAGATAAGCCCACAGGCAGACTTAAAAAGCCTGTCTTGTCTGGTGATCTAAAATAGATGATCTACAAGCTTACAACACGTTGCATCGTGGCGGCAAAAGTAGGTCATTACATTTACGAAAATCTGGAGTTTCTGCCCCGACATCAACAATATGAATATGATATGCGGTCTACCAGGTGAGCTATCAAGGTACGTTCCTGTCTCATCAATTTGTTGTTGCCAAACTGCATATATTATCACTAATGTCTTATTGTTGAGTCTCTCATGTACATTGTTGTGTCATGACATTGGTGATCTATACTATCCTCATCAGATGGTAAGACTGCTTTCATGCGATCACTGATGTGGTCAATATCATAAATGACTTTAAGAAACGTCAAAACACACAGAGGGAACTAATAATCTGGCTCTAAATGCGTCAACTGAAAATAAATAAACTGATCAATGATGTCTATAACATATCCAAGCAATAGATCGTTGACATCTTTTTTTTTTTTTTATATGTGTTGACAAATGTTGGGAACATCAATATTTTATTTGAGGTTTGACACTAATTGATTCTCCATGAACAATAGGGCATTCTAATGATATCCGCAAGCTTTGGTCACATGTAAATCAGTCTCGGAGCAGACGTGAGAACGGGGCGGACCGCCCGCAAAATTCACAAAACAGAAAAAGACGAATGAATCAAACTACCAAAAATCTCCATCAATTCAAGGCTTCATGAGGTGTGTAACTAATTGATGGGAAATAAGTCATTTTTGGGGTGAACGCCTTTCAGGAACAATCATTTTTAAATTTTATGATTAAAAAAAAGAAAAACAACAAATAAGAAAAAAAAAGGATACTAATAATAAAACTTCCACCACTGAGTAGGCTAGAACCCACAGCATCCTGCTGCTATTGCACTTGTTCTCCATGGTGTCTGCCTTCTCTGACAGGCCACTGAATAAACAATCACACTAATGCCTTGTTGCCTCCGCCCAGACTCCATGTCTGCCAAATGAAATGAAGTCGCATCGATACTGTGACCAGGCCAACACTGGTCCATACTGGGACAAGTACTGCCCCTTTAACAGTACTGGGGCTCAGGGTTGCCATGTGTGCTTATTATAAGCCACAAGAGCAGAAACGCATATTGGTAGTTGCAGGTTTGCTTTTTGGGGTGCTTAGTTTTCTTTTGTTTGTGATTAGTAGTTTATTGGAATATTTGACCTTTTTATTTTTAAGTGACCACTATGCCAAATGCTGCAGGTAAAAGGCGTTTGCGATACAAGCAGATTCAGTGTCCCTAAACCACCCTGTTGTGAAGTTTATTTGAAACGCATCCTGGCTTGTTTCCCATTCCAGACTAGAAAAGAAATGCTACACAACTGGTTGTAATTGTGGAAATACTTTATCAGGAAATACTTCCATCGGCTACAGGCAGTGATGGCAAAATGTAATTGACTTGGAACTACATTAATTCACAAGGAAAGAAGGATAAAGAGGTGCCCATCTGCTTTGTTGAGTTTGAATATCTCAACTAGGGATTCTACATTAACCTTTATGATATCTGACAGGTTAGATGGAAACACCCCATTTAATTGAACGTGGGCCCCCATCAGAAACAATTTATTTTTGGTGTTAAAATGTTTCAAAACAATATTGCAAATATTTCACACCTGCTATTTTCAAATCGCTATTGTATAGTGCATATATGGGCAACTGGCGGGTAGTGGCGGCCCAGGGGCCATATTACCAATACCTTCACTTAATGCAGCCCGCAGGTTATTGGAATACTGACATGTTATTGATTTCAGCTGTTAGAATTCCAAACATGCAAACATAACCCGCTTTAATTGGGCTACTTCAGTCTATATTAGTTGCTCAATGACTAGTATTACATTTGTATTGCCTTTTTTTGTATTTGTATTTAAGTTCATATAGTTAACAAGTGTTATGATTCGGGTATGCGAGACAGTAAGGCTAGCCTTGTTGTACATCGTGAGGTCAACATTATGCCACGTTCCTACAAAAAACACTCCTTTGGCTAAAACGGCCATAGCTGTCATCACAGGCATGGCCTGTTTTAAGCCCAATGAGTGTTTTTTTTGCAAAACTAATGCATGGAATGGATTCAGCATCATAAAAAAAACTAGTTTGACATGCTACATAAAGCATGATGAATTTTTGCCTTCTATAGGTTGTCACATATCATGCCAATTATGAAAATTTCTAACATAAAACGTTGGTGTACTCAACATGTCCGGGTTCACAATGGGGCTCTATGGGCTGGCTACTAGACTTATTAAAGGTATATTGTGATTTCACTTAATTCAAATATCAATAATTTTTTTGTTTTGTTGTGATAATCCTCTCTACTATAGAGTGTGCTGACCATATAAGGAGTTCCTCCCTGTCCCCAGTTAACCCCTGGGGGTCAAAAAACCTTAGGTTTCGTTTTTGGCTCTCTATCCTGATTGGATGAAAGGCTTAGGTCCCAGCCAAAAACGAAACCTAAGGTTTTTTGAGTGAAATCACTGAATATACCTTTAAGCTTTTCTGAAGTTCGGACACGCTTGGCTTACCCCAGGGTTCCTGAGTGCTTATTCCACTCTCCATGGGAGACAGATGTACACCCTCCGTACGCGCCATGCAGCGCTCCGCTTGAGTGTTGGTGAGATGTTTCAAAGATGCATAAAGCGGCTATAGGAGACAACAGAAACGTGGGAGAAATCGCATTAAGCGCCAGAAATCGCATTAACAGGATGCCTCGACATATCTATAAAGTACAATGCAGACAGAGAAACATATCACAATGAAAGCTGACTTACTTAGCTGTAGGCCTACATGGCATGAATCATAACGAGTATAAGTAAATGCATTTTAAATTAAATAATGTTACTTTTCGGGATTCCAATTCAAATATAGCATTTAGCTACTTTTGCGTAACATAGAATGACAAACTAGGGCTTAAATGTACAGGGGGGAAATAAAATATGGCGATAAAGAGGTTTCTGCCTGAGCCTGACAGTATATGCAATGTGTCCCTCTGGTGTGAGTGTGCATTATATACTGTAGTGGCCCTCTCCTCCATCATCGATCAAAGTTGCCCATCTGTGGTGTAGGAATAGGGTAAGGAATCTAAGGAGGATGATACAATGATTTTTAGATGCTTTTGTCACTCTTTTGTATTGCAAGACCTGTCTGCTTTGAGTGTGCAATATACTCTATCTGTCTATCAAAGTTGCCCATCTGTGGTGTAGGAATAGGGTAAGGAATCTAAGGAGGATGATAAACTGATTTAGATGCTTTTGTCACTCATTTTGCATTGCAAGACCTGTCTGCTTGTTTCTGTAATCTGGCAACGCTGGCTGGGTTTTTTTCCCCCTCGGTACTGGCCCTTTAAGGACGGGATGAAAAGGAGAGCAGCTCAACAAGCGCACTGATGCCGCGCGTTAGAATGTTATTATCTAAGGTCACTACATAAGTAGACTGATGCAAAAAATGCTTCAGTTCGGTTCAAATTAATATATTGCAACCAGAAGAAAGGTCGACCCGGGACCCCCCCCCTGGCCAGCACGCCAGGCGCGTTTCTTTGTGCGTAATTGATTCGGTAAGTCCTGTTTTATTGCATTTATATACACGAGAGAACGGCGGTTTGGTGTCCCATTAATATACCAATCTCCAACTGGGATGATCGCTGTTTCATCGCGTCTACAAACCATAATAAACCGTGTTGCAGTGTTTCCTTCACTTTACGGTTTGCAGTCGAATGCATGATGAAAGTCAAGGTTTGAACGTGGAATTAAAGTTCGCATTGTGGTGTTTATAGTACCATAGTGGCCATCTTTGTACTGAGAGAATCCCTTTGATTGCACCCCAGGCTTGCGCAATATTCGCTCATAATAAAGGGCTTTATCTTTTATTAATATATATTGAGTTAATTTAGCATATCATGAAGTGGTGCTTTTATGTATGCATAGAATGAACACGATCAGCCATTGGACGCGTTGGTGTCGCATACTATTCATTATAAAAATGAATCCCATGTCTTTCACAGCCATCTGTCAAATCAAATGGACTGTTGATATTTTACTGAGACAATAATAGCAAAATAGAATAACATGTTATTGGTTTCTATTGTTAAGTAATGGCATTAAAACACGTTCTGCTCAGATGCAGACCAGAATATCATTAAATCAGGTGTTCTTGTGACTATAGCTACTGACTATATTTCCCCCACTAGGAAGGCATGCCAGAATAGGCTTAATAAATCATTAATGTGTCTCCCTCAAGAGTGTCTGAGTGGACTTTATTATTCACTCTCGTAGATTAATGGATGCCCTGATCCTCGAGGCAACGGTATTATAATTATGCACGTTCAGTATTGTAATGATGTTAAGCTGCTGCTGTTTACAGCCAGGGTCGGGGAAGCTGTGAGACTGTCTGGGTCTCTGGTTAAGAAGATGCAGAGCGAGTGAGAGACCCATTATTAGATCAATTACTACTACACTGACTGGGGCAGATATCCGAGTTGCTAAAACGTCTTGAGTTTGGCACCATTTCTGCACACTCAACGCTCTATATATCCTCCACCTCCACGCAGTCCCTCTGGCCAGGAGAGCTGTCAAGAACTGGGAAGTTGTTTGAACTTCCTACATTTGTTTTCTCAGCACATCCTATATTTTCGCCCCTCCACCCTCTGGCTCCGAGTCAAACTGAGTGAGTAGACCAGTGGTTTTTCAACCAGTGGTCCTTGAGGGGGTTCAAGGTGCTCCCCAGCTAAAAGATGATGAGTTGGTATAACCAAATGGACCCTTATAGATCTTTAACTCTTCAGAGCGTAAATCAAGAGTTAAATTATTGCTAAACATCTGTATTACTTGAAGGACCAACCACTTCACCACTTTTCAACCTATCTTCATATAATAGGTCATAGGAGGGCTGTGGGCAGTTTAGAAACCGTCTTCCAGTGACATCATCATTAGGTAGATTTCATTTTAACAAGATCTTTTTACAAAAATGTTTAGATTTTTATTATCGTGAGAACGATGGCTTCCATTTTCACATTGCAACTTTTCAGGACTAGAAAGCCTGCAGTTTCTATTGTATTCCCCATCGATGATGTCACTGGAAGACGGTTTCTGAACTGCCCACAGCCCTCCTATATGAGACACAGACCGAGTAGAAAAAAATTGCGCCATTTTTTTTTTCATGATTATTAGTGAGGACCTATTATATGAAGATAGGTTGCAAAGTGTTGAAGTGGTCCTTTAATTTGCAAGAAGTCTACACAATTAGAGAATGTAGGATAATTGTTATTTTGATCAACATTTGCCCATTGTCTCTCCTACGGTACCGCATCAATACAACATGGAAATGTGGACAGAATCGTATCCAACGACAACAAAACATTCCTTAGTTTTGGGTCCGAGAGGCCGAGAAGTGTCACCTAAATGGCGGCCCGTGGCTCAAACGCTGAACGAATAATGGCCCTTGATGTGAACTATAGGTTGAACGCCGCCGGAGCGTAGTCCGCCGTCGAAGCCAGCATGGAGGACAAACGCAAGAAGAGGAGCCCCAAGGTCTCGCTGCCACAGCCGCCTCCGCCCCCAGTGAACCCGCGCAAGGTCTCCGCCGTGCCCGCCAGCAAAAGTGCCACCTTCTCCCTGGGTCTGCCGCAGCCGCCCTCCCCCAAGAACAGAGGGAAGTTTAAGAGGTCCGTCGGGGCGCCAGGCCAGGCCAAAGAAGTGGTTGGTACGGTCGCGGCTCCACCGAAGACCACCAGGTCTGTATTTCCCTGATACACACACACACACACAATGCTCACAATATCTCATACGTGCGCCAATTAACCCATTCTGACCTGAGATCAGATTCATACGAGGTTTCCACTGGACACACACTGGTCTGATGAACCCATTCTGACCTGAGATCAGATTCTAAAAATGTCAGTCGCTCTTCGATTTTTCAAAAAATAGCAGACCTACAAGCTCGTAGCGCGCCACTCGGTGGCGCGCTATGAGCTTGTAGATCTGCTATTTTTAAATGGCTAAAGCATAACATGATGCTAACACCAAAATGGGTCAGAATGGGTTCATATCCAATATGCAGAATAAGCATTATGTTATACTTATGCTATTGAAAAATAGCAGATCTACAAGCTCATAGTGCGCCACCGAGTGGTGCGCTACGAGCTTGTAGGTCTGCTATTTTTTTTTTTATCGTGCAAATGCGGCACAAATCTTTGAAAATTGAACATATATTCTTGCAGAAGACTTTTTTTATTTTCATTTCGACGTCAGGCCTAAATGGGTTAACAGTTTTCTGAAAACGTATGTTTCTATGGTGCTCAAACCTTTTCATGTCAAGGACCCCCAAAAGGATATGTATTTGGCAAAGAGAGCAAAGATTTGAGTTAAAAATGTTCGCTTTAAAATAGCAGATCTACAAGCTCATGGCGCACAGAGCCAAAAACAAAGTGACTCGCTGTGAGCTTGTACCTCTGCTATTTTTGAATGGCCAAAGTATAAAATAATGGTTAAAGTGGTTGCGTTCCTGGTTTTAATGGCTTAATGACAGTTGTCCACAAAATGGCATGTCTAAACACAACTCGTACCACCATATCCACTTACACATACAGTATATACAGCCCCTCTTCTCCACCAAATCTGTTAGCTGAAAATTGCTGATCTGATCTACATGTTCGGACGTCATTGATCTGCTATTTTCGGCGAATGTTTTTACCCCCAGAATGGGGACACTATGGATCCACCCTAGTGTCCCTGGATATGAGATAAATTGAAAAGAATATGTAATTTAATTCATGACCAACGCTACCTTTTAAAAATGACCATGCACATGTGCAACATTAAAAGCTATAATGACACGTGACAGCGATGAGAGAATGCATTCTAACAGAGTCACGTTGCATGTGAAACGGGTCGACGATGGGGAGTTGGAATGTAGTCAGATGCTGTCATGAGCCTCCAGCCGTCCACAGACACTGGTGTGTTTCTTCTTCTCAGTGTGACGGAGCTGGTTGGCTGTGGTTTGGAAGTATAGAACCGCCACACCGTGCTCTATATAAGTAAGTAGCCTTGCCGAGCCATGAGGCCCATAGGGGCAGGAGCCTATCTCCTGTTTCTGTAGCGTGAGGCAGCTTGATGTACAAGTACACCCCCTGGACATGACGCTAGTATGTCGCAGGGACTTACACCCCCGATCCAACCCTTGATGCTGAGTGTCAAGCAGGGAGGCACTGGGTCCCATTTTTACAGTCTTTGGTATGACCCGGCCGGGGATCGAACTCCCAGTCTCAGGGCGGACACTGAGCTGGTTATATACTATAGCCTAATTCAGGTCTCCAACGGGATGTTTCCCTGCACCGCGGATCGTCAGTCGGTGTGCAAGTTCCAGTTCCTTCCAACCCTTAATTTAACCCATGAAGACCTGAGGCCATTTCTACGAATCATCTCTCGTCGGGTGGAAACCTCGTATGTCCAAAAACTGTAACTTTTCAGGAAACCGAATTCAACGGTGGCAAAAGTTTGACGCTTTTGTGTGACACTGTGCTATGATCAAGTAGGGCGTTAATTTATTTTAGATTTATTTGATTTGCACAACAGAATATACATAATGCCTAATTTCCATGCGAAAGATGACATAGTATTATTATAAGAGAACCTCACCATTTACATTACATACAATTTGCATTCATTCATTCATTCAAAAAACAAATGCATTGCATTGATGAATTTACGAAAATAAAAAAAACACAAAAAGTTAGAATAAGGAGATAGGAGCTTTCTGCCTGACGGCAACGAAGTGCCTTCTAAATCCTAAGAGGTTTCTGAAAAACTCAACAAAATAAGTTATGGCTCAAATCCAAAAGGACACGGATGCTTTCCCGGTTTTAATGGGTTAAACCAGTGGTTGTCAAGCGCTAGTTGAGGGTGGTTCCAGGTGGTCCCCAGCTAAATGACAAAGAGTTGGTAACCAAATGGAACCTTATAGACCTTTAACTCTTGAGAGTTGACATCTGCATTACTTAATTAATTTACAATAAAGTCTACACAATTACAGAATGTCAAAATAATTGGTATTTTGACCAACGTTTGCTTGTTATATCTCTCATGGTGCCACATCAATAACGGCATGGAATTGTGGACAAAATCTTATCGTGTGTGCGTATCAGTTAACTCTCCACAATAATGTGCTTGCCATTGGCCCCACAAGGAGAAGCCAAGTGCCCCGCAGCCAGCAGGCCCCAGTAATAGGGATGCCACCGATTAATCGATTTTTCCGATTAATCGTCGGAGTCTCCGAAATCTTCTTTTTTTTGAATAGCCAAACTATAGGCTAATAAGTAAGGCTGCATGATGTATCGAACATGTACCTTCATCAGAGTGGAGAATATAAATATAAATCAAGTTGAGCAAAGCCACTCTTCTCTGCCCCTCGCTCTAACAGACACAGTTAACGATCGCTTGTTAAGTGCCTGCCAGACAGACAATCAGATGAAATGAAGGCAGGTGTAGAGTAGAGTGTAGACTAGTGAACTGAAAGTTTTCTGTTTATATCAAGTACTTCATACCAGCCCCTTATGAAACTACTTGGATCCAAATGGATTTCATTTTCCATCCTGAATGGCAGTAACTAGCATACAATGAGAACTGAGAAGATCTCCACAAAGGTTTACTCATCAAAAGTGATTATAAAACTGTAACCATCAAAAGCATGCACTAATGGTTATGTGACCATGGCATGTGCATAATATCAAATCTTAAAAGTGTTATCTGATATTGATTAAAAAAAAAATTGATTATTCGATTTGGCTAATGGTCACTTTCTGGCATCCCTACCCAGTAACACTACAATGTGCTTGCCATAGGCCCCACAAGGAGAAGCAGAGGGCTCCCCAGCCTGCAGGCCCCAGTAACACTACAATGTGCTTACCATAGGCCCCACAAGGAGAAGCAGAGGGCCCCGCAGCCTGCGGGCCCCAGTAACACTACAATGTGCTTACCATAGGCCCCACAAGGAGAAGCAGAGGGCCCCCCAGCCTGCAGGCCCCAGTAACACTACAATGTGCTTACCATAGGCCCCACAAGGAGAAGCAGAGGGCTCCCCAGCCTGCAGGCCCCAGTAACACTACAATGTGCTTACCATAGGCCCCACAAGGAGAAGCAGAGGGCCCCCCAGCCTGCAGGCCCCAGTAACACTACAATGTGCTTGCCATAGGCCCCACAAGGAGAAGCAGAGGGCCCCGCAGCCTGCAGGCCCCAGTAAGGTGGCCCAGTCGTCGCCCCTGCAGCACTCCTTCCTAACGGACGTGTCGGACGTGAGAGAGATGGAGGGAGGTCTCCTCAACCTCCTCAACGACTTCCACTCCGGCAAGCTGCAGGCCTTCGGTAAGACCGCGTGCTTCTGCCACAGTTATTGCATGATCGATGACATGCTTTTTTTTTGCATAATCGTCATTATCATTTTCATGTTGAAACATTCAAACATTATTTTTTTTAATAGTGAAAATAGCAAATCTACAAGCGCAAAACGCTTCGCGATGTGACACGTTTTGATCTTGTAGATTGTCTATTTCCACTATTCATGTTTTTTGTAGTACAAGTATAATAAAGTTTATTAAACTATGTAAGTTATCTCCCCTTGTGCACATTTTGTGTACGAAGCCCTAAAAGCCAAACAGAAATGTAATTTTTAATTCATAATGACTTCCAATATTCGACCCTTTTAAGACCTTTTTAATACAAAAAAAAAAAAAAAGACCATTACTGCATCAAAATTTTATAAAAACGGGTAAAACATTGGCCAAATTGTCAAATAATATAAGAATGGGGCAAACAATATTTCTGAATATCGGGGTGGGGGGAGTACCCCCCGTTCAAAATATAATGATTATAATGGGAGGTCACGGCTTTGAGAGCCACAAGTTTGAGAGCCAGTATGTAAGACGACCTTGGCAGGCCGAGGGGGAGGGGGAGGGGGAGGGGGAGGAGGGGGAGGGGGAGGGGGAGGGGACCACGACCACACCGGGAATATTCAGTTACTGGCTTGAAAAATGAAGCCACCTGCACGGTACAGTGACCCCAGCCGCCGGCCGGGCCACACAGCAGAACACAATGCCATCAAGTGGTCGGCCCGGTGCTATTTCTGTCACAATGGGAAATATCTTTGACTTTGTTGTTATAACCCCCACCTCTCAGGCTCTCTATCTCTATCTCTCTCTCTCTCTCTCTCGCTCTCCACCATGAAGAGGTCACACTTCATATAGTTCCTGTGAGCGGATTGAATGCACCGTATGAATGTGTCCTAAAGTCCAGGGTGGCATTTCAACTCTCAAAGTGAAATGGGACACTCTGGAGTTTGCAGGTAGCTCATTGGTGCTCAAACTTTTTAATTTCCTGGACCCCCATAATTTTTTTTTTTTGATCTTTTAAGATTTCTTTTGGGGTTTTACTATAGATAGGACAGTAGACTGACAGGGGGGGGGGGGGGAGAGACACATGGGCAGTGACACGCAGCAAAGGGACTCAATCAGGACTCAAGTCATGCCTAGGCATGTCGGTCCAGTCGAGGACCCCCAGTTTTATATGTATCGAAGACGCACGCACGTACATACACACACTCTGTCTGTCTGTGTCTCTCTCTCTCTCACACACACACACACACACACACACACACACACACACACACACGCATCCATCCCTGGGACCCCACTCTACACTTCAAAATCCTCAATGTTGAGTGTACAAGTGGTAGTTACAGTCAGACCCAGTTACAGACAGTCCCCAGTCCCCTAAAGGCCACGCCAAGAACCTGCTGGCATACTGTGTAGATCTGACAAAGCTGTGGCTGCGTTCCCTCTCCTCCCCCTATATGCCGTGCGTGCTACAGGCAAGGTGTGCAGCTTCGAGCAGCTGGAGCACGTGCGCGAGATGCAGGAGAAGCTGGCGCGGCTGCACTTCAGCCTGGACAGCCACGTGGAGGAGCTCTCCGAGGACCAGAAGAGGGGCGCCTCGGACCACAACCTGGAGCACCTGCTCTGCAACGTACGTACCGTACAGACAGTCGTCTCACTCGCTCACAACAATTTGTCACGAGAGAATAAATATATTCAAAGATTTGTGCCGCATTTTTACGATTTGTTTCGAAAAAATAGCAGACCTACAAGCTCGTAGCGCGCCACTCGGTGGCGCGCTACGAGCTTGTAGGCTCGCTCGTGCGCTCGTGTTGACTTCCCGGGTACAGGCTGTCGTTCCGAAAACCTCAATCCCTGACCTATAGCCATAACTGCGAGCACGGGAGCGGCGCAATGTCGGACCGTCGCATTTTCGCATCGCATGAACCCCGCACTTCGGAATCTTTGGCGTGTCGGATCTGCGCGTGCACCCCGATTCCCCCCCGCACCCCGGCGCTCAGCAGTCACCTTCAGTTGTGTACCTGGCGCTCCGCTTTACGCTCATGTTATACGTCGCTCGGCAGCAAAACATTAGAACATTAAAGTATTTTGCTGCGTGTCTAAAAAGAAAAGGACCGAAACATGGTGGTACGGTATTTTAATGACGTCCCGTGCATGCGTGCGTGCGTGCGTGCATGCGTGCGTGCGTGCGTGCGTGCGTGCGTGCATGCATGTGCACGCAGCCTACTGTATGTGCGCATGCACACAGAACAGCTGGTAGACAGAGAGTCGAGTCGTCACGAGACCAGCATTGGATTATTCTTGATGAACCTAATCTCTTCTTCTTTGCTGGAGGCGTTCTTGTTGCGTGCCAGCAGAATACCACAGTGTTGCTTTATGGGTAAACCTGTCATGCAAAGTAGCCATTTGACTTGGGTACTTGTGTGTGCGTCGTGAATCTAGGGCGACACGTTCTAAAAATGTACTGGCCCCTGTGATAAGAGTACAGCGAGAGGAAAGGGATAGCAACGGGTTAAATAAAACGAATAAAGATAAACATACATTATGCTGCATGTGTGATGGCATGTTTAGAACATCAGCATCATTATGCAGAGTGTGTCCGTGTTCTTTTAGAAACATGAGCATCATATAATGCAGGTGTGTGTGTGTGTGTGTGCTGCTAGGTTTGATGTGTACCATGCGTCCTAGTTACTGTGTAGCACTTAATCTCGATCTTATTGTGTACTATTGTGAACAGCGGACAGTGTGTGTATATATATATATATATATATATATATATATATATATATATATTAATCCGCTGTTCATGTGTATTTATCACTGCTGGGGTTGAAAAGTGTGTCGGGAGAAAAGTGCTGACTGAGCCCCAGAATGTGTGAGGGTGGTGTGAAAAGCCCTCGGCTCATTACAGAAGGTGGTGCCCAGAACATTAACCCATTCAGACCCGAGTTAAAAACATTCACTCTGAAAGAATATATATATTCAAAGATTTGCGCCACATTGTTATACGATCTTTCAAAAAATAGCAGACCTACAAGCTCGTAGCGCGCCACTCGGTGGCGCGCTATGAGCTTGTAGGTCTGCTATTTTTCAATGGCTAAATTATAACGATGTTTAAAACACCAAAAGGGGTTCCCCCACTTGAGCCCTATCTGTACTCTCGTCATTTGACCAAGTGAACATTTTTCACTTTGTCAAACGTATTTGTCGCATGACGGGTGTTCCTATTCATAGTGTCAATATAGGCGAAACATCTTCACCTACAATGACACTATAAATAGGAAAACCGGGTTGAATGTGAACGGATCTAGCAGCTAGACACCCGTGTGGAACCAGGAAGGCTGTTACATTACACCTGCTTGTGTGCATGAGACGATGTTAGTTTTCTCTCTAAAACAGATTTGTTGTACTGTACATCACTGACTGAGGAGATTGTAGTATTGATCTGATGATATTGCATAACGCGGGAACAAAAAAACTACTGGGGCTGTCATGTAACATGATACATTTTATAGATTATTTACTACATTGTGACCGTTAACCGTCAAGTACAGTACAGTTCCTAGACCTGTTTCTAGTCGAGGCGTTGTCCTATTAAATGGTGTCTTTTGTTTATATCCCACAGCTGGAGGAACTCAGCACTTCAATGTATCCTTTCCCACTGATGTTGGCATTCCATGCACTGCTTTTAGATTAGATCATTAAGGATACCTTTATATTAAAATGTTGTCATACTGTATGTAGTATTTATTGTTGTTATTATTATTATTATTGGATATGATGCATTGTCCATAATCAAACTCTGCTGCTTGACAGAATGAACGTGTATATTGATACATTCATTTTGTCACGCGGCACATTTATGTCAATAACGTGACAGGACACACAGGATCTCCGGGATTTGAGATGAGACATTGTGCATTCCTGATTTTAAAGTCTGCAAGTGAGGTTACTGTACTTTCCTGAATTTGCCTGCCTGTTGTGGCCTAGTCAAACTCCAGTTTTGGGTGACGAGGTGAAAACGGAGCGATGGGTTGGTGGTGAGCGGTGAGTCGCTTATCACCGCGGCGTGACGTCATGTTGTTCTTCTCCCAACCACCGCGGTGGTCACCCTATCACCTAAAACTGGAGTATGATTAGACCTTTGTCTTTACCCACTTAGTTATTGTATAGCCATTACTGGGGGATTATTTATCAACTTTTCTTTATGTTGTAAATGTTTTGTGAAAGCATATCACAATCGCAATGTCGAGGTATTTGATTTAAAAACAAAGAAAAAGTTAAAGAAATGGAGGAATGTCTCTCTTTTCGGTTCATAGTTCTGACTCCTGTGTGTGTGTGTGTGTGTGTGTGTGTGAATCCTTAACGTGACGGCTGGCAGACAAAAGCTGCACTTGGCGGAGAACCAGGATCTGCCCAAGACATCTGGTCCGTGAACAAGTGAGGTGTGGAGAGTCCTCTCCTCACTCTCAGCATCCAAGCAGGCTCACAGTGACATGACATGACATGACATGGATCCAGCTGCCTTCGCAAGACGCAACCCAATGGTTTTCACAGGGGGGAGGGGAGGGGGGGGGGGGGGCAGGCCTCATCTTTCTTTTCAACAAGTCCTACTTTTTTAACAAGTCATACTGTGTAATCATGTTTTCGATTAAACGACTTATATATATATTTTTTACATAATCTTTTCCTTCGTTGTTAAATTCTTCACGATAGCCAGTGTCTCACACTCCACTGACGCGGGCACCGGAAATGCATTTATTTATTTATTTAATACATTATACTGTAATTGATGCAGTACATACGTATTGTTTTTGATGACGTTATGTTGCTTTCTAAAACATCCTTGGTGCTATAGGACAGACAGACAGACAGACAGACAGACAGACAGACCGACAAGACGCTTTCGCCAAAAAACTGAATGTTACACAGTATGACTTTAATTATTAGAATAACTTCCTCTTAAGACGGCACAAGAAAACGTAATCCCCTACGCCTACCGTAGATGGCATTCTGTGCGAAGAATATATTTAAATGAAGAGGTTCCTTGCCGTTCCATTGAAGCTAAACGGGCAGTGAAAAGACGCCTAAACCCAGAAGATTCATGTTCTTCTGTGTCTGCTCTGCTTGTGTTTCAACTCCAAAAAGCACATTCGACGAGGACGAACGGATGTTTGAATGCTGTTCTTTCTTTGTTTTTTCTATTGCGAATGGTCCTGTATAGACCCATACCATGCCTATCTCTTGCATCATTTGAGGAAGACGCTCGTCAGTCAAATGTTACAGTATGTGAATTTGAGCCATATAGAAGTAGCCTCCACTGCTCAGGACCCTTTTCTTGAGGGACATCTCGGCGCTATGTTCAAAACGCACTCCCTCATTTTTCTACCTTTGTTAAAACATTTAGTACTGGAAGACCGAAGAATGACTATACGTGAGTTGTAAAATCGAACTGGTGGATTTTGAACATTATAATGCACGAATGTACAGACCTGTTGTTGTTTGTTTGTTTACACTTGGCTGTTCAGCTGCTGCATTTGTCAACATGCGTAGCTGTTTTGATACTGGAAACACGGTGAAGGTTTTGTTGATGATGTGTGAGTGTCCATGATATATTTGGTTTATATATCACTTATATTAGCATATAAGTGGGCAGTGTAGCTCCTCGGAAGCACAAGCTATTAGCCCACCCCGCTACTGCAGAGCTGTAGCATGTCACTGTCACATTATGTATAGTCAACGGCGACTTCTTATGTGACGGCGTCAAATTCTGACGCATCTGTTTTATGACATTCACACTGTGCAGTGCCGTATTCACAAGAGGATGTATGATGAAGCAGGAATTATGAAGCTCTATTATGGACATTTTCCCAAAGGCAGCTGGGAATGGGGGGGGGGGGGAAGCAAGCCGGTTGCTTCAAACCCCCAGACTGCGTGGTGGTGGTGGTGGTGGTGGGGGGGCACAAGGGCAGCTACTTTACCACTGTGCCACCTTCATGTTCTGAGCGGAACCTTTCAAGCATGTGTGAATATTTGCCACTATGGCAACATTCTTTGGCTCATACATTGTGAACTAACTAATTATTATGAAGGTTTCGGTTTGTATATTTTCAAAAAAACATTTGGCCCCCAAAATAGGTATGCCACGGTGAATGTGCTTAACAGACATTTGAACCCATTTTAGACCTGAGGACGATTCTACAAAATGTCTTTTAAATCATGACAGTTTTCTGAAAAACCCGATGTGTCGATGTTGGTGATTCTCAAACTATTTCATGTCAAGGAACCCCGAAATTATATGTAATTGGCCGCTGACCCCCATCTGAAAATATGTTGTTCCAGGGACCGCCCACATTCGCTCTGAAAGAATATATATTCAAAGATTTGCACCACATTTTCCCCATTTTTCAAAAATAGCAGATCTACAAGCTCGTAGCACGGCACTCAGTG
Source organism: Protomyctophum parallelum (assembly GCF_964188405.1). Taxonomy (NCBI): domain Eukaryota; kingdom Metazoa; phylum Chordata; class Actinopteri; order Myctophiformes; family Myctophidae; genus Protomyctophum; species Protomyctophum parallelum. The sequence continues at coordinate 39,165,530 of NC_139718.1, read as the reverse complement.
CTGCGCTATGAGCTTGTACGTCTGCTATTTTTCAAGAGCTAAAGTAGAACATGATGCTTAAAACACCAAAAGGGTTTCCCGTCCTGATCGGGTTCAATTAAACTGTGATATTATCAAACGTAAATGATACCAACCATATCAGACAGTCTTCATTTCCCAGAAGGAAATGAATGACTCCTAATTAAGTCTGACCAGAAACGGGGATAAAACATAAAAAGGTGAATGGCCAGAGGGGGGGATGTCCAAAGCAGCAGTGGTGGAAAAGAGTACTCAAAATGTTTAAGTAAAAGTATCAGTTTTCAACTTAAGCATTGTGAGCTTGTAGATCGCCTATGTTCAAATGGCTGAAATGTAGGCCTATAGGGCCAAACGCCAAAGTGGTTATACGTTTTGTAATAATCCAGATTAATAACAATCTACATATTAACTAGTAACTAAAAGTTTTCAAATAAATGTAGTGGAGTAAAAGTACAATATATATGCCGCTGAGATGTAGTGGACTGGAGTAGAAGTAAAATACCTCAAAATTGTACTTAAAGGTGATTTATTTTGGTTAAAATAAGTGTTTAAAAGCTATATTGTGACTCATTGCTACATAGTTTTTGTTCAGTAACACGAGTCTCCATATCTCCAGCTTTTTGTTGAACGGAAAATGCGCTTTCTGAAACTAGGATACCAATTTTATCCAATCGGAATAAAGAACACCGCCAGGATACAGATTAAACAAGTGGAATTGTAAGTGATGACACACAGAAATGAGCAGACACAATTGGAACTGGAACACTAAAAATTAAGCTCATAGATAACTACTCCCCATCCTGACCGTCTGAAATGTTGTCACCTACCTGAAAATGTATTTGAGAGACATGGAGACTCCTGTTACTGAACAAACATCTACAGCAATGATTACTATCAGAATATATAGTGATTTAACCTTTAGAAAATGAAAACTTTTTGTTTTTAACCAAAGAATATCACTTGTTGCCCTACATTTAAGTACAGTACTTAAGTAAATGTATTTAGTTATTTTCCACCACTGGATAGCAGATTGTATAATGTATGTCATGTGCTTTATTATCAGCCTACCTCATGTCTCCTGGACCAGCGGCCACTACAGTGACACTCACTGGTGTTGCTTCAAGGCCTATTCATACTCCAGTTTTAGGTGATAAGGTGACCGCCGCCGCGCCGCGGTCATGGGTGATATTTGAATTAAGTGAAATCACTGAATATACCTTTAACAGACCGACAGGCATTAGATCGACACCCTAACCTCACAGGGAAGCCACAGGTTAGTTTTAACCTGGTGTGATAACAAGCATCACACTGCTAACCCAAACACATCTTTCTGTTTTTACTAACTACCTCATCACCTAAAAGTGGAGTATGAATAGGCCTTTAGTGTAAAGGTTTGCTTGCTGTAACATCTCTCCTGCCTTGCTTTAAGTTACTATATATAGGCATATAAAGATATAATTCAACCTCGACATAAATGTGTCCAATAACATTAACCCATCAAGACCTGACCATGACTTCTATTTTCTAAAATTGCACATCTACAAGCTTGTGATCTTATGTAATAGATCTGCCCTTTAAAAAAAAAAAAATCTAAAATGACACTGCTTTCCCGGTTTTAATGGGTTAATCCTTCTCAGCTTTGGACACCATGGGCTGTATTTTGCGTGTCTTAAGTACCAGGTCTTATTACTTAACTTTGGACACTCAGAATAGTCAAATGGCATTGATCACGCCTCCAGGTCTTAAGTTAAGTAATAAGACCTGGTACTTAAGACACGCAAAATACAGCCCCATGTCTTTAAATGACTGCTGAGACAGCCCATAATGTTGGGTTAAATATCTTTTGCGTGTATGTGTATATATATATATAAAAAAAATAAACATTTTGAACCTCAAAATATAGTACTAGTATAGTCATTGAGAGGTGTGTGTGTGTGTGTGTGGGGGGGGGGGGGGCTTCTTTATGAAATATCTGGGGTCAGAATCCTTTACCCTGTAACCATTATCATTTCAATGAGACAACCGGGTCCAGTTTTAAGGAAATAAAACACTTTATATATATATATATATATATCAATTTGTCTTCCCTCTTGTTCACCAACAAGTTCATTAAAATTTAACACAACAGAATAGTGGAAAAGCTACTTGAAGACTGGCACTAGATATACTGAAACCGAAGCCCAGCGCTGGGGCTTGGTTGTTTTCTGAATCGACCATTACTGCAAGGGTTCCCAAACCTTTCAGGCCGTGACCCCTGACCCCGACCCACCCACCCACCCCGATAAGCACTTAAATATCGTGAAAATAGCCGAGGCGCTGTGAGCTTGTAGATCGTCTTGTTATCCCGTTTTCCCCTCTTTCTTTGACAATAACATTTGACAGAAACCTATACCCTGTGTACGCTTACACTGTATGTTGGTTTGTTTCACTGTTGAGCGAGAACACAATGTTGCACATTACGCATTCTGACCTGAGATCAGATTCATACGAGGTTTCCACTGGACACACACTGGTCTGATGAACCCATTCTGACCTGAGATCAGATTCTAAAAATGTCAGTCGTTCTTCGATTTTTCAAAAATAGCAGACCTAAAGCATGACACGATGCTAACACCAAAATGGGTCCCCGTTCAGAATGGGTTAATGTGCAACAGCCAACATTGTGCAAAAAATATTTGGGGGTCCCCGACCCCCAGTTTGGGAACCGCTGCATTAGTGTGTAAAGCTAAGTTGTTTTTCTGTTATCTCCACCAAGCATTATTATTTCTCCAACATTGATTTAGGCATCGGTGGCATCGGTGTCCTTAAAAATATAAACCTCATTTTTTATCACCCCCCCCCCCCCCCCCCCCCGTCAGTACAATTTGGTCATGCAGAAAAAGGACGGTGCCGATTAAGCACCCCATATTTCAGACAATGGAACCTCAAAAGCATAACATTGACACAATAGATAATTTATATACTCTAGTTATCAGACAGCATACGATTACAGATCGGGGTAATACTGTGCAATTAAAATTGTTACATTTGAGCTGTACAAAAAGTAATATCCTCAAGTCACTGAGACAAAATTCACAAATCTTCAAAACGACCGCGTACGGCGGTACAACGCCACATCTCAGAAATATATTTGAAATAAAAACGGCAAAAATATATACATCTTCTTTTCAGGCCCTGCAATTTCCGATTCCCTTTTTGTGCACTTCAATGTTATACATTCCGCCGATGGTGTCTTGATTTGTCGACTACAGTACAGTACGTGACGTTTTGATTCTTACACACGCAAAACAAGAAACGACGGCAAACGGCAATCACGGGGCGACACGTCCGTTGTAAACCCCCCCCCGACGCCTCTCACGGTAACGAGCTACCTTTTCAAAGTGCAAAGAGAGCAGGTTGGTTGAGTGTCTGTGTGAGTCAATTGTCTTCCTGTGAGTACCAGAGGAGAGTCAAAGAGTTCACGATTCTTTATAAGATCAGATATGTGTGTGTGTTGTTTAGAAAGAGACGGCGAGCGAGAGGCAGGGAAGGCAGGAAGGAGATAAGTCGAGGGATTACATGCAGAGAAAAGGGGGGTGTGCCTACAGTATGTTTCCACTTTCCCGGGTCCTATGTGGGAACAAAACAAAAAAAATAAAGTGTCCCACATTCCCCCGGTCAAACCATGCCCCACATCGCAGTGATTTCACATGGTTTTGTCAACGAGGCAGGGCATGCACGCTGACATTAAATAAAAGGCCTCGGCGCTTGTAGGGAGCACTCGAATGACCCGCCGACGAGTCAACAAGTGCATTGTCCCAAGTTGGCGAGCCATGGTGCAGCGAATAGGTCAGTGTCTCTCAAACTTTCTTTTCATTTCAAAGAGTTACAGACCATGTAAGGGTCCATTTGGAGTGTGGATCCCTTGATCACACTTTGAAAACCACTGGAAATAGGTCATTTCACATACCGTTGTACTTGACAATGATATGATCATATGCCCATTAGGCTAGCAGACTGGCAGCAACACTATAGGATGGTTAATGTGTGTTAACAGAACATTGAGCTGGGACCATGGGAGGACCCTAGTGGGACAACTGGGAACACATAGGTAGGTTCTAGGGTCGCTGCGCTCCGGCAGGAGAGAGCTTTGTATGCAAGCTTGCCAGGTCCCCGGAGTCTGGTTCTCTCTTTTAAACGATTATACAAAAGTGCAGGCACTGTTTAGAAACACGAGAACGTCTCTCTCTCTCTCTCTCTCCGTCGTCCACGTCTTCAAGTGAGCTCGGCGTCGGCCCTCAGGACGTCGCTGAGAGCCTTCTGGACGTTGGCGGGCTGCAGGGCGCCGACCTCGGCCAGGCCGCCGGGCCCCATCTGGGCGCGGAGGGCGCGGCACAGGTCGGCCGTGGCCCCGCGCACGCTGCCGGCGCGCCCGTGCGCGGTGCCGCTGTGGCCCGAGGTGCCCAGGAGGTGCCACAGCAGGGGCAGCACTTTCTGCACCACCATCTGGGGCTTGCGAGGGTAGAGCTCCGTCACCAGATCTGGACGGGGAGAGGGAGAGAGAGAGAGAGAGAGAGAAGGCAGAGTCACAACATTATGCCAAACCACTGTTGATTGATTTGACAGCAGGTTTAAATTTAGTTTAGTCATAGTTTTGGTCTAGCTTTTGTCAACCAAATATCGTCAACTAAATCTACAGTTGATTTTGTCTTCCTAAATGTATGTTGGCAGGCGTTGATGGTTAATGCCTGGTTTTACAGCTTGTATGTCTGCTATTTTCAGAGCGCAACACTCGTCTTTTAGTTCTATACTGGATCTCTTCTCCACGAGTCCCTCCCTAACATTTTCGTAATTTTTTTTTATTTGTTGACGAAATTGTCTATTATATTCAGTCAACATATTCATAGCTTAGTTTCAGTGAAAAAAAAGGTTGTCTTGGTTTTATAGTGGGTGAAACACCGGGAAAAGAGAGACTCTGCCAAACAGCTCACAGACAATCAGTGAGAGTAGACACTCCTACAGGGGAGTGTGATTGTCTCACACCTGTGAACACACAGAAGGTGTGAGGAGCATCTCGTTATCTAGTGTCATGGTGGTATCATTCTCTGTAAGACTCTCGTGAGAACAGGTCCACATGGGACAGACACGACAATGCTTGAATACATTCGTTATGAGATCGAGCAGTATACGCTCTCATGAACCGCCAATAGTTTCCACAGTGGAAATGTGGAGGTGGACGAGTGGGTTTCATTCTGTGATTCGTTACCTGCCACCTTGTGAACCAGGTCCACCTTAGCCTTGCCACTGAGGAACTGGGACTTGGTGCAGAAGGGCTGCAGCAGCAGGATGTTATCTGGAGTGGAAACACAGCGGAAGACCCATCGTCATCGTCACAAAGCTCACTTTCCGCCTGACGATAAGTCAGTCGTTGCTGCATATTAAAGTAGTGAACATAGCAGATCTACACGCTTGCATCGCAACGCGTTGCGAGCTGGTAGATCTGCTATTTTCACTGCTTTTGTGCGGCACTCTTGTAGGATGACGTAGGGCAGTGGTTTTCAACCACCTTGAGGTGGTTCCAGGTGGTCCCCAGCTAAATGGAGGAGAGTCGGTAACCAAATGGACCTTTTTTCTTTAACCCATTCTGACCTGAGATCATATTCTAAAAATGTCTTCTACATTCTGACAGTTTTCTTTAAAATCTATGTTTCTGTGTCAGTCGTTCTTCGATTCTTCAAAAATAGCAGACCTACAAGCTCGTAGCGCGCCACTCGGTGGCGCGCTATGAGCTTGTAGATCTGCTATTTTTCAATAGCTTAAAGCATAACATAGTGCTAACACCAAAAGGGGTTCCTGCACAAAAAGGGTTAACTCTTGAGTGAATTTAAGGGTCCATTTGGTTTCATTTTACTCTCAAGAGTTAAAGATAAGTAAAATTATTGTTAAGCCTCTGCATTGGTTAATCTTCAAGAAGTCCGCACAGTTAGAAAATGTAGAAGAAGCGTTATTTTGATCAACGTTTGCCTGCAATCTCGCCCATCAATACAGCATGGAATTGCTTTGGAGAGGCTAAATCTCGTCAAAATGGTGGTCTGTCCGTGGCTCAAATGGCCAATAAACAATGGACCTTGATGTGCAAAAGGGGCTGAAAAAGCACTGACATACAGGGCATAGATGTATGAGCAAAAAACAAAAGGTTGAAACATGCGAGACGGGGAGGTTTCTGTACTGTATAATGTGAGCTGGCATTATACCGAGGTGGAGGAGAAGTGGGGAGGTTTCTGTACTGTATAATGTGAGCTGGCATTATACCGAGGTGGAGGAGAAGTGGGGAGGTTTCTGTACTGTATAATGTGAGCTGGCATTATACCGAGGTGGAGGAGAAGTGGGGAGGTTTCTGTACTGTATAATGTGAGCTGGCATTATACCGAGGTGGAGGAGAAGTGCGTCGAGCGCCCCGTTGGCCGCGGCGCAGATGGCGACGCTCTTGGAGTTGAGGTGATTGTCCACGATGGCCGGGACCAGGATGTTGACCACGGGCGACAGGTTGTCTTTCATCAGGACGATGATCTTCTGCAGGGACCTGAGGGCGTGCAGGTTGACCTTACTGTTGGACTCCAGCAGTCTGGCTTTGAAGGCATCGAACACCTTGACGGAGCACAGGGGGAGAGAGAGGGAGAGAGCACATAAACACAGGTAAGGACGGAGGTGCAGTCTGCTCTTTTTGACGTGTTTTAACCCATTCTGACCTGAGATCAGATTAAAAAAATGTCAGAGCACATAAACACAGGTAAGGACGGAGGTGCAGTCTGCTCTTTTTGACGTGTTTTAACCCATTCTGACCTGAGATCAGATTCATACGAGGTTTCCACGGGACACACACTGGGCTGATGAACCCATTCTGACCTGAGATCAGATTAAAAAAATGTCAGAGCACATAAACACAGGTAAGGACGGAGGTGCAGTCTGCTCTTTTTGACGTGTTTTTAACCCATTCTGACCTGAGATCAGATTCATACGAGGTTTCCACGGGACACACACTGGTCTGATTAACCCATTCTGACCTGAGATCAGATAAAAAAAATGTCAGTCGTTCTTCGATTTTTCAAAAATAGCAGACCTACAAGCTCGTAGCGCGCCACTCGGTGGCGCGCTATGAGCTTGTAGGTCTGCTATTTTTCAATAGCTAAAGCATATCATGATGCTAACACCAAAATGGGTTCCCGTTCAGAATGGATTACGTTATGCTTTAGCTATCGGGGGGGGGGGGGGGGAATAGCAGATCTACAAGCTCATAGCGCGGCACTCACAATCAAAATGCAGGCGGAAATCTTTGAATATATATATTCTTTCAGAGCGAATGTATTTAACTCAAATATTTGCTTCTGGGGGGTCCCTGGAACAACATATTTTGAGAGGGGGGTCCGCGGCCAAATACATATCATTCTGGGGCTCCTCGACATGACATAGTTTGAGAACCACTGATATAGAAACATAGTATTTTTATTTTAAGAAAGCCGTCATGATTTAGAAGACATTTGTAGAATCGACCTCGGGTCTAAATGGGTTAATTAACCACATTAAAGGTTTTAATGACACAGGGACTTTCTAGCTGGGAAACCTGAACTGGTCTTCCTCCCAGAGGACGCATATGATAGAACATTGGGCTGGTTCAGTGACTATTCTATTGGCTTGCCATCATGTCCGACATCACTGCCGCTAGAGGGCGCTATCGCCCTGGGTCACAATTTTCTCTTGAAAACCCCATAGGCCAGGGGTTCTCAACCAGTGGTCCTTGAGATGGTTCCAGGTGGTCCCCAGCCTCGAGTTGATCAAAAATAACAATTCTATGATTGTGCAGACATCTTGTCAATTAAATAATGCAAATGTTTAACAATAATCTAACGACGCTCTCAAGAGTTAAAGATCTACAAGGGTCCATTTGGTTACGAACTCTCCCATCACTCACGGGGACCACCTGGAACGCCCTCAAGGACCACGGGCGGTCCCCGCATCACTGGTTGAAAAGCATTGCTTTTGGTGTTTTAAGCATTATGTTATACTTTAGCTATTGAAAAATAGCAGATCTACAAGCTTATAGCGCGGCACCGAGTGCCGCGCTACAAGCTTGTAGATCTGCTATTTTTGGAAAATCGTGAAAATGTGGCGCAAATCTTTGAATACATATTCTTTCAGAGCGCACATTTTTAACTCAAATCTTTGCTTCTGGGGGCTGCCTGGAACAACATATTTTCAGATGGGGGTCGGCGGCCAATTACATATTACATATTTTGGGCGTCCTCGAACATGAAAATGTTTGAGAACCACTGACACAGAAACATGGATTTTTCAGAAAGCTGTTAATAGAAGGCATTTGTGGAGTCGTCCTCAGGTCTAGTGGTAACCCATAGCAGTAGACTCAGGTCTAGTGGTAACCCATAGCAGTAGACTCAGGTCTAGTGGTAACCCATAGCAGTAGACTCAGGTCTAGTGGTAACCCATAGCAGTAGACTCAGGTCTAGTGGTAACCCATAGTAATAGACTCAGGTCTAGTGGTAACCCATAGTAGTAGACTCAGGTCTAGTGGTAACCCATAGTAGTAGACTCAGGTCTAGTGGTAACCCATAGTAATAGACTCAGGTCTAGTGGTAACCCATAGCAGTAGACTCAGGTCTAGTGGTAACCCATAGCAGTAGACTCAGGTCTAGTGGTAACCCATAGCAGTAGACTCAGGTCTAGTGGTAACCCATAGCAGTAGACTCAGGTCTAGTGGTAACCCATAGCAGTAGACTCAGGTCTAGTGGTAACCCATAGCAGTAGACTCAGGTCTAGTGGTAACCCATAGCAGTAGACTCAGGTCTAGTGGTAACCCATAGTAGTAGACTCAGGTCTAGTGGTAACCCATAGTAGTAGACTCAGGTCTAGTGGTAACCCATAGTAATAGACTCAGGTCTAGTGGTAACCCATAGTAATAGACTCAGGTCTAGTGGTAACCCATAGCAGTAGACTCAGGTCTAGTGGTAACCCATAGCAGTAGACTCAGGTCTAGTGGTAACCCATAGCAGTAGACTCAGGTCTAGTGGTAACCCATAGCAGTAGACTCAGGTCTAGTGGTAACCCATAGCAGTAGACTCAGGTCTAGTGGTAACCCATAGCAGTAGACTCAGGTCTAGTGGTAACCCATAGCAGTAGACTCAGGTCTAGTGGTAACCCATAGTAGTAGACTCAGGTCTAGTGGTAACCCATAGTAGTAGACTCAGGTCTAGTGGTAACCCATAGTAGTAGACTCAGGTCTAGTGGTAACCCATAGCAGTAGACTCAGGTCTAGTGGTAACCCATAGCAGTAGACTCAGGTCTAGTGGTAACCCATAGTAATAGACTCAGGTCTAGTGGTAACCCATAGCAGTAGACTCAGGTCTAGTGGTAACCCATAGTAGTAGACTCAGGTCTAGTGGTAACCCATAGTAGTAGACTCAGGTCTAGTGGTAACCCATAGTAGTAGACTCAGGTCTAGTGGTAACCCATAGCAGTAGACTCAGGTCTAGTGGTAACCCATAGCAGTAGACTCAGGTCTAGTGGTAACCCATAGCAGTAGACTCAGGTCTAGTGGTAACCCATAGTAATAGACTCAGGTCTAGTGGTAACCCATAGTAGTAGACTCAGGTCTAGTGGTAACCCATAGCAGTAGACTCAGGTCTAGTGGTAACCCATAGTAGTAGACTCAGGTCTAGTGGTAACCCATAGCAGTAGACTCAGGTCTAGTGGTAACCCATAGCAGTAGACTCAGGTCTAGTGGTAACCCATAGTAGTAGACTCAGGTCTAGTGGTAACCCATAGCAGTAGACTCAGGTCTAGTGGTAACCCATAGTAGTAGACTCAGGTCTAGTGGTAACCCATAGCAGTAGACTCAGGTCTAGTGGTAACCCATAGCAGTAGACTCAGGTCTAGTGGTAACCCATAGCAGTAGACTCAGGTCTAGTGGTAACCCATAGTAATAGACTCAGGTCTAGTGGTAACCCATAGCAGTAGACTCAGGTCTAGTGGTAACCCATAGTAGTAGACTCAGGTCTAGTGGTAACCCATAGTAGTAGACTCAGGTCTAGTGGTAACCCATAGTAGTAGACTCAGGTCTAGTGGTAACCCATAGCAGTAGACTCAGGTCTAGTGGTAACCCATAGCAGTAGACTCAGGTCTAGTGGTAACCCATAGCAGTAGACTCAGGTCTAGTGGTAACCCATAGTAATAGACTCAGGTCTAGTGGTAACCCATAGTAGTAGACTCAGGTCTAGTGGTAACCCATAGCAGTAGACTCAGGTCTAGTGGTAACCCATAGTAGTAGACTCAGGTCTAGTGGTAACCCATAGCAGTAGACTCAGGTCTAGTGGTAACCCATAGCAGTAGACTCAGGTCTAGTGGTAACCCATAGTAGTAGACTCAGGTCTAGTGGTAACCCATAGTAGTAGACTCAGGTCTAGTGGTAACCCATAGTAGTAGACTCAGGTCTAGTGGTAACCCATAGTAGTAGACTCAGGTCTAGTGGTAACCCATAGCAGTAGACTCAGGTCTAGTGGTAACCCATAGTAATAGACTCAGGTCTAGTGGTAACCCATAGTAGTAGACTCAGGTCTAGTGGTAACCCATAGTAGTAGACTCAGGTCTAGTGGTAACCCATAGTAATAGACTCAGGTCTAGTGGTAACCCATAGCAGTAGACTCAGGTCTAGTGGTAACCCATAGTAATAGACTCAGGTCTAGTGGTAACCCATAGTAGTAGACTCAGGTCTAGTGGTAACCCATAGTAGTAGACTCAGGTCTAGTGGTAACCCATAGCAGTAGACTCAGGTCTAGTGGTAACCCATAGTAATAGACTCAGGTCTAGTGGTAACCCATAGTAGTAGACTCAGGTCTAGTGGTAACCCATAGCAGTAGACTCAGGTCTAGTGGTAACCCATAGTAATAGACTCAGGTCTAGTGGTAACCCATAGTAATAGACTCAGGTCTAGTGGTAACCCATAGCAGTAGACTCAGGTCTAGTGGTAACCCATAGTAGTAGACTCAGGTCTAGTGGTAACCCATAGTAGTAGACTCAGGTCTAGTGGTAACCCATAGCAGTAGACTCAGGTCTAGTGGTAACCCATAGTAATAGACTCAGGTCTAGTGGTAACCCATAGTAGTAGACTCAGGTCTAGTGGTAACCCATAGCAGTAGACTCAGGTCTAGTGGTAACCCATAGTAATAGACTCAGGTCTAGTGGTAACCCATAGCAGTAGACTCAGGTCTAGTGGTAACCCATAGTAATAGACTCAGGTCTAGTGGTAACCCATAGTAATAGACTCAGGTCTAGTGGTAACCCATAGTAATAGACTCAGGTCTAGTGGTAACCCATAGTAATAGACTCAGGTCTAGTGGTAACCCATAGCAGTAGACTCAGGTCTAGTGGTAACCCATAGTAATAGACTCAGGTCTAGTGGTAACCCATAGTAATAGACTCAGGTCTAGTGGTAACCCATAGTAGTAGACTCAGGTCTAGTGGTAACCCATAGTAATAGACTCAGGTCTAGTGGTAACCCATAGTAATAGACTCAGGTCTAGTGGTAACCCATAGTAGTAGACTCAGGTCTAGTGGTAACCCATAGTAATAGACTCAGGTCTAGTGGTAACCCATAGTAGTAGACTCAGGTCTAGTGGTAACCCATAGTAGTAGACTCAGGTCTAGTGGTAACCCATAGCAGTAGACTCAGGTCTAGTGGTAACCCATAGCAGTAGACTCAGGTCTAGTGGTAACCCATAGCAGTAGACTCAGGTCTAGTGGTAACCCATAGCAGTAGACTCAGGTCTAGTGGTAACCCATAGTAATAGACTCAGGTCTAGTGGTAACCCATAGCAGTAGACTCAGGTCTAGTGGTAACCCATAGTAGTAGCGGTGAAACGTCGTTAACTCACCGGGAACATGCTGTTGATGACCATGTTGGCGTTGTGCTGGCAGTCCGCCACCAGCTGGTCGATGCCTCTCATTCGCTCCCGGAAGTCCTTGGAGGCCAGCAGACCCGAGATCTGCTTGATGTACTCCGTCTTGTCCGAGATGTTGTGATGCGCGGCTCTGCAGCTGTACTGCCGCCCGGGCTCCCTGCAACAGGGCCGTGTGCACGGAGAGTGTCACGAGAAGCAGGGGCTGGAATCCCGCTAAGGGGGCACTTTTTGACAAGAATATCAGATCTACAAGCTCACAACGCGCCGCGCTGCGACACGTCGAGAGCTTGTACATCGGCAATTCTCGGGGCGCGACCCAGCGCTCTGTGTAGCGAGTGGAGATGCGGTGTAACGACATGGATTTCTAAACACGTTTTGTTCAGCGCCAAATACTGTTCACCGGGTTTTAATGATGGAGGCCGTATTGTAAAAGCAGTGAAATGGGTTTTAATGATGGAGGCCGTATTGTAAAAGCAGTGAAATGGGTTTTAATGATGGAGGCCGTATTGTAAAAGCAGTGAAATGGGTTTTAATGATGGAGGCCGTATTGTAAAAGCAGTGAAATGGGTTTTAATGATGGAGGACGTATTGTAAAAGCAGTGAAATGGGTTTTAATGATGGAGGACGTATTGTAAAAGCAGTGAAATGGGTTTTAATGATGGAGGACGTATTGTAAAAGCAGTGAAATGGGTTTTAATGATGGAGGACGTATTGTAAAAGCAGTGAAATGGGTTTTAATGATGGAGGCCGTATTGTAAAAGCAGTGAAATGGGTTTTAATGATGGAGGACGTATTGTAAAAGCAGTGAAATGGGTTTTAATGATGGAGGACGTATTGTAAAAGCAGTGAAATGGGTTTTAATGATGGAGGCCGTATTGTAAAAGCAGTGCGGTTCCCAAACGTTTTTAGCTTTGAGACCCAAAAAGACAAATGTTATGTCTTCCCCGGTGACCCAAACTAGTGAAAAATAGACTATCTATCTACAAGCAAACTAAAAAAATAATATATATATATATAAATGGAATTTATGGAAAGTGAAATTCTTTATAAAAAAAAGGTTTTTAATTAATTATTAACCCATTAAGACCTGAGGCCGATTCAAAAGAATGTCTTTCTAAATCCTAAACGCAGATAAATAGATAAATAGACAATCTATTCTACGAGCTCACAACGCCCTGCTATTTTCACTTTTTTAGGCCAACATTTGACCAGTTTCCATAGTATAGTTTGGTCGTATTTCTTTTTTTAGGCATTAACCCATTCTGAACGGGAACCCATTTTGGTGTTGGCATCATGTTATGCTTTAGCTATTGAAAAATAGCAGATCTACAAGCTCATAGCGCGCCACCGAGTGGCGCGCTACGAGCTTGTAGGTCTGCTATTTTTGAAAAATCGAAGAGCGACTGACATTTTTTAGAATCTGATCTCAGGTCAGAATGGCTTAATCAGACCAGTGTGTGTCCAGTGGAAACCTCGTATGAATCTGATCTCAGGTCAGAATTCACATGGGGACCCTGGATGTGCGGATGTTGCCACCCACCTGTTGACTGGTTCTCTGGTGAGGGACGAGGCCCTGACTGTACCACTGCCTGGGAGAGAGCGCCTCCCACTGGTCGGGGCATCCTGGGGCATTTCACCAAGACCCTGAAAAACACACGTTTCTACGTGAAGACCTTGTCCTTATAGTCCTTTAGCTGGTCCTATACTGACCATATTCAGACGCCGGCCATCTTGCCAGCAGGGTGCTCAAGCTTCCCCGCACAGCTGCAATGTTGGTGAGTTTGACGTCGTTTAATACAATCAGACGGGACCTTTCTGTTTGGATGAATGGGCCGTCAATGGGAAGCTGCACCTAGTTGGCGCCTCGCTGGCAAGATGCCCCCCCCCCCCACACACACACACACACACACACACACAGTTCTGTGTGGTCACTGCTGTTGTATCCCACTGACTCACATGCCAGTGAGGAGCCCCCACCGGGAGGACCCCTCCTCCTGCCCCAAGCGAACGAACACACAGCCGACAAACCTTTGTCTTGAGAGTGAGAAGGATGTCTCGGACAGTCGGCAGGTCCTTAGCGGGGACGTTTTTCTCCAGGATCTTATCAAAGTCTCGGTGTGACGAGAGGAACAAGAGCATCCGTCGACCAAAGTACCTTAGGAGAGAAACAATTTATAATACACTTATTTGATTAAATGTCCAAATAAATGTTCTTGTGTAATGCTTGAAAAAAAAAAAAACCCTCAAGAACAGCTATACACATGCACACATTTAGTATTTACATGGCCAAATAAATGTAGAGATTGTGGGGAATCGGGTTTTGTTTAGGACGAGAAGCCCTTTTGAGGTTTTACCCTTCAAGACGGGAAGCCATTTGTGGGTTCTTGTTGCCATGTATGAAGGGCAGGCTACAGTATAGCAACATAACATTTGAGTAATTTGGCCTTTTTAGACGTTACCCTGATTTTGGTAATCGGATAACACTGTTTACACGACACTTTTAACCCATTCTGAACGGGAACCCATTTCGGTGTTAGCATCACGTTATGCTTTAGCTATTGAAAAATAGCAGATCTACAAGCTCATAGCGCGCCACAGAGTGGCGCGCTACGAGCTTGTAGGTCTGCTATTTTTTGAAAAATCGAAGAACGACTGACATTTTTTTTAGAATCCGATCTCGGGTCAGAATGGGTTCATCGGACCAGTGTGTTGTCCAGTGGAAACCTCGTATGAATCTGATCTCGGGTCAGAACGGGGTTTAAAAAAAGCAGATCAGTGACTACACAACGGTATACCGTGCTTCCTGTGAGGAGTCCTGAGCCAGCCTGGCCACGGCGGGCACAATTCTGTCCGTGAGATCTTTGCCTCCGGAGAGGAGGCGGGCAGCGCCGACCTTCTCCACCAGGGTGGCCAGATGTTGAGCCGTGCACTTCCGGACCCCCGCATTCAGATTTCTGCACACAAAACGCACATTTATCATTTTAGGCATTTAGCAGACGCTCGTAATCCACTAAATCCAGAGTGATTTAGAGTAAAGCCAGGACGATACATAGAAATAATAAGCTAGGGTCGTAGGTAAACCGCAAAATGCGTTCTATAGCCCTACATAGATAATTTACATTTGACAGAATACCTGAGCATGATGAACGACTCAAACCTAAGCCTCGACTACTCCGTGAACAGAGCCTTGCAATGCATGTGTGTATTATGTATACAATGACACAATGTGACGTAGCTCTGTTTATCGCAGTGCTGTACCCCCTCCTCCAACTGTATATATACTGTATGTATGACTGTATACTGTATATATCTGCCCCATTTTCTTAACCTGGTTTTACCACTTTGTGACACTTGCTTTGGCAATGTTGAACCGGAGCGCGTTTTCTCATGGCAATAAAGCTCCTTTGAATTGAAATTGAATCAACTTGAGGATGAAGAGAGAGGTCGTTTATAATGAAACGGGAAGAAATGTTGAACTCTTCTGATGCCACCATTGACTTCCGGCACTGTGGTTCCCCTTTGACAACAGAACCAACGGGACATTTTAACACTGTGGTTCCCCTTTGACAACAGAACCAACGGGACATTTTAACACCGTGGTTCCCCTTTGACAACAGAACCAACGGGACATTTTAACACTGTGGTTCCCCTTTGACAACAGAACCAACGGGACATTTTAACACTGTGGTTCCCCTTTGACAACAGAACCAACGGGACATTTTAACACTGTGGTTCCCCTTTGACAACAGAACCAACGGGACATTTTAACACTGTGGTTCCCCTTTGACAACAGAACCAACGGGACATTTTAACACCGTGGTTCCCCTTTGACAACAGAACCAACGGGACATTTTAACACTCTGGTTCCCCTTTGACAACAGAACCAACGGGACATTTTAACACTGTGGTTCCCCTTTGACAACAGAACCAACGGGACATTTTAACACTGTGGTTCCCCTTTGACAACAGAACCAACGGGACATTTTAACACTGTGGTTCCCCTTTGACAACAGAACCAACGGGACATTTTAACACCGTGGTTCCCCTTTGACAACAGAACCAACGGGACATTTTAACACTCTGGTTCCCCTTTGACAACAGAACCAACGGGACATTTTAACACTGTGGTTCCCCTTTGACAACAGAACCAACGGGACATTTTAACACTGTGGTTCCCCTTTGACAACAGAACCAACGGGACATTTTAACACTGTGGTTCCCCTTTGACAACAGAACCAACGGGACATTTTAACACTGTGGTTCCCCTTTGACAACAGAACCAACGGGACATTTTAACACTGTGGTTCCCCTTTGACAACAGAACCAACGGGACATTTTAACACTGTGGTTCCCCTTTGACAACAGAACCAACGGGACATTTTAACACTGTGGTTCCCCTTTGACAACAGAACCAACAGGACATTTTAACACTGTGGTTCCCCTTTGACAACAGAACCAACGGGACATTTTAACACTGTGGTTCCCCTTTGACAACAGAACCAACGGGACATTTTAACACTGTGGTTCCCCTTTGACAACAGAACCAACGGGACATTTTAACACTGTGGTTCCCCTTTGACAACAGAACCAACGGGACATTTTAACACTGTGGTTCCCCTTTGACAACAGAACCAACGGGACATTTTAAGCCCTGTTTTTTTCTTTTTAAGGGCCCAGTGATTCGCCCCTGTGAACCGGAAGTAATAATCATTATTAGTTATTTCCAGGGCGGCCGCTATAGTTACTACTACTCTTTGTCAGAAGCGCTAATGTCATAATCGCGAGGTCGCGGCGATACGTTTTTAATCGCAATCCCATCGCCTCAATCTGAGCCTCGATTCCGAGGAAGAACGCCGCTAAAGATCGCGACGTATGTGGACGGAGCAGCAAGGTTATAATAGTTTTGGTTTTTTCATTATAGTTTAGTTTTAGTTAGTTTTGACATATTTTTTTCTAATTCAGTTAGTTTTAGTTAGTTTTTAGAGCGGGTTTGCTAGTTTTAGTTTAGTTTTTATTTTGTGAAAATGCTTAGTTTTAGTTTAGTTTTAGTTTAGTTTTAGTTTAGTTTTAGTTTAGTTTTAGTTTAGTTTTAGTTTAGTTTTAGTTTAGTTTTAGTTTTTTCGTACTTTGGTTTATTTGTAACGAAGTATAGGATTAAAAAAGATCAGAGCAAGTATTGTGTAATAAAAACTCAACAAAAGATACCATTTAAAAGTATATATATTCAGTCTCTGTTGGACAATCAACCATGACATACTTCGCATATTTTCCCATCCTCATCCACAAGGCACTTGCTTGCATCTCCCACACAGTCATATTCGAAGAAATCCCATATTGGGCTGTGGTGGCCACCTGCAAGACCTCAGAAAGGAGGACACTTTTGCGGGGCTCTCTCCCCAGCCCCCCCCCCCCCCCCCCCCCCAAACAGACACACGCAGTGTTTAGAAAAGCGCTATAAAATTCCAGATATTATTATTATTACTATACTATTGCACGCACCTGATTTTCACCACCATCATCTCCAGCAGTATGTCCACAAAGAACATATATTTGCTAATTCAATTAACCTTTTTAAATGATGGGGTACCACAAAGGTCATTCCTTTTATAATCAATTTATTTTATTTCATGTTTAGATATGTTTTATGTTGAATCTCTTTCTTGTGGGGTTTTTTATACAGTCTTATGGTCATCGGTGTGGGACATAGAATGAAGCCAGTAGCCTATGTTCACAGTGCTTTAGCTTCCCTTTCTTTATGATGTCGAGCCATATTGCTCATTAAATGTAGTTTTTCATTTTTCATTTTTGGTTTATTTATCCCTGCATTAACTATACTAAAGTGATTGTGAGAACACACATTCCACAAAAAACAAACAGACCATCCCACTGGCAGTGTTGACAGGTTTTGGAAGAGAAACAAGCAACCATGTCTATGAAAACAAGCCCAAAAGAAGCCTGACTAGGCTTAGTAGGCTATTTTTTTATAACAAGGCCAAAGTCGCTTATAATTAAGCGGACATGGCAACGTCTCCTCTCTCTTTTTAAGACAGAGGGAGTGTGGCTGGCTCGCTGCGGAGCTGAGCAGCTCTGCGGAGATTTTAATACAGAGACAACGTAAATGACAGTTATGACACAAGCACTGTATATCACACAAAACCGGACAATTATGTGTCCGGCCAGAGGTTGAGTTGGGAGGAGGACAGGTGGTTCTAAAACCGGACTGTCCGGCGTGAAACCGGACGTCTGGCCACTCTTTCTGCCAACTTTTGCCATTTTTGCGAGATGCAAGCAGCAGCATTAAAACTTGAAGCGACCACGGGGCTGCACTGCAGAATGTAAACACGGGTCGTAAAGCGTTGTGACATGCTGCCTTACGGTGCTGAAAAGTGCCGTAAAAACGGCTCGGGAAATAAGGAAAAGAACCGAATTCATTTAAAAGGTTTATATTCTAAATGTCCGTAAGGCATATAAATATTGATAAAAAAACGATAACGAATGCCATTTTGTCTATCATTTCAGTTCGTTTTAGTTAGTTTTGTGAACACACAATACAGTTTTAGTTTAGTTATCGTTTTTTAATTTATTTTAGTTTCAGTTTAGTTTCAGTTAACTAAAATGTTTTTTTAATTCTAGTTTTCGTTTTTTCGTTAGTTATAGTTAACTATAATAACCTTGCGGAGCAGAATAATTTCAATGAAGTGCGTCTAAACAGATGAATGACGAGATACCTCGACAGTGGCACAGATTGTGTTTTTTAACCCATTTTTGGGGGCGGGAACCCCTTTTGGTGTTAGCGTTACGTTGTGCTTTAGCTATTGAAAAATAGCAGATCTACAAGCTTGTAGGTCTGCTATTTTTGAAAAACCCGACCGAACGACTGACACGGAAACACAGCCTTTTCAGAAAACCGTCGGGATGTAGAAGACACTTTATAGAATCTGATCTCGGGTCAGAACGGGTTAACGGACGAACGACATCGGCACAGATCGTGTGTGTGTGTGTGTTTTTTTTTTCAAGTGAAAGTGAACCGAAGGGAGGAGTATCCTGACCCGAGTCCTCCCGCCATCAGGGCGTAGATGCCGCGGACGGGGGTGCAGTGCTGCACCATGCGCTCCAGCGCGGCGTCCGTGTGCTGGCGGATGAAGGCGTTGGTCTCCCCGGCCTTCCGCAGCAGCGCCCCGGCCGTGGCCTCCAGCTCCTGGTCCATGTTCCTCTGCAGGTGGAGGTACAGGTCGCCCAGCGTCACCACCGCCACCCGGGACACGCCCGAACGCAGGTTCTTGATCTGTGGGACACAACGACGACCAACGTTTTGATATCGATGAAAAAAAGCCGCTAGGACGTCGTGTACAACACGGTATACAGTGGGTTGGATTAGTTAGACGTATACGGTCTGAATGTGTTTAACCCATTCTGACCTGAGATCAGATTCATTACGAGGTTTCCACTGGACAACACACTGGTCTGATGAACCCATTCTGACCTGAGATCAGATTCTAAGAATGTCAGTTGCTCTTCGATTTTTCAAAAATAGCAGACCTACAAGCTCGTAGCGCGCCACTCGGTGGCGCGCTATGAGCTTGTAGATCGCCAACGCAGACGCGCGTCAAAACAGCCGCCTCCCGTTATTTTCAATGAACCTATCGCAACACCGGCGGCGGCGTCCGTCCGGCCGACCGACGCGCGTTCACGCCTCGCCCGACGCTCCGATACGCCGCTGTTGTATTTTCCAGGCGTTGGAACCGCGCGGCGGTCCCACCGTGGACCAGGCCTCTTCACGGAGCCCATATCAGAAGTGTGACCGCGTGGACCCCGGGCCTCACAGAGCACGACCTGAACCAGACGTGGACCAGGCCCCTCCATGGAGCCCACCCTGTCTATCTCTCTCTCTTCTATTCTTTCTTCCTATTCCCCTCTCTCCCCCCCCTCTCCCCCCCGACACGGTGGAGGCAGATGGCCGCCCACCCTATAGAGTCGGGTTCTGCCTGACGTTGCTTCCTAAAAGGGGAGTTTTTCGTTACCATTGTCGTTACCCAACGAGACAACTTGTTGTGATTTGACACTTTAGTAAAATTGAAGTGTGTGTGTGTGTGTGTGTGTGTGTGTGTGTGTGTGTGTGTGTGTGTGTGTGTGTGTGTGTGTGTGTGTGTGTGTGTGTGTGTGTGTGTGTGTGTGTGTGTGTGTGTGTGTGTGTGTGTGTGTGTGTGTGTGTGTGTGTGTGTGTGTGTGCGTGTGTGCGCGTACCTCTTGAATGAGAATCAGACACACGTCGTGGAGCTTGTTGAGCACGGTGTCTGAATGGTTCTGTGTCAGGCTGCGCAGGGCGTTCAGACCTCGAATCTTATCCTCCCTGCATTCACCACAACGACAGACATCACAACAACAGACATCACAACAGACAGACATCACAACAGACATCACTGGCCACATGTTCATAACGCAGCTTCGTTCATTTGCCATTTTAACCCAGTTAGAGCTGAAGCCGATTCTGCAAAATGTCTTCTAAATCCTGTTCAAATCAGCGTCACCTGTCAGCTTAGGAGCGTTAGGAGAGTACAAAGTTTTGAGTTACAAATGTTTGCTTTAAAATATATATATACCGGTATATATATATATTCAAAGATTTGCATACGTTTTCACGATTAGATCCACGAGTTTGGCCAGGGGAGATATTGGTCTTATGAGCTTAAACCCCATTCCGGGCTGGCGGGAACCCCTTTTGGGGAGTTTTAAGCATTATGTAATACTTTAGGTAGGTCTGCTATTTTTATTTTTTTAATCGTGAAAATGCGGCACAAATCTTTGAACATTATATTCTTTCAGGAGACTCTTTATTTAGTTTTATTCGACGTGGGGCCTAAATGGGTTAAGGCCGCAGTACCGCTTGTTCACCAGTAGGTGTCCTACCAGACACCAGGGTCAATGGAAGACTAGAGAGACCGCCTCCAAGTTAATCACTGTATAGATGTGTGCTTAAAATACCTTCCAAGTGCAGCTTTAAAATCCAACGCTTTAAAATCCTGCGTGTGTGTGTGTGTGCGTGTGTGTGTGTGCTCGTGCTCACCAGTCTTCTGAGCTGAGGAGTTTGAAGCTCTGCGTCAGAGCCAGCTCGGGATCAGAGAAGGGCCGTAGCTCCGAAGATTCTGTCACATCTCTCGTCTGGCTGGGAGTACCTGGGGACAGCTCGTCTGCACGGCCACACACACACACACACACACACGCACACACACACGCACACACACACACACACACACACGCGCACACACACACAGTTTCACGTTACGCCTTGTAGGTCTGCTATATTTGAAAAACCGAAGAACCACTGACATTAGAAACATGGCTTTTTCCAGAAAACCGTCAGGATGTTAGAAGACATTTTGTAGAATCTGATCTCAGGTCAGAACGGGTTAACACCCGGCGCTGCTGACCTGAGCTGTGGGAGAGGGAGGGCCGTGTCCCACCGAGGCGGGGCGAGCGGCGGGCGCGGGGCAGCGTCCTGGCGCTGGGCGGCAGCGTAGGGGGACTGGGCTGGTGGCGCTGCAGGCTGCTGGAGCTCCGGCCGGGGCTCTGGGGCACCGAGGGGCTGGCCGAGGAGGGGCTCTGGGGCACCGAGGGGCTGGCCGAGGAGGGGCTCTGGGGCACCGAGGGGCTGGCCGAGGAGGGGCTCTGGGGCACCGAGGGGCTGGCCGAGGAGGGGCTCTGGGGCACCGAGGGGCTGGCCGAGGAGGGGCTCTCATCGGGCGGAGGTTCCACCTTGGTGGAGGTCAACGTGCTGCCGTTCAGTCGCAGATCTACGGCGACAGGGGAAAAAGCCAACAGAAGTCACGTGAAACCACATTAGACCCCGTTACTTAACACCTATAGGTCGTTTGTTATACCTTTTCAAGCTGGGAACCCCTCTGTCATTTTAGTTGTTGCCATATATATATAATCTATCGCTGCTGTCGTGCAGAAATCTTTCATCTCCGTATTTTAAGTTCAAAATGCGGCGCGAAATGTTGCGTTTCGAGTTTTTTTTTTTTTTGTCGTTTTTTTTTTTTTAATCCTGAAAAGTAACCGTTTTGGACATATGAAGTTCACATCCGACAGAGACGTATTCGTAGCTGACCACATTAACCCTTAACGGGCATCCCCGTTTTTTGGGGTGAATTTTCAAAACATTCCAGTGAGCTTATAGCCGGTATAACAAACTCACTAGGCGACACGTTGAGCTTGACTTGTACATCTGCTCATTTTCAGCAAGCGACGCCATCGGATGAATAATTCAGGTTTCAGTGTCCGACTGGTCCAGGCTTAGACATCTTTATTCTTTACCAGACAGACTGTTCAGACTATAATCCGATTCCGATCTGGATAGGCCAAAAGCAAATCTTTCTCACCTCTGCCGTCGGGTGGCGTGACGTCATCGGCGGGCCACTCGGACAGCATCTGTTTGACCCGTCGTCTGTCTGTCTGGACGTCCGTCTGTCTCTCTCGCGCGTGTTCCACCTGAAGCACCTCCGACCAATCCAGTCGCTGAGGCCGTGTGCTGTCGCGACCACACCTGGCAACCCTGACCCTCTCCTGCACACAGAAAACACACCAGGGAGAGGCTTTTAGGTTTAGTTTTCCTCCACTTGGCAGAACCTTTAAAATTCTACCGATTTTAAAAACACAATCATTCTGTTGTTTCTCCGTAGCACTGGTCTCCCAAAGTGGGGGAACAGCCAGGGACCCCCAGGTCTTCTTGGCAGGGTATTCCAAAATGGCTGTTCTATACAAGCTCACAATGTGTCACAATGCAACACGTCATAAGCTTGTACATTGTTTTTGACAAATGTTTTTCCCCCAGTGTCAATTATCTAACGTAATCCTGGGACGCTGCACTTCCTCTGCCGACCTGGGGGGGGGCAGCGGAACTGACCTCGTGTCTCCTTCTATGCATTGAGTAGTCCGAGCTGCTTCTTTTCACAAATGTTTGGAAGTCATTGACCAATCTTCTCTCCTGGGTGTCCCTGGCACAAACATCCTTTCAAAATGGAGGTCCGAATACATATATTGTCACTTTGTGTGTCATGAACATGTTTGAGGACCTCTGCGTGATATTCTTTTGTCGTCCACGCAGCGCACCACAGAGCGACATACTGCACCTTAGCCTCGTGCGGCGCCGGGCTGTCGGCGTGGGCTTCGTGGTGGCAGCCGGACATGGCGTGACCGTAGACGGCCCTCAAGGGACTGCTGGGGGACCCGGCCCCGCCGCCGCCGTCAGCCTGCTGCTCAGGCGTCGTCTCAGCGACTCCCTGGCGACTGGAGAACACGGCCGAGCCAAACACGCCTGGGGGGGGAAAGGACGGACAGGTGAGGCCACGCAGACAGCTAGACAGACGTGACGTACTCATGCCCCACTAATTGAATGATTGAATTGAAGCCACGCGAGAACTAATATGAGAAGTGCGTGTTGTTTTGCACATGTTCCAGAGTACTGTTGGAAGGAGAACTAATATGAGAAGTGTGTGTTGTTTTGCACATGTTCCAGAGTACTGTTGGAAGGAGAACTAATATGAGAAGTGTGTGTTGTTTTGCACATGTTCCAGAGTACTGTTGGAAGGAGAACTAATATGAGAAGTGTGTGTTGTTTTGCACATGTTCCAGAGTACTGTTGGAAGGAGAACTAATATGAGAAGTGTGTGTTGTTTTGCACATGTTCCAGAGTACTGTTGGAAGGAAAGGCCCGTCAGAAAGGGTTCTTAGACCAGAGACGGCCTTTGGTCTGACTGCAGGGCAGGCAATTGTGTTTGGTTTCTCAAATCTGTCCTTTTAGTACCGACGGTTTTATTTGCAAGTGATCAGATCTGATTTGTGCATTCAGACATGGTTGGAACCAGGGACGAATAGTTTTCATAATCCTCATGGGGGCCCGTGCCGCAGTCTGTCTGCGTTCAAACGCAGCTATGACCCAGAACAGAACACAGCAGTCTGTCTGCGTTCAAACGCAGCTATGACCCAGAACAGAACACAGCAGTCTGTCTGCGTTCAAACGCAGCTATGACCCAGAACGGAACACAGCAGTCTGTCTGCGTTCAAACGCAGCTATGACCCAGAACAGAACACAGCAGTCTGTCTGCGTTCAAACGCAGCTATGACCCAGAACAGAACACAGCAGTCTGTCTGCGTTCAAACGCAGCTATGACCCAGAACAGAACACAGCAGTCTGTCTGCGTTCAAACGCAGCTATGACCCAGAACGGAACACGGCAGTCTGTCTGCGTTCAAACGCAGCTATGACCCAGAACAGAACACAGCAGTCTGTCTGCGTTCAAACGCAGCTATGACCCAGAACAGAACACAGCAGTCTGTCTGCGTTCAAACGCAGCTATGACCCAGAACGGAACACGGCAGTCTGTCTGCGTTCAAACGCAGCTATGACCCAGAACGGAACACAGCAGTCTGTCTGCGTTCAAACGCAGCTATGACCCAGAACGGAACACGGCAGTCTGTCTGCGTTCAAACGCAGCTATGACCCAGAACGGAACACGGCAGTCTGTCTGCGTTCAAACGCAGCTATGACCCAGAACAGAACACAGCAGTCTGTCTGCGTTCAAACGCAGCTATGACCCAGAACGGAACACGGCAGTCTGTCTGCGTTCAAACGCAGCTATGACCCAGAACGGAACACAGCAGTCTGTCTGCGTTCAAACGCAGCTATGACCCAGAACGGAACACAGCAGTCTGTCTGCGTTCAAACGCAGCTATGACCCAGAACAGAACACGGCAGTCTGTCTGCGTTCAAACGCAGCTATGACCCAGAACAGAACACAGCAGTCTGTCTGCGTTCAAACGCAGCTATGACCCAGAACAGAACACGGCAGTCTGTCTGCGTTCAAACGCAGCTATGACCCAGAACAGAACACAGCAGTCTGTCTGCGTTCAAACGCAGCTATGACCCAGACGCTGAGTAGATGAGTGAACAACAATGACTGACCCTTTCCCACCACTCCGTCAGGCATCATGTCTGTGACCGGTGAACTCCTGTTGCTGTAGCTCTGACACCCTGGTGGACACAGGAGGCATTGGCATGAATGCATTAGATTATTGATAAATTATTACACTACGCCAGACATTCCCAGTCCGTGTTTATATTGCAACTGGGACAAGACTTTATTGATAACGTAACAGTAAGACACTGAACTATAACCCATTCTGACCTGAGATCAGATTCATACGAGGTTTCCACTGGACACACACTGGTCTGATTAACCCATTCTGACCTGAGATCAGATTCTAAAAAATGTCAGTCGTTCTTCGATTTTTTTCAAAAATAGCAGACCTACAAGCTTGTATCGCGCCACTCGGTGGCGCGCTATGAGCTTGTAGATCTGCTATTTTTCAATAGCTAAAGCATAACATGATGCTAACACCAAAATGGGTTCCCGTTCAGAATGGGTTAAAACCTTGAACCTCTTGTGTTTTCTTTGCGATACAGAAAATTAGGAACTTAAAAGTATACAATGTTTGTTCTATTGATCCAAGCCGGAACACAATTGATTGATCGATCGCTAACCCATGAAAACCTGGAAAGCATCTGCGTCATTTTTCCGATTGTAACTTTAACCGTTATATTATATACGTTTGGCTATTCAAAGATAGCAGGCATACAAGCTCATGGCACTTTGTGCCACGCTATGAGCTCGTAGATGTGCTGTTTTAAGATCTCGCTCCTTACAGGAAACGTATATATTGGGGGTTTTTCCGTGTAGACTTTGGACACTGACTGACCGACCTTTGGCAGGCCTCAGAGCTCTGATTGGCTCACTTTGGACACTGACTGACCGACCTTTGGCAGGCCTCAGAGCTCTGATTGGCTCGCGGCAGGTGGGTCTGACCGGCGTCTCAGAGGGCGTGGTCGTAGCGTCCTCGTCGTCGGCTTGCGTCCGTCCGTTGGAGTAGGAGACTCTCTGGCCAACGATGCCCACTTCGGGCGAGGCTTTGTCCTTCTTGGAAAAGCCTAGAGAGAGACAGAGAGAGAGAGAGAGAGAGAGAGACACACACACACACACACACACACACACACACACACGTGTAGGAATGAGGGCCTGCGTTTGAAGTGAGACGATTACAGCACAATGGCATACAATTGTAGAACGTCTCCCTTCTCTCTTAACCTTGTAAGCTGCTGAAGTCCATGGACAGAGAACACCTGAGTTTGGTGGAAGGCACTCTCGCAGTGGGAGGCTTCGCCGCTGAGCAGGCAGAGTTCCCGGGGCTGTTGACAACATGGTGACGAGAGAGAGAGAGAGAGAGAGAGAGAGAGAGAGAGAGAGGTTGAATCACATGTTTTCAAAATGGGGCATTTGATATTGAAGGAGAATTCCATGCTAGAAGGCTTTCTTACCTTTCTTTGTAGTCGTTACGTCCCCACCAAAGAGGTCCAGGTGGGTTTTTTTGTGCAAAAACTCCTTTTTGGCTATTTCCCCTACCATAAGCCCTCAATGAATTGCATTGAATGGGAATTGAATGGGGCTATGGGGTGTTGTGCTAATTCACTTATTTCCATCGAAATAAGTAGTAAAGTGTGCCGCTTGGGATATTATTTACATTATGAAGAGAGGATATATACAACAAAAAAAAGCCATGGAAATAAGTGAATTAGCACAACACCCCATAGCCCCATTCAATTCCCATTCAATGCAATTCATTTAGGGCTTATGGTAGGGGAAATAGCCAATAAGGAGCTTTTGCCCAAAATAACACCTGGATCTCCTTGGTGGGGGCGTAACGACTACAAAGAAAGGTAAGAAATCCTTTTAGTATGGAATTCTCCTTTAATGCTGTACCTATTCACGAGTTTGGGATGTAGTCCTACACCTGCCACGTTGGGGACCAACGCAGGCGTTTCAGTTTGTCTGATTGGCATGGAACTAATGTTCTACGCTACGCCAATCAGACACATTGATGACATCTGTGTTGGTCCCCAACTTTGTGATAGCCTCAGACTGTAGATGTCAGGGTTCAATCCCCACCCCGAGTCATACAGTAC
The DNA here is from genome assembly GCF_964188405.1 of Protomyctophum parallelum. Taxonomy (NCBI): domain Eukaryota; kingdom Metazoa; phylum Chordata; class Actinopteri; order Myctophiformes; family Myctophidae; genus Protomyctophum; species Protomyctophum parallelum. Next base: position 39,138,549 of record NC_139718.1, on the reverse strand, counting down.
CAAACACTGTGAAAATACCAAATGGTGCCAATGCCTCCCTGCCGGGGCCGGATTTAGCTATTGAAAATAGCAGATCTACAAGCAAGAGCTTGTAGATCTGCTATTTTTGAAAAATCTTGAAAATGTGGCGCAAATCTTTGAATATATATTCTTTCAGAGCGAACATTTTTAACTCAAATCTTTGCTTCTTTGGAACAACATATTTTCGTGGCCAAATACAGATAATTCTAGGGGTCCTTGGCATGAAAAAGGTTGAGCACCACTGACATAGAAACTTAAACCCATTTCGACCTGAACTCAGTTTTCTTTTCTTTTTTTGCGGTTTTCTGAAAAACCCATGATCTACAAGCTCGTAGCGCAGCACTCGGTGCCGCGCGATACGAGCTTGTAGGTCTGCTATTTTTGAAAAATCGAAGAGCGACTGACATTTCTAGAATCTGATCTCAGGTCAGAATAGGTTAATCAGACCAGTGTGTGTCCAGTGGAAACCTCGTATGAATCTGATCTCAGGTCAGAATGGGTTAAAGAGCCGTCCTCCTAACGCTATGGACCAGAGCTAGTCCCGACCCACAGGTTGAGAACCGCCGGGTTGAACCATGAGCAATCTAAAAACAATGAACAGTAAGAGTGCGAGTGCTTTGTGACCTGTAGCCCATTATTCTGCCATATAGAGGCATATTGGCCTTACAGACACCCTGTCATGGATTCCATTCCAGTCTTATTGATCCCCTTCATCGATTTCCCTCACGATTGTCCAGACTCTCGGGGGGGATAACGGACGACCCTTCACCTCCACTACCTGCTGCAGTTAAAAGCTGTTGTTTTAGCGAACGCGTTGAAGACGGTACACTGCTGAACATTTTACACCGTGCATCGCCGGCATGCGTCGTCTCATATCGGATGTGTTGCCGTCTGCTCACGCACTGGGCATGTTCTCCCCTCCTCTAATTAACCCCATTTAAGGGAAAAAGCCTTCTAAATTATTAACAGTTTTCTGAAAAATCTATGTTTCTATGTCAGTGGTGCTCAACCTTTTCCATGTCAAGGACCCCCGGAATTATCTCTATTTGGCCGCAGACCCCTATCTGAAAATATGTAGTTCCAGGGACCCCCCCCAGAAGTGAAGATTTGAGTAAAAATGTTCACTCTGTAATAATATATATTCAAAGATTTGAGGCACATTTTCACGATTTTTCAAAAATAGCAGACCCACAAGTTCATAGCGCGGCACTCGGTGCCGCGCTATGAGCTTGTAGATCTGCTATTTTAAGAGCGGCGCCACACTTTCAAACACTTCTATCTGAGACTGGATGCCATCATTGTTCTTCTCCATTTGTCGGGAAGAAACCACCTAACTCCAAAATGGTAATTTTTCAGGAAATTAAGAAAACCGGATATTTTGAAAACAAAGCAACACTGCCTCAGCAAACTTGGTGGTGTTGTGACTTTATTTATTGCCAATTAATTCCATGAGAGAGGGAGAGGTGGTGGAGTTAGTTGCTTTAGCAGACAGTTTGAGGGTCCAATGGAGTTAAGAGGTTTTGTCCAAGGCGGGGTTTTTTTTTCCCTACTTTCCATTGGTTCAATATTTTCGAAACACACAGACGTAAAGGGTGTTCAATAGCACCGATTTATGCAAAGAAATCAAAAACCTCAAAAGTGGAGTTAAGAGGTTTCCATCCCGACAGCAACGGTATAATACCGTACATGTACAAACAATGTCATCCTCTCCCCGTTTCGAGCCTGGCTCGCCAAACCATGCAAGTCCCACAACAGACGCAAAGCAAAGGAAGAATTCACTCTTTGTTTTACGATCATTAAACACGGCCATAAATAATCTGGGAGTCAATAAGGGAAAGGGATGTTGTTGTCAGTCTTTGCAACGTTGGTACCGGTTCCAACACCAGATGGATATTGGGTCATCACATAGCCTCATCATCGCAACTACTGGCGTACTTTCAACAATGCATAAAATAGGGCTTAACCCATTCTGACCTGAGATCAGATTCTAAAAATGTCTGTTCTTGAAAATCAGTCAGTCGCTCTTCGATTTTTCAAAAATAGCAGACCTACAAGCTCGTAGATCAGACCTATGAGCTTGTAGATCTGCTATTTTCGAAAAGCTAAAGCATAACACAATGCCAACACCAAAAGGGGTACCCGCCCAGAACGTGTTTTAAATGGTTAGTGTCACTCGGGGAAAAAATAACCGCAAACTACACAAGCGATCTGGCGATTTTTGGGTTTTGAAAGTGGCCAAAGCAAAACGTCACGAGAAAACAAACGTTGGAAATTGGAATCCATGCTTGATCCAAACAGTGTGGTCCCCCCCCTTCCTTCCAATACCTCCTCGTTTTGGGCTCAGCGACGGCAGAGCTGGGCGGCGAGCATAAGCTGGAGAGGCTGCTCTCGCTGCAGGCCGGACTGGTGACCGCGGGGGAGTCCAGGCCCAGCTCCTCCAGCCTCATGGCCGAGTCCGGGCTGTCCGGTTCCGGGTCCGACCCGCTCAGGCTCATCTTGGCTCTCTTCTTGGCCGCGCTGTTGCGCAGCGAGCGCAGGGAATTCAGCATCTGTTCCAAGAAAAAGAAGAGCACGCACATTAAGACCCATGCCATGGGAAAGCACGGTGTTTGTGAGTGTTTTTGCTGCGGTCTAATGTAGGCCAGCTGTCCCCTCCTCGGCCTTGCGAAACACAATGCAAAATGTTGCGAGTTGCTCAAAGTCATCAGTGGTTAACCACATGAAGCCCTATAGAGCCCGTAGCCTGGGCATGTCATAATATTGCCAAAGCTAGACGACAACAACATTATCGTGCTGCGACACATTTTGAGCCATAAGTCTGTCCAAAATACTATCCAAGTCTACATAAAGTGCTATCTAAGGGGCTAGGCTATAGGGCAAGTGCTACGGGCCATGGTGGAGTCTGAAGAGCTGGGTTTTCAGACTACGGCGGAAGATTGGGAGTGAGGCTGCAGTTCTGACTGCGATGGGAAGTGCATTCCACAGTTTTGGAGCCAGAAGGGAGAAGAGTTTGGGACGTGTGGAGCGTTTACAATGAGCCACATTTAACGTCCCCGCACTGAACAAGTTGCACAGTGTCTTACTATATTCCGCAGTGCTTATATATACTTTGTATGTCATACAATGAAAAAATACATACATTTCCACCAGTTATTATTTAGATGTGTTTAGCTTGAACACTTAGAGAGAGATGACTTCCGCACACCCGGTAGGTAATTTGGAGCAGGTGTGATGACGACGAGGCATATGCAATGTGGAAAGCATTTATTTAAGAAGCAACGTTTCCTTCCTCGGGCTCAATTCAAGAATTGTCACTAAATACATTTCAGAAAGTATCATGTAGCTTTATCATGTAGTAATTGTTCTCTCTTTACACCATTTATGTGACTATCACGTTGTGTTTCTCGCTAGGGTTCTTCCTTAAATCGGCTTACTCTGATGAGAGCGTCTGATGATTTCCTAAATCGTTAATAATTATCATCGATTGTGCTGAAGCGCCGCGTTTACTTCCGTCCGACATGCCACGTGTTTGCCGTACGACGACGACGGCGGCGGCACACCGCCGTGTGACAAAGCATGAACAAGCCTCCAGGTGGAACCGAGGCGTCGCTCCCGCTCACCTCCTCCATGTCCAGGGGGTCCTCCTCTTCTTCCTGAGGTTCTGGAACGGCGTCGCCGAGACCGCCGAGGTCCAGATGGAGGTTCCTCTCCGGCTGCTGATGGCGCCGCTGGGTCCAGGGGCTCGCCGGGGCGGCGTCGGGCGGCTTCTGGCCGTTGTGCGACTGGGCCCTCTCCGCCTGCGGGGCGAGGACCGGCGAGACGGGGAGCGACGCCCTGGAGCTGCTCAGGGCGCGTCGGAAGGAGGAGACGGAGGAGGCGGAGCTCACCGGGGAGGCGCGGGGCGGCCAGGGAGAGCACTGTCTGGCCGCGTGGTCCGCTGGGGAGAGACGAGGGTTAAAGTCAGCCTGACGTTTGGGGACAAACCGACACTTAACCCGTTCTGACCCGAGATCAGATTCATACCAGGTTTCCACACTGGACACACGCGCTGGTTCTGATGAACCCATTCTGACCTGAGATCAGATTCTAAAAAATAGTCAGTCGTTGTTCGATTTTTCAAAAAAATAGCAGACCTACAAGCTCGTAGCGCGCCACTCGGTGGCGCGCTACGAGCTTGTAGATCTGCTATTTTTCAATAGCTAAAGCACGACACGATGCCGACACCAAAATGGGTTCCCGTTCAGAATGGGTTAAAATGCAACTTGAATCCGGCAACAACACGCGTTTCAGAACCTCCACCAGCCTGCAGCACCTTTATGAGAGCATTGCGAGAGGTTTTACTGGCTTGTACCCCACGTAGACGCACCGCAGGGGACTCAAAACTCACAGTCTCGGCGGTGGAGGAGGACACTATAGGAACTTTACCCTGCCCCCGTGCCCCACCCGAGCTCCCCTCAGATGTCGCCCTCTAAATATCCACCGTCGCTGCTTTCAGCAGGTCTCCCCCTCTTGCCTGTTGCGTCTCTCCAGGGGCTCACGGAGTCCCGCTGCTGGGGGCTGCTGTCTCTCTTGTTGGGCCAGGTGTTGGACATGGAGAGGAAGGAGTCCGCTCGCCGGCGGAGCAGCGTGGGCGTGCGCTGCAGGCCCGCCCCCGGGCACGCCCCCCCCGCCAGCGGATAGGACGGCAGGAGGAAGGAGCCCGCCGCGGCCGGCGACGGCGACGGCGAGGGGGCGGAGTTGGAGGGGAGGGAGAAGGTGCGCTCCACGCCGGGGCTCCCCGAGAGGACGCGCGACTTGCGCGCCACTGTTGACAAGAGAGAGACAAAGCGAGAGACAAAATGATGCAATGTCGACTATATGGGCATCCCACTGTTGACAAGAGAGACAAAGCGAGAGACAAAATGATGCAATGTCGACTATATGGGCATCCCACGATGTGTCGTAAATCGATTCAAGACCAGCTTGAATCGATTTGAATCGATTTACAATTTGAATCGCGGTTAAATTGCAATTTGAATCGTGACGCAAACGGCAGCGGGCATGTAAAAAATAAGAAAATACAGGATCATAATAATAATAATTTAATAATTGGTTAATAAGGATTAGAGAAGAAAAAAAATGATTTGTGTAAGAAAAAAATTATATTTTTCAGTTTTGTTTTCTCATTTGTCTGGAAAATAACGTGTTTTCGAGTGAATCATTACACCCCTAACATCACCGACCCCTGTACGGCCGGGGACGACATTGCGTATGTATAATAACGAAAAGGAAATGTGATTCATTGCCGGCTGAAGTTGAAAGGCGAGGCGGAGAAGGATTCCGTACCACCATCTGTATCGAGGGAGCCGGTGAGTTTGAATATGTCGGGGTCCGAGTCGAGGCTTCCGCTTCGTCTAAGACGCGCCGGGGACTCCCTTCTCCTGGAGAGCAGGGCCTTCTGGGGCTCCGCGCAACCTGCGTGGAAAACCTTAAGTCAGCTGTACTCGCTGGTGGTAACCAATTAGGGTTTGCGTAACGCTTCAACACTGTAGTTTGTGTTACAATAACAAGATGAGGCTACTGTATTATGCTTTTCTGTGGATATCGCAAAGCATTACATTTGTGCCGGAGTTCAACATGGGTTAGAATAACTCATCTTACATGAAATAATCTTAAGAGGCCCTCTGAGGGAGATTTTGTGGTTTGGTGGAGCTCGGTGGTAAAAAACTAATCTGCCAAGATCCCCTGCAACCTTTAGTAACAAAACACGGCCAGGTCCAGTCTTGCCTGTGTGTGTACACTACAGTACAGTCTCCTGTACACACTGGCTATGCAGGGGGTCGGGTCGCATGCTTCTTTGAGCAGGCATGTGTGTGTATAACCGAGGAGAAGGAAAAAAAACAAAGGGTACTGAATGGTGACATGTGACAGACGTGCCAGGTGTGCATTGCTCTGGACAGGTACACCCTGCGGCTGCAGGTGTAATCATGGTGTAATCAGGTGTAATCAGGTGTACACCCGACCCTGCTGCCGCAGGTGTGATCTTCATTAGAGGCTTACGGTGTTGGCATGTGTAGTGTCCAGATTATGCCACCATAGCAACAGTGGCGGAGGTGAATCCAATCCCTCCGTAAGGAATCAAAATCAAATGGTCACAGGGTCAAGTTAAGAGAGAGTGGGGTTGGGCAATTAACTGAAAGTATATCAAAACCGATATTTAGAACTGAAAACCAACGTAATCTTGTGTAGGTTAATCGAATAATCGTTAAGTAATGTCAACAAATCGACTGAATTCTAATAGATTCTTTTTTTTTTTTATAATCGAGTAAATCGATTAGTCCGATTGTTAATGTTTGTATACGATTGGTTGTACAATGGTGGTACAGTAAATCAATCTTCTCTCCAGGGGCTGTTTCTGGCGACACTTTCCAAAAATCAATCCACACTTTAAAATGCATTTAAATGCAGCGATAACGTTAACTTTGACAAAGGGTTACAATACCGCCATTATGAGCCCTCTCTCCGTTTTGGATCATGAACTTGTGTCTCAAGCCAGTTTGATGTAAGTTGATTTTCATACCATACTGAAATGAATGAATGAATGGAATCCAACGGCTTCCTTGAAACCCACAGTATGCTCAGGAACACGGTCAGCAGTAATGTCACGTCTGTCGTGAGTTGTGGTCAATGGGCTTTGGGCTACACAGACCACCAGACCACTGGGGGATGGTCTCAACCTTTTTTGAACTCTGGACCACTAGCATATTTCCACCCAATCCTCAGGGACCATACCACCCACCTCCCCACAACAATATGCACTGTGTATATATATATAATTTAGTATACAAGTAAGACGCGCAAACGCGGGAAGCGAACGCAGCTCGTAAATTGCAATAACAACAATTAGAATAAATTACGTACTTTTTTTTTCTTTTTAGTTAGTAATTTTTTTAAGTTTTCTACTGTGTGTGTGTTTTTTTGTGTGTGTGTGCTACAGCTGCGCCCTCTGGTGGCGGGCGGGTGGTGTCACAGCGGGACAGACACACACACAGACACACACACACACACACAGACATGATCTGCAGGGTCTCATAGTTAGTGCTCAGTGCGTTCGCAATAAGGAGGCACGGTCATTTCTGTTTTCAGAAAATAACATTTAAAATTCTAACTATAAAAGCACCAAGTATCTGTCTGTACGTACAGTACGTACAGTATGTGCGTAACTCGAGAACCGTTGGCCCCACCGGCACACGCGTTCCGCCCCCCCCCCACAGGGGGTGCAGTGCCCGGTATCGAGTCAGTCGGACCCACGGTTGTCCAGAACCGCCCCAAAAAGGCCTCTGCCCGGGGCTGCCCAGTGTCCATATATGGAGAACATCATTCTGACGTCTGCATATAGACTCCATATATGGGCATGAACGGGACACAGACATAATATCTGGGTGGGGGCATGCATTTCCAACTTGCATCGTTCCAAGTAGGCCAGTGGCCCAACGGGGCACCGCCTTAGAGTGTATATATATTTATAGAGAAGGCACCCAGAGGAAATCTTGAGGCGAAATGGACATAGTGGCCGAATGAAGGTATTGCAGCCTGGCCCCAAACACATGAACGCGCTGTCCGTTGACTATCATTGTACACGTTCACGACGGACGACGCTCGTGCGCGTTCAACGGCAGCGCGTTCATGTGTTTGGGGCCACTCACCATTGCAATCCGTCCCAGAATGCACTCTGTTCCTACCAGGAAGGAGGAGTGACTCCGCCTCATGCGCTTTTGAGCAACTCAATGCAAGTGGATGGGAGGAGAACTCGGGTGTCTTCTCTATAGATATATATACTCTATGGGCACCGCTGTGGAGGCTCCAACGGGCAGCGCTCTAGTTACCGTAATGCTAGACGTATAAGAGCCAGGGTAACATTCCACGCTGACAGGTGCTGCCCAAACCCATAGCAGTGTGAGTAATGAGTATACGGAACACTGGCCAATTGTGTTTGTATGGACGCACGGCGAGTGGGCCGCAGCACGGCGGATTTGAGCCCCTATAGACTCCCTGCACTTAAAGCTGGATTCATAGCGCTGTCACGCACAGGAAATAGCCAACCTGCAAGCTCAATGCGTTACACCAGACGCTTTGTTTGCGCAAAACTGCGCGGAACTCGCTGTATCAAGCTGTTATTACCAGCTTTTGGTGGACTTATGGAATGATTAAACATATTTTTGACACATGGAACACCTATACTTATGTTACGGACATCTAGCACATACCAAGGTGGTGCATATTGCTTTCTGTCTGTTAATTGAATGTTGTTTACTGACGTTAACGTTCAATGACAGAGGGGGGGGGGGGGGAAGCTCTTCGAAAGAAGGGGACTGGTCGTTGACCCTCGGGCCAACAATCCATCATGTTTACTCTAATTGCATGTTGTCACCCTTCCACAATATTACTGTCCCGACACCCACGCACATTATGTGCAAACCACAATCACAGTGTCTCTAGTGTAGTTTAGAGCTCTGTGATTGCACAGACATTCAGAACCACATGGCTAACATTATGTGCACTTTTAACCACTTAAGGCTTAAGCCATTTACTATGCACTTTGTCGCACGACAAATAGCTCAAATAGCCGATGCACCGTAGCTGTCGAGGAGATTTATTTCAGACGGTTATTCTATTCATTTAAGAGGACTCTAAATCATGCATGCTGTTGTCCTTGTAACCACATAGCTGTGTATAGTGAAGAGTGAAAGTCTGATCGTGGTTGATCATCCATGCCTGTGGAAACATGTATTTCGTGTCTCTTAGTGGTGAAGCGCTTTTTTTTTTTACTTATAGGTGAATAAGTATTGTTATTTCCATGATTAGGAGATGTAGTAGACCAGATGTGGGTAACTTTTGATGATGGAGAGGGCCATTATAATTATTTCCACACTCACTCCAGAAGGCCACCTTGCATCTACGGTAGGGAAGAAACCGTATTTTAACTTTTTTCCTAAAAAGGTCCTACTACAAAAGTAGCAAAAGATTGCCGATCTACAAGCTCGAACGTGTCACGATCATCGCTATTTTTTCCATTTCTTTATTGTAATCCTGAAAAAAAAAAAAAAAGCTATTTTTAAATTGGAATCTTGAAAAGCAACATTTTTAATTTAATTTCAAAAGCATGTAGTTATACTAATACTGGTCATTAAGCTACTAGTTTAGAACAACGTAATTAAAGCGGGTCATGGTTGCATGTTTTGGAATTGCCCCATTAAAGTTGCTGCAGTTAAGTGAAGGTGGAGGGGGGGGGAATATGGGCCCCGGGCCGCTAGTATGTATGTAAATATAGACCATCAGCAGCACATGTGGTCTACATGCCCATAAAATGCCAGCCTATACACAGCACTGTGATTTGGGCAGCTTTGCTGAAGATGGGACTGGGAGGAGAGGGAGGCCTGCATGCAGTTTTATTTTTTCTGCTCAGTCGATTATATTTGATATAATTTACTTATGGTAGGCTGACGTTGCTTTGATAAACTAGTGCTTACGGACTAAATGTTTCAGGTGCACATTAACATCTCCCCAAATGCCTTGCCCTTGTAACTGAACTAACTCGTGGCAGGTTTGCATAATTGCATAATGCTTTGTTACTGTGGCAAGTTGAACCGTCATCCATGTGTGACTCTGTGGCCCTTTGAAAATGTTTACACTTGTAAACGTTGGGGGGAAAAGCAGTGTCTTGTTGAACTAGAATACAGCTCTGATGGTCTCACAGCTTTGGATATCCTGTGCGAACGGTGGGTGACTCCTTTCACTCCGCAAGCTTTCTAATCCAATTCAAAGCTGCTCTAATTTGGATCCCAGCTTGCACTCGTTATCTCCTTTGGGCTTCATGTGGTAGTGTATGTGGCATCAATTGGGCCATTATTTCTGTATTACATCAATTTTGTGATGAGACTAGATATCGTTATATAAATATAGTGATATTGCATATTTCTTTCCTGGTTGTAATCAATTAAGCCTTGTATCATTACACTTAAGGCATATTCATACTCCTGTTTTAGGTGATAAGGTGACTCTGTGGTTAGTCAAAACAGAAGTGCTGGGGTGAGCATCACCGCAGCGTGATGTCATGATGTAGCTTTCGGTGGTATAGACTTCAATAAGGGCAAAGAGTGTGCGACATGTCACATCGCAACAGGTAGTGAGTAATTTCAGTATTTTCATTTAAAAAAAGATATATATTTTTTTTTAAGAGAGATAATTTGGGCAAAAATATGATTGGATTTTATCCATATCGCCCTGGGCTCAAGTCTATTAGACAAAGATGAAGAGGTGGTGGTGATAATTACCAAAACTGGGGATGTAGGTCTCTGGACTGGTCTTCCTGCTGAGGGACAGGTTGTCGTCTCCTGGGGTCACCTGCAGAGTGTGTGTGTGTGTGTGTGTGTGTGTGTGTGTGTGTGGAGAGACATAATTACAACATGGAAAAAGACATGCGTGCCTTCGGGAGTAGGAAAAAAAGAAAGAAAGCATGAAGTTCAGATGACAAAACGTGAGCAATCTTTTGGGCAGAGGGGACCTCTGTAATTCTATCCAGCAGCCTCAACAAAAGGGATGCAGCACAGAGACACTGGACTTGGGCTGGGATTCTGCCAGGGCACCTAAATAGTGGCACGTAATGTCCAGGACCGTTCTCATTCCTCTTTTACCGTCCAGGTTAATAGGGGTTTGTTGTCGTTAAGTGATATTTTTGCTATCGTTTGTTTCGTAAATTAACGCCCCACTTGATCATACGCACGGGGTCACACGAAAGCATAAATAGTAAGCAGATCCACAAGCTCGAAACGAAGTGACACGCGCAGCACGAAGCGAGCTTGTAGATCTGCCGTTTTGAGATTTGAATCCTGAAAAGTAACAGTTTTGGACATTGAGGTTTCCACTGGACAGATAAACCTGTCCAGTGGCTCTACCAGTGGTTCCAAACGGTTTCATGCCAAGGACCCCCAACATTAGCCCGCGGACCCCCATTTGAAAATACATGCCAGGGACCCCCATAAGAGATTAAGAGAATTTCAAGGACCCCCAGTTTGACATGCATTAGTCTATACATTTAGACTGTAAATGTATAGACATTTAGTCTATACATTTAGCCGGGGACCCCCTGAAACTCCCTCAAGGACCCCTGGGGGTCCCCGGACCCCACTTTGGGAACCACTGCTCTACACTGTATTCTGAAAGTAATCATTGTTTGTTCAGCAACAGCAAAATGTACGTCATATTGTCCCTCATTACACCATATTGTCTCTTTGTTAATGGCATTTAATGTTTGTGTTGGCACCGTTTGTTTTACATCGCCTAATCAACATGAGTTAGACTTTAATATATTAGCGCCCCTCACTTCACGCGGGTGTGATTTTTTTGTTTAGTAATAGTAATGAGCTGGATAGACGGGGAGAGCCCCGTGTTACAGAACAAATACTCCACAGCAACGTTTTATTATGGGAATACAGTTCTGAACAAAAGCACATCACTTAATAATCAGCGGCACCTGTGTAAAAGCATTTTTGCATGGCTTCATGCAGCAATGCTGAGGCACTCGTCATCGACTGAGGCCATCAATGGCTGAGAGATCAATCTCGCCGCCTCTGCAGTGCAATCAGCTCTCTATGCAGTGCACTGACGGTGTTGGTAATCAACACGAGAGCAGTAAATATAAATAAGCGATGTTTTACTGCCAACACGGGCGCTGCGATATTACCAATTATGTTTCAGGGCCCCCCCCCCCCTCCACCCCACCAAGTGCTCTGTGTGGCGAGGTTGTTGCTGGGAGACGCAGGCTGGTGTAAACAGAAGGTTTTCTGTGGAAGGCTCAGAGATGAGTAATGCCTCTCAAATCAATCTATGGTGAATTAACCCCATTTTGACCTGAGATCAGATTTTTAAAAAAAAAGTCTTCTACATCCTGACAGTTTTCTGAAAAAGCTATGTTTCTATGTCAGTCAAAAAATAGCAGACCTACAAGCTCGTAGCGTGCCACTCGGTGGCGTGCTATGAGCTTGTAGATCTGCTATTTTTCAATAGCTAAAGCATAACATAATGCTAACACCAAAAGGGGTTCCCGTCCCAAAATGGGTTTTTTTTAACCCTATTTACACTTTGACAGGCTGGGGTCTGTACTTGGTCATCTCCTTCTTTCACTCTACAGTATACATCAAATCTGTTAGGCTAAAATCTACACATGTTGCGACATGTTGCGACATGTTGCGACATTGTCCAGTTGTGTGGTCCAATGCAGCGAAAAAGGACCTGCGTAAATTACAAATAGCCCAGAATAAGGCAGCTCGCCTTGCCCTGAACTGCAATACTAGATCTAGTACACTGTTAAATCATCAGAAGCTGTCATGGATGTTGGTGGAGCAGAGATTAGCTGCCAGTCTGGCTGGATTTTTTAGGAATATTTGTTCAAATAAAAAACCAAAATGCTTATATAAAAATATTCATTATACCAGCGATAGACATATACATAATACCAGACATGTTGCAATGGGTCGATTTACAGTGCCTAAGCCAAGAACTGAAGCAATGAAGAATACAGTCATGTACAGGGCAATGACTTTCTGGAACTCTCTACCAGTATGCATCACAGAAATTAAGGGTAAAAGGCATTTTAAGAAAAGACTAAAGGACTTTTTATATATATGGTAAATTGTAATTCTGTTTATTTTAATGTAATCTAGTAGAGTGAATGCACGGTTGTTGCATGGTTGTTATGCTTTAATGTATTTATTTTGTGATATCTGTAATGTTGTTCTTATTTCAATTTTTGTATGTATATTATTCTGTGAGGACCCCAGGAAGAATAGCTGTTGCCAGGTGTAACAGCTAATGGGGATCCTAAATAAACTAAATAAACATGATTGTTGCGTGAGCTTGTAGATGAGCTATTTTTCATCAAATATTTGCTTCATTTTTTTCGTGTTAACATTAAACTGCTACTTGCTATTGAAGGGTCATAGAGTTTGCCAGAGATGTTCATAGAAAACAGACTGACCGGTTGAATCGACTGCGACCCCCCCGCAGTCGATTCAACTACTAGTCCTATTAATTGGACGTACGTTTTTGAGCCGTACAACCGCTGCTATGCACAGCTTTGTGTCTGTCTGTCCGTTTGAGCACGGAATGTGCTCATACGATTTGAACGATGACGATGTTGACATCATCAGACGTCGAAAGGCACCGCTCACTTCACACGAGTGTGACTTTTCTAAAACAAAGTGCCTCTGTTGGATTTCTAAAGGCTGCTGCTGTGGACGGACGGGTGGCTATACGGTCCTTGTTCATGAACTAGACTATATTACACTTAATGGTACCACATGGTCTTCTAGAGGAAGTGAAGGAGCTAACCGGCTGACTGTCTCATCTGTAGTGCGACATAAGCAGTGGTCGAATGAAATGGGCAAACGTTGGCTTCTTGGATACAATATCTACCAGTAAGACGCCCGAGGGTGAGAAGAAGCGACCGAGGTCGCGTGCACGCATCCGCCTGGGTGACAGCAGACTGCTGGGCGAGCGCTGGCGCTTTGGCATGGGGGGGGGGGGGGGTCAGGTCAACATATGGAATGAATTCTGTACTGGCCATATACGGAGCGTGTCTTGAGTGTACAGGTTCTGACATACATCCATATATGAAGGGTTTGAGGTCAGATGTGGAGTTGCTGGCCAATATTGATGACATCAGGGATCTCCATATATGGGCTTAATTGCAACCAGCAGGTCGCATTTACTGTGACGAGGGATCCCTGAAAGTCAGAACCTGGGCACCATATATGGAGACTCTCTGATGCATGGGGATTTTGAGTGACACGCTGACTGACTGACTCACGGACAAAATGTACGACTTCATAGTAAATGCGACCTGTGGTTTAATTTCAGCATTCCTAGGTGAATTATGCATGGCAAAAGAAAAACAGCGATTGAAGCGCACACAAAGAGTCGTGCTGCTCGCAATTACTGCTGTCCTTGAGTGATTGGGGAGCAAGATGAACATCAATCAAAGCCTCTAGGGCCCTTGAGATGCAAGGGGGTTTCAAAGTCAACCTGACAGAATGTTCAATCTCATCTGTACAAGGTTGTGAACAAGTGACAGTGTGAACTGTAAATATATATATTTTTTTGTGAGTGTGTGTGTGGTCACATTACTGCTTAATTAATGACAACAACGGGTAACACCTTGCATCGGTTCCCACGGGAAGGCGGAGAGCTAAACTATACAAGACTATTCCTTTCATAATGTGCTCAATTCCTAAACGATCCTAAACCAATAAAAATAAATACCAGACAAATCCAGGGATGCTTTGCATAGAGATCAATAGGGAGTTAGACACTGATGGATAGATAAGGAGAAGGATAGAGTTGGTGTAGGTGAGTTGTTGGGGGTGTAGACTACAGACTATTGAGATGAATAACCCCACCTGTTCAGAGTCTTTCCCATTAGGAGCGCTGCATGGCTGCTCATTCTCCGTGGACATTTCCCACGGCAGCTTGTTCTTTCCTTTGCCCGCACTGACGATCCTCCTCGGCGGCGGCATGGCGTCGGTCAGTGAACCCAGACTGCCGTAGCCGTACATCCGATCGGCGCCGTCCGGTTCATTCCGGTGGTTCCTGCCACTGTTCCTGCCACTGTTGTTAATCCAGCCTCCGTTGAGCACCCAGTCCAGGTCGGCTCCGGATCCGGTCTGTGGAGAGCACCGCTGCCCCGGTTTGGGCACCGCCAGGGCATATTCCACCAGACCCTCCGAGGAGAGCTTTGGGAGGACGTGCCGTGCCCGCCTCGCCTGCACCGCCGCCATCAGACCCTCTGCGTCCTCGTTGAGCTCGACCATGTCCACGGCCTTTATGAGGGGCTGCTTCTTCCCCATGTCGAGGCAATAGTCAAAGACGGCAAACAGCTCCAGGGCCGCGTGGCGAACCTTCCTTTTGCTGTCTGCCAAGTACGGTGCAACTTGGAAGCAGAGGTCGGGGATGTTGAAGTCTCCCCTGGGATGGGTGAGCATAGCTGCCGTGATGACGTTGAGAATGTCTTCTCGAACCCTGGAGTTTTTGTGCCTCAGATGTCCAACGACGAGGTCCAGCACCTCCTGCGGTCCCACGGCTCTCATCAGCTGTCGGAAGACATTCATGTATTCACGCCTGGTGACGGTGTGGGTGTCCCCGAGGGACTTCAGAGCCACGCCAGTTATTTGTCTGAAATATCTGTCAACGTCCGAGTCCAGCTTTTGAATGAGGACATTAATGACCTGTAAAGTGCCGTGCAATACTTTAAAATTGCTGTCGTCCAGGAGCTGGTGGAGAAAACGTATGAACTCGTCAATACTGTCGGCCGGGACCGACTTCAGGTCCAAGTCGGAGAGGATGTCTTTCAGCTCCTCCACCCCATTTGTTCGGTTCTGGTAGCTCTTCGGGTCCAGGAGCTGCTCGTGTAACTCCTGGGAGATCAACCCAAGTATCATCATTGAGTCGAATTATAGTCTGATGTGCTGGTCACTAGAGCCGGGGGGAAGTATTTAAACCAGTTCCATTTAAAAATAAAAAATCCTATGACTGACAGTCAGGAACACTCCACTATAGAACCATGCGTGGATTAATGGCGATTCGTTCCAGCATATATCATATAATCACTCACCCCGAGCCCCAGCCAGACGTTTAAAAGGCGTACAGTCTGTCGTCAGCGCGGTACTGTCGTGTAAACAACAACAACTTGTAGACAGTATTGACATTGTATTTGCTGGACTGGTGCCGTGTCCGTATAGATCCTCCACGCGATCCGTTTTGTCCAGATTGAGCGTCTGAACCACAACAACAACAACAACAGCTGCAACACGACCACTTGTGGCTGTCGGAATGGCTGAAATAGCCCTGCTGCTGCTGCTTCGACGGTGAAGAAGAAGAGTGCTTCTCTCTCCACTGACTCCCCCTCTTCATCTGCATGGCGTCAAGAACATTTTCACTTACACCAAACGTTGGTTACGGTACCGGATTACCTTCTTCTTCTCCAGCAACAACAGCCCGCGGACCGCGACCCACCACCATGGCCCAAAGTTAGCTGCTGCTGCTGCCGAGGAGACTGCGCCGATGTCGGAAGAGACTTGTCGTTTATTGAGATTAATGCTATTCTTCTTAGCAAAGTTAGAAGAAAGCCCGTGAAATCTCGCTTCTAGACCTCGCATTTTCCACCCCGCAAGTCGTCCCCGATCGCTCCTTTAGCAGAACGCTGAGTCCACCGTCAGATGTCCGGAACATTCTTCTGGTTCTGGGCAGTGCCAGGGGAGATGGTTCCACGGCGGCGGTGGTGGTCCAGGTGGCTATGATCGAGGTTCGGGTGGGTGTTTTTGGAGGCTCTAGTACGGCCGCTCCGTTCAGTCAGTGAAGCCCACACACACACCGAGACAGACAGACAGGCAGCAAAATGGCGAATACATGTCGCAAACTAACTGACCGCTGCCATGGTGATGACGCGACTTCAACTCTCGAGAGAGAATAAAATGCGAGCGAGAGCGGTCTGGTGTATTTATAACCCTGATATAAACCACACACAAGTAGATCGTGATTGTGTATGTATGTATGTATATGTATATATGTATATATGTATATATGTATATATATATATATATATATATATATATATATATATATATATATATATATATATATATATATATATATATATATATATATATACACACACACACACACACACACACACACACACACACACACACACACACCCCAATAATAACAATATACATGTTTGAGTGATACAGTAGGCGGGGCAGTATCTATAGTGGTCAGTTTAGCTTAACTTTATTTATTTGATGTTTTTGTCCAGTAAGAATTGAGTCTCGAATACCTAGGTATTCGAGACTCAATTCTTACTGGACATTAGCTGGTATAGTGGCCACTACTCCGGAGTAAGCATTAGGTCTATTAAAGATTAATAGGCCTATTAGCTATGATTCACTTAAACACTGCAGATAATTAACAGTGAATCATATAGCTAATAGATCCATTAATGAACTTAAATAGACCTGTGCACAGGTATTCGAGCCTCAATTCTTACTAGAAAACTGCACCACTCGGTTCACACAGGTGTGATTCTTTTTTTTACATTGGACTGGATCGAGTGTGGCTTTTATTTTGATACCTGGGGGGGGGGGGGGGGGGGGGGTAGTCTATCCTGATTCCTGATTGGTAACAGCACAACTCACCCCGTCCCCGCTTTTCGTCCTAGCCCTGAAACATGACACGTCATGTGAACCATGGCTGAAACATGACATGTCATGTGAACCATGGCTGAAACATGACATGTCATGTGAACCATGGCTGAAAAATGACACATCATGTGAGCCATGGCTGAAACATGACATGTCATGTGAACCATGGCTGAAACATGACATGTCATGTGAACCATGGCTGAAACATGACATGTCATGTGAACCATGGCTGAAAAATGACACATCATGTGAGCCATGGCTGAAACATGACATGTCATGTGAACCATGGCTGAAACATGCTGACATGTCATGTGAACCATGGCTGAAACATGACGCGTCATGTGAACCATGGCTGAAACATGACATGTCATGTGAACCATGGCTGAAACATGACATGTCATGTGAACCATGGCTGAAACATGCTGACACGTCATGTGAACCATGGCTGAAACATGACGCGTCATGTGAACCATGGCTGAAACATGACATGTCATGTGAACCATGGCTGAAACATGCTGACATGTCATGTGAACCATGGCTGAAACATGACACGTCATGTGAACCATGGCTGAAACATGCTGACATGTCATGTGAACCATGGCTGAAACATGACACGTCATGTGAACCATGGCTGAAACATGCTGACATGTCATGTGAACCATGGCTGAAACATGCTGACACGTCATGTGAACCATGGCTGAAACATGACATGTCATGTGAACCATGGCTGAAACATGACATGTCATGTGAACCATGGCTGAAACATGACATGTCATGTGAACCATGGCTGAAACATGCTGACACGTCATGTGAACCATGGCTGAAACATGCTGACACGTCATGTGAACCATGGCTGAAACATGACACGTCATGTGAACCATGGCTGAAACATGCTGACACGTCATGTGAACCATGGCTGAAACATGCTGACATGTCATGTGAACCATGGCTGAAACATGCTGACATGTCATGTGAACCATGGCTGAAACATGCTGACATGTCATGTGAACCATGGCTGAAACATGCTGACATGTCATGTGAACCATGGCTGAAACATGCTGACATGTCATGTGAACCATGGCTGAAACATGACATGTCATGTGAACCATGGCTGAAACATGACATGTCATGTGAACCATGGCTGAAACATGACATGTCATGTGAACCATGGCTGAAACATGACATGTCATGTGAACCATGGCTGAAACATGCTGACACGTCATGTGAACCATGGCTGAAACATGACATGTCATGTGAACCATGGCTGAAACATGACATGTCATGTGAACCATGGCTGAAACATGCTGACACGTCATGTGAACCATGGCTGAAACATGCTGACACGTCATGTGAACCATGGCTGAAACATGACACGTCATGTGAACCATGGCTGAAACATGCTGACACGTCATGTGAACCATGGCTGAAACATGCTGACATGTCATGTGAACCATGGCTGAAACATGCTGACATGTCATGTGAACCATGGCTGAAACATGCTGACATGTCATGTGAACCATGGCTGAAACATGCTGACATGTCATGTGAACCATGGCTGAAACATGCTGACATGTCATGTGAACCATGGCTGAAACATGCTGACACGTCATGTGAACCATGGCTGAAACATGACACGTCATGTGAACCATGGCTGAAACATGACATGTCATGTGAACCATGGCTGAAACATGCTGACACGTCATGTGAACCATGGCTGAAACATGCTGACACGTCATGTGAACCATGGCTGAAACATGACACGTCATGTGAACCATGGCTGAAACATGCTGACACGTCATGTGAACCATGGCTGAAACATGCTGACATGTCATGTGAACCATGGCTGAAACATGCTGACATGTCATGTGAACCATGGCTGAAACATGCTGACACGTCATGTGAACCATGGCTGAAACATGCTGACATGTCATGTGAACCATGGCTGAAACATGCTGACACGTCATGTGAACCATGGCTGAAACATGCTGACATGTCATGTGAACCATGGCTGAAACATGACACGTCATGTGAACCATGGCTGAAACATGATTGATTGATTGATTGAAATATTTATTAACAGTTTGTAGAATTGACAGTACATTTTAAGCACAAACTCAATACAAAGACTAACTGTGAGTGGACGACCCAATTAAGCATTACACTTGTTTACAACAGGGTCCACATTGTTCAATTCATCAAAACATTTAGAGACGTACAAATAGACACTTCTATGTAGTTAAAGAACAGAACAGGAATTCATCATATAGGAAGCAGAAGGGGAAAGGATACATATACAGTGAGGGGAAAAAAGGGGGGGGAAATGACACGTCATGTGACCCATGGCTGAAACATGACACGTCATGTGAGCCATGGCTGAAAAATTACATGTCATGTGAACCATGGCTGAAACATGCTGACATGTCATGTGAACCATGGCTGAAAAATGACATGTCATGTGAACCATGGCTGAAAAATGACATGTCATGTGAACCATGGCTGAAAAATGACATGTCATGTGAACCATGGCTGAAACATGACACGTCATGTGAACCATGGCTGAAAAATGACATGTCATGTGAACCATGGCTGAAAAATGACATGTCATGTGACCCATGGCTGAAACATGACACGTCATGTGAACCATGGCTGAAAAATGACATGTCATGTGAACCATGGCTGAAAAATGACATGTCATGTGAACCATGGCTGAAACATGACACGTCATGTGAACCATGGCTGAAAAATGACATGTCATGTGAACCATGGCTGAAAAATGACATGTCATGTGACCCATGGCTGAAACATGACACGTCATGTGAACCATGGCTGAAAAATGACATGTCATGTGAACCATGGCTGAAAAATGACATGTCATGTGAACCATGGCTGAAACATGACACGTCATGTGAACCATGGCTGAAAAATGACATGTCATGTGACCCATGGCTGAAACATGACACGTCATGTGAACCATGGCTGAAAAATGACATGTCATGTGAACCATGGCTGAAAAATGACATGTCATGTGAACCATGGCTGAAACATGACACGTCATGTGAACCATGGCTGAAAAATGACATGTCATGTGACCCATGGCTGAAACATGACACGTCATGTGAACCATGGCTGAAAAATGACATGTCATGTGAACTATGGCTGAAAAATGACATGTCATGTGAACCATGGCTGAAAAATGACATGTCATGTGAACCATGGCTGGGCCTTTTCATATCAAGGTCCATTCTTTATTGGGCATTTGAGCATTGTTATCGCTCCATGCCGTATCGATGTCGTACCATAGGACTGATAACAGGCAAACGTGAACAAAATGACAATTCTTACATGATTCTGTAATTGTGTAGACTTGTAAATTAAGTAGGCCTACTGCAGATGATTAACACATTTTACCTCCTGAGAGCGTGCAATGAAACCAAATGGACCCATTTGGTTTCATGTTATACTCAAGGTTGCCTTGGTTACCTACTCCATCATTTAGCTGGGGACCACCTGGAACCCCCTCAAGGACACTGATTGAGAACCACTGGCCTATTATGATGGAGTGGATGTGTATTATTGAGGGACTACTCCTATGCCCTGCAGCTTTGAGTGTTTGCGTAAACACAAACATTGTGTAACCACAATCATTGAAGGCAAAAGTGTGTAAACATTGTGTGACCACAATCATTGAAGACAAAAGTGTGTAAACACAAACATTGAAGACAAAAGTGAGGACGCAAATTGTGATTGGCCAGAATGAGATGATGTATGATGATAAGAGCGCCCCTCACTTCACACGGGTGTCAACTTCCAAGGGGCCCTTCTATAAACACCTTTTGTCCCTGCCCGTCTCACGTTTTGCCATTGACAATGAACGGAGAAATGACGTCAGAATTGTTTTCTTTTTTGGTGAAAATATAAAGTTCTGACTTACACTATGAAAGGTAGCAAAATACAATATGATATGGTAGCCCTTCCTTTTACAGTAAATTGCCTACTTATAATCACATGGTAATTACCTGGTAGTTGTCATTACCTAGTAATTACTGGGTAACCAAGGGGGTCCTTAAAGGGGACTACCACTCATTTTCAACATTTTACTGTCATTATTATTCTTAGAGTAATAATAAAGGTCCCCCCATCTCGGTGACATCACAAAGATGTACTTCAGTAACTTTTACTGATTTGTTTTCCCCAGACCTCCAGTTCTAGCCAAGCTTTTTATTATTACCACCACACAACTCTAAGGTATATTAATGACATATATAGTAAAATGCTGAAAATTAGTGGTAATTTTCCCTGAGCCTCACTCACAGCTTTTATTGTGAAAGCAGCAGGGAAGTCGTGTGGTTTCCCTCCTGTGCATGGCTGACGGACACAGATCCTCACATCTCTGCTGCTGAAAGCTCCTCTAAAGCCAAGCCACTGCAACTCCATCTTGACAGTCAGCGGCAACATCACAGACACAGCGCAATAATTCACAGGTTCGTTCGTGTTATTTCTTACCCCCCTCCCCACCCCCTGGCTGCAGATCATGGCATGTTATTATCTGATTGATGGTGTGGTGTATTATTTGTTAAGTTTATTATATATCCAGCCAACAATACGCAGCTACAGACACTATTGTGTCCGTTGTTTCAGCACAGGCGCCGTGTGTTTTTTTTAATGTGATTGTATGTATGATGGATACAATGTTGCGGTGTTTAGCAGCCCAGCAAAGCAGACCCCAGGCAGCACTGTTTATTTTTAGCAGCTAAAACCTTGCACTGCCTGACTGACTGCAGCCCCAGCACTCACAACGCAATGTATAGACACCAAGTAAAGGCCTCCGTCTAGTTACTGGAGAGTCTAATCGAATAATAGCATAATTCGTTACTGTAAAAAAAAAAAAAAAAAGAAAACCCAAAACAAGCCGTCTTGTATTGTGCGCCAGGCTTTAAGCTATATATCCCTCCCCGTCGAACATGTTTTTGTTATTTATTTGCGTTCTCGAAAAGGCACAACTGATTCCCGAGCATAACGTACGTTATCATATTATTTAGCATCACCCAAAAGCTGCCTGTTAATAGTATGCATTTTATTTTATTTTTTCAAACCCATAGGCTATAGCCTTGGGAATGAATCACGTTCTCTTTTCTCTTAAATCAAACCAACAAGGCCTCAAAAAGATCATTAATTTACTCTCCATCTCGCGACGGTGTCGCTTTTGTAATACCAAAGCATAGAGATGAAGCTATAGCTATTGTTGTTGTGTCGATGGCAAGTTGTAGATCTGTTCTTTTTTTGGACGCGCTATACCGTCGTACTACGACGTATTGAACCTGCAGGCTTCTTCAGACTCGACAGCATCCTAGGCCAGTTGTGTGTCTGTCATGTCATTCTGATTATTTTGTCAGAATTCAAAACGTATGGAGATACAAAATAAATATATTTTGTATATTTTATATACACCTTTTTCAGGAGGAGCCACAGGTTGTCTTTAGGAGAATGGGTGTCAAAGTACATGTAGGCTGGTGTTTTAAGTCAACGTTTATGACAGTGACAGGCAATATTAGTAAGTTAATTCAGCTCTGGGCAGGTACAACAATAAAGGGCTGCCTATATGGTCATCAGTTTGTGGGTTCTGAATTGTTGATTGATTTACAATAAGTGCAAACTATTATTATGAACTAAAATGACAATTACCCTCCCTGAGCTTTCTCTATGATGGACATTTTTAAATGATGTTGTAGTATAGCCTACATTAATATGACATTTAGTTTAATGACAATCGTCTCAGGTGAAATCCTCATTGTGACCAAGGCTGTTAGCCCACTTTTCTGAATTCAAATTAATTAAAAAGTAGCAGATCTACAAGCCCAAAGCTCAAAACGTGCCACATTTGAGCTTGTAGCCTACAATATATATCGGGTACTTTTGATGCATTTGTGTGCCACTCAGCCACTGTGGCATGATCAAGTAGGGCTACTTAAACCACCTTGCGCACTCAGATCGGTTCCGTGGCATTGTTCCGACCTCCCATTGTGCCAACCTCTCATTCTTCCGAAATTACCTATCTCTAACCCTAACCCTAAACATAACTGCAAGCACGGGAGCAGTGCATGTTTGTCAACCGGCAGCGCATGTTCGTCAACCGGCAGTGCATGTTCGTCAACCAGCAGCGCATGTTTGCCAACCTTAATGCATGTTCGCCAACCTTAATGCATGTTCGCCAACCTTAATTCATGTTCTTCAAACTTAATGCATGTTCACCAACCTTAATGCATGTTCGCCAACCTTAATGCATGTTTGTCAACTTTAATGAATGTTCGGACTAACGGGACTTCGGATCTATGGACAGACACCCTCAGGTCGAGAGCCAACGTAGGGAGGCTGGAAGAACATTCAGTAAAAAAGCCAGGACAACGCTCCACACGTCCCAAACTCTTCTCTCTTCTGGCTCCAAAACTATGCAATGCACTTCCATTTGCAGTCGGATGTGCAGACTCGCTCCCAATCTTCCACCGTAGTCTGAAAACTCACCTCTTGAGACTCCATTTTGGCCCATAGCACAGGCTAAGCTTATGTAATTTAGATTCATGATTTAGCATTTTATTAGATCTATAACATAGCATTTTCATGTAGACATAGCATGTAGCACCTTATAATGTATATGTAACGCCCGGGATTCGAACTCGGGCCTCCCACGTGAAAGTCCAACATCTTAACCCCTAGATCAAAGGGATATCCCTCTGGACCGGGGGAGATATTAGACTTTTGAGGCCATACTCATAGCCTGATTGTACAGATATTAGATAGTCTACAGATATTAGGTTCTTAGCTTGCTTAGGATTCTTGATGACAATTTCTATAGAGCGCCGAAGTCCTGACGTCACTGTCAGTAGAGGGCGCCAGTCCACAGGTTCGTGTACTTTTTATTTGCATTGAATTCCCCATAGGGGGATTTTAGAGCTCTTCATATAAGAACTGTGTTTGAAAAATAAACCGATCATCCCAGCCTTTTCACTCGTATGGATATGAAGCATCGACTGAAGGTGGAAATGTACAAATATAACCAAAGAGTAACAAAATAAGCGCTAGAAACGAGTCAAACAACCCAGACTACATTTCCGGTTAGGCAGGGTGGCTGCAGCTGCCCGTCGCACAACATAAACTGACATGTTATTTAAAAAAAAATATATATATATATATATATATATATATATATATATATATATATATATATATATATTTAATGTTTCGTGGTTAGTACGAGTCGAGTCACCGCCAGCTGAGCTTACGTCAACGAGGAATTTCAGGAACGCAATGTGTTGACAGCTGGGCGTGACGTATATTAGCAGCGACATTGCTTTCATATGTAGTTTCAAGGATTTGCCAAATTAATTCCATGTTCTCCAGAAACTGGCTGTATCAAATATTAATGGACATCATTAACGACGCACAGCCACCCCCCTGACAGAAAGGCCGGGATGATCGGTTTATTTTTCAAACGGTTCTTATATGAAGCGACCTAATTTCAATGCAACTAAAAAAAATACATGAACCTGTGTACTGGCGCCCTCTACTGAAAGTGACGTCCGACTTCGGTGCTCTATGTATTTGATGTAATACCATGTGTTGTTTTTGCTTACTGTAAATCACTCTGGATTAAGAGTGTCTGCTAAATGTGATGATAGTCTGAGACTGCCACAATATGGCCATATACATATACATATACATTACCATATATGGGCTTAATATTGATGATGTCAGGGATCTCCATATATGGGCATAACAGGGATTGTATTAGGGCA
The DNA here is from genome assembly GCF_964188405.1 of Protomyctophum parallelum. Lineage (NCBI taxonomy): Eukaryota > Metazoa > Chordata > Actinopteri > Myctophiformes > Myctophidae > Protomyctophum > Protomyctophum parallelum. Next base: position 39,113,504 of record NC_139718.1, on the reverse strand, counting down.
TCTTCTGGAAATGCCCATATATGGACATATATGTGATGTCACGAGGCGTGACGTCATGAGGCGTGGACTGACAACCATATATGGAGGCGTGACCTGACGGACGGACGGGTTTTGCAGGTTTTCATAGTAATCTGCGACCTATGGTTGCAATAATATACATCTTAAACATACACAGATTATATATACAAATTATGTGTGTGTTGTTTTGAATCCATGTTGTGGTACAGTGCTGACGATCTCAAGGATTAAAGTTGTCAGTCGCCATGGCTGTTTTCTGTCATTTGAATTCCATAGAGAAGCTTCCATGAAAGCATGTTGCATCTACAGATCTGCCGCGTTTTAAGGCCGATGACGATGTGTTGACCGATAAATTGTAATTCAAATATGTATAGCCGCACACTCGTAGCTGCCAATGCAAAACGTTTATTGTTGACGCGAAGAAGAAACCAACGTTTCGAAACATATAGGCCTACTGCCTTCTTCAGGGTATGACCGATTATTTGACCCAAACCCTAATCAATAGACTTCCAGTCGTGAGATTTTATTTTTGCTTTATTTATATTCCATCTGTGGATTCCTCCTCTCGACGTCACACTGATGAGCACCCGTATGCGCGTGCAGGCCGGCAGCACATGGACCCTGCCTCTCATAAGATGCAATGGGAAAGTTCTAACTGCACTCGGGTGTAAAAATGCACCATCACACTTTCAGATGCTGTTTTCTTTCCCCCAGTGTGGAGGAAGAATGATTAGGATTTTTATTGTGGTCTCTCGCCCTCGAAATATATAATCCTTGGTTTCGTGTGTGTGTGTGTGTGCGTGCAATAATAGCAATTCAAAACAGTCGTCCTCAAAACCAAACCTCCTGTCACTGTCATACGAACGCAGGGAGCGCTCTATGGTCACGGCAGCAGAGCCTGTTCGTGCACGCGCAGCTGCAGCCCATCAAGCCTAATTTATGCTCCCGCGAAGGTGTCTTGTGCAGAGAATGGCCGAGACTAGCAGACCTCTTAAGCTCGCAACAGTCGCATCCGCGACGTGGTGTGAGCTTGTATTATCAGCTGTTCTCTGTGCGCAACACTGTTGCGCAGTGAAGTATAAATCTCTCCCTAGAGTGCGCCTCAGTAGCCAACACACACGAGGAGGTCGAATGAACTGAAACCAGCGCTCTCCCAAAACGGCAGCTTTGGACGAAACGGTCAACCCGTCGCGACCGGTCTCGATGTTCGTCAACAAATAATTGGTCAGGTGGCACAGTTGGTAGTGCTGTCGCCTCACAGCTAGAAGGTCCTGGGTTCGATTCCCGCTCGGGGCGCTGTGGGTGCTGGCGGCGTGTTTCCTCCTCCGCGTCATCAGTGCCCATACCCGAAGGCGGGGTTGGCGAAAGGGCCTTTCTGTGTGGAGTTTGCATGTTCTCCCCGTGTCCCCTAGGGTAGGTATACCCTCACAAAAAACATGCAGTAATCCTGGTCTCTAAACTGCCTCCCCCTGGCCAGCCGGGGCGCCTGATGGAGGGGAAAGGAACTGGTTGGAATAACGTGTTCCTTCCACGCGCTACGTCCAACCAGGGAAACTCCCCCCTGTCGGGTGTAAAGGAGCAACTTGGACACTCGGGCATGAAGGAAGCATGAGTTAAGTCCGTTGCTCTCCCCAGGTTGGCGGAGGGTGTGTAGAGCCCAGGATCACATTAGATGATTGGCACAGGGGTGAAAAATGGGTTACAAAATCGTGGGATAAAAAATATATTAGAAAAAAAAAAAAAAAATGTTTATTTTGCTTGTCGTTGTTTCTCTCAGATGGACCAGCAGGCGCAGTCCTATATGCTTGCCAGTCTGACCCGGCCTCACTCTGAGCAGCTGCTGCAGGGCCTGCAGCTCCTACGGCAGGACCATGAGCTGTGTGACATCGTCCTGCGCGTGGGCGACTCCAAGATCCACGCTCACAAGGTGGTGCTGGCCAGCATCAGCCCCTACTTCAAGGTAGGTCGGGACGATGGCCGCCCGGGGACCATGTGTTGTTTTTGGCAGCAAATTTCAATTTTAGTTTGTCATAGACTCTTGAATAGTTTTCACTTAGTTTCAGTCACATTTTAGTCACCTGAAATGTTTTGGGGTTAGTTTAGTTTTAGTCGACTAAATGTCACGAGATTTTAGTCGACTAAATCTCCAGTTGATTTAGTCGACTAAAATGTATTTTGGCAGGCCTTGATGCTGTCATAATGACTGATTTTACACTTGCTGAAAATAGCAGATCTACAACGCGTCGCGTTGCGACGCGTTGTGAGCTTGTAGATCAGCTATTTTCAGAATGCAACCAAGTGTAAAATGACTTATACTGGATCTCTTGTCCACTAGTCCCTTCCTAACATTTTAGTCTAGTTTTTATTTGTCGACGAAATTGTCAGTATATTTAGTCTTAGTTTTAGTCATCGTAGCTTAGTTTTCATTTAGTTTCCATTTGATTTTGTCAGTAAAAATAGGTAGTCGACGAACATTTTTCGTCTTTTCGACAGTTTTAGTCGACGAAAACACTGGTCATGTGAAAATCCCTTACCACGATTATTATGGTCCAAAACACTTTGCGATGTTATCGTGATAATCGAAATGTGCGTAAAACTACCACTTTTTTTGTTTATTTATTTATGGGGAGAATGTTCGTCCAAAATAGCCGATCTACAAGCTCACAATGCGTTGCGACGTGTTATTTTTGGGGGAAATAATTTACAGGTCCGTTTTCTCAAGTATAGATGGTTTAAGTAGTACTGAATTTGCAGCTCAACAAAAGCGAATTCATCCTAGTGTATTTGACGCCACGGAGGACAATTTCACGTTAAATTGAAATCTCCCACGATACGATTATTGTGAGTGTTTTTATTTATTCATCACGATAAACGATAACGATTATCGTCCCTTCCCTACTTCAAAGGCGATGTTCACGGGCAACCTGTCGGAGAAGGAGACCTCGGAGGTGGAGTTCCAGTGCGTAGACGAGGCGGCTCTACAGGTATTTCCAGGGTTTTTTGTTTTCAAAGTTTATTTTTTATTTTTATTGTATAGTTGTTTAAAGCTACAGTATGGCAATTGTTCTCAATGACAAGGAGGACCCCCACATTATTCTTTATTTGGCCCCATCCGAAAATGTCCTTGTGCCAGCAGGCATCCCCGTAAAAGATGTGTGTTGTTAAAATTGTTCAAAAAATATTCCAAATTTGTTCAAAATAATTTGAAAATATCTCCAGGCTTGTAGATCTGATATTTTCAAATCGAGGATAAGTGAAGGTAAGTGGTTAAACTAACTTTCGATGCTATATTAACACAATGTCACATTATATTGGTCTGAATATAAGACATTTCTTTCCAATGGAAATATCCTAAAAAACGGGGTCGTGTTATAATCTGACTTGTGAATAGTTTTCTGTCAAGTCCTTTCAAAACGCTTACCTCTCAACCTTTCTTCCGTAGGCCATCGTGGAGTACGCCTACACCGGCACGGTCTTCATCTCCCAAGAAACCGTGGAGTCGCTACTGCCGGCCGCCAACCTGCTGCAGGTCAAGCTGGTGCTTAAGGAGTGCTGCTCCTTCCTGGAGAGCCAGCTGGACGCCGGGAACTGCATCGGCATCTCTCGCTTCGCCGAGACCTACGGCTGCCACGACCTGTGTCTGGCCGCCACCAAGTTCATCTGTCAGAACTTTGAGGAGGTGTGTCAGACGGAGGAGTTCTTTGAGCTCACGCGGGCGGAGCTGGACGAAATCGTGTCCAATGACTGTCTCAAGGTGGTCACGGAGGAGACGGTGTTCTACGCGCTGGAGTCGTGGATCAAGTACGACGTGACGGAGCGGCAGCAGCACCTGGCCCGGCTGCTGCACTGCGTGCGCCTGCCCCTCCTCAGCGTCAAGTTCCTCACTCGCCTTTACGAAGCCAACCACCTTATACGCGACGACCACGCATGCAAGCACCTGCTCAACGAGGCGCTCAAATACCACTTTATGCCTGAGCACCGGCTCTCCTACCAGACGGTGCTGTCCACGCGGCCCCGCTGTGCCCCCAAGATGCTGCTCGCCGTCGGAGGCAAGGCCGGTCTGTTCGCCACTCTAGAAAGGTAACGTCAAGGCCGGTCTGTTCGCCACTCTAGAAAGGTAACGTCAAGGCCGGTCTGTTCGCCACTCTAGAAAGGTAACGTCAAGGCCGGTCTGTTCGCCACTCTAGAAAGGTAACGTCGAGGCCGGTCTGTTCGCCACTCTAGAAAGGTAACGTCGAGGCCGGTCTGTTCGCCACTCTAGAAAGGTAACGTCAAGGCCGGTCTGTTCGCCACTCTAGAAAGGTAACGTCAAGGCCGGTCTGTTCGCCACTCTAGAAAGGTAACGTCACGGCCGGTCTGTTCGCCACTCTAGAAAGGTAACGGCGAGACGCGAATCGAGCTTGTTTTGATTCCAAAACAGCAGCATCCTGGAAGAAGATTATCCGAGATAATGGGATTCTAAAATTTCCGTTCCCATAGACGGCATAAGCCAGCGGACATTTCACTTCCAGTTTTCCAGTTTACTTCACCGCACCGGAACCGGAGCGCTACGAGCGCGTACAGAACAGAGTTGGTAACCGTGATCAATTTATATTAAAAAAAGACGTCCGAAGACGATCTCGATGTCAAAAGCCCAAGTAGGTAAAGGCGTCAAAAGACGATCTCGGCGGCAAATGAGTAATCATCATGATGGGCGTTATTTTTCAAACGACTACCGCCGCGGCATACATTATCCCACTTATTACACGGCTACTTTATTAATACATTTTTTTTTTTTTTTTTAGATATTTTTTTGCGGCTTACGCCTTGTATTGATTTTTGAAGGGACAGACAGTAGGCTGACAGGAAACGGGAGAGAGATGGGGGGATGACATGCAGTAAAGGCCGTGTCGGGTCCGGGAGTCGAACCCGCGGCACACTGCGACTGGATTACCAGTCCGGTGCCCAGACCGTTACGCTACGGCCTGGGCCACTTTATTAATACATTGTAAAGTAACAACAAAACCAGGAATTTCCTCGCTTACGGTAATAATTTGAAAGGCCTTCTTTCTGCCCAGCTGCAGCGCAGTCATGGCTGTCACGTTGGGTACAGTATAAAATCCAAGCAGCGCAGCCAGGTGCTCTGAGGCTTTGATTAGACGGCGGTCTACCAATCCAGTGTTCAACCAAGCCATGTAATAAATTCAGATAATTACTACATAAAACGACATAAGTCACTGCAAATAAAGTTCCTTAATCCTCCATATCATCCAGTGAGAGCAGATGAAGAGATGGGGATTCATTTAATTTATTGGGTATTTGTTTTCCGTTTGTGTGTCTCGCAGCATGGAAATGTATTTCCCTCAGACGGACTCGTGGATCGGCCTGGCCCCGCTCAGCGTGCCGCGGTACGAGTTCGGCGTGGCGGTGCTGGACCAGAAGGTGTACGTGGTGGGCGGCATCGCCACGCACATGAGACAGGGCATCAGCTACCGGCGGCACGAGAGCACGGTGGAGAGCTGGGACCCCGAGAGCAACACCTGGTCCTCGGTGGAGCGCATGGCCGAGTGCCGCAGCACCCTGGGCGTGGTGGTCCTGGCCGGGGAGCTGTACGCCCTGGGGGGCTACGACGGCCAGTACTACCTCCAGTCGGTGGAGAAGTACGTGCCCAAGATGAAGGAGTGGCAGCCCGTGGCGCCCATGACAAAGTCCCGCAGCTGCTTCGCCACGGCGGTGCTGGACGGCATGGTGTACGCCATCGGAGGGTATGGCCCTGCACACATGAACAGGTACCACTGCTGATGTGAATGTGAATGGTTAGCCCATTCTGACCTGAGATCAGATTCTAAAAGTGTCTTCGATTTTTCAAAAATAGCAGACCTACAAGCTCGTATCGCGCCACTCGGTGGCGCGATATGAGCATGTAGATCTGCTATTTTTCAATAGCTAAAGCATAACATGATGCTGACACCAAAATGGGTGCCCGGTCAGAATGGGTTAGTATAGGCTGGTGGTTGTGGAAATGGCCCCGGCAACTGCCCCCCCCCTGTTAGTTTTAACACGTGTTGCCTTATATTATGGATAGGGCTGATCATGCCATTTTCAAATGATCGGTTTCCGATCGGGAGCAACAAAACCCGATCGGAAAATCCATAGTATCAATATCCATGATATATCATGATATTAGACTGGATATTGTCTGTGATTTTGGATATTATGGCATAAGTGTTCTATACAAATATATATATATATATATATGATCGGGAAAAATCGTTATCGGCAGATACTCCAAATCAAATGATCGGAATCTGATCGGGAGCCAAAAAAAACGTTATCGGGACATCGCTAATTATGGATGAGAAATATCAAGTAATTTTAGTGCTAGGCACATTTGGGCTGGTTTAACCCATTCTGACCTGAGATCAGATTCTAAAAATGTCTTCTACATCCTGACAGTTTTCTGAAAAAGCTATGTTTCTATGTCAGTGGTTCTTCGATTTTTCAAAAATAGCAGACCTACAAGCTCGTAGCTTGTAGCTTGAGCTTGTAGATCTGCTATTTTTCAATAGCTAAAGCATAACATAATGATAACACCAAAAGGAGTTCCTGCCCAAAATGGGTTTACCAACTGAATTTCCCTTGCGGCATCAGTAAAGGTCTATTTTAGATTCATCCATCGCTGAAAATGTTTTGCGATCAGGAGGAATTTGAGGAAACTCCTAGATCCGGGGAGATAAATAAATCTTACATTTGTTCGGAAGCGGATGTTAATGTTCCTCCAACAATAATCATATACTAAATGCTTCGTCTGAAGGATTCTTGTGACACAGCTATGATAGATATGATTTTTAACAATTTAAGATGTGTTCAGATCAGTTAGGATTATTTTCTGCTGCAGTCTCGCCGGTCTCTGCCTGCCAAAGAATATATCCTATATAAATTGAGTGACTGCTGATGACCTTATTTTTACCACCAAAGTTTTAATGGCAATGTCACATTTACATTCATCACCCACTGTATTTAGCATCTGAACACCAGGTATTATGTTTTACGTTTTGTTATAGTATACTAACCGTCCAGTCATGTATGATCAAAGCAAGTCTATCCTTTCTTTGTAACATCAATAACTAGGTTATTTATAGTTCGCTGCTACAGATGTGGCGTGTTTAGCTTGAAAATAAAAGGGCCCACCGTCTTCAGCATTTGGGCTACAGTGAGCCCAGATGGAAGTAGTTTGTGAAGCGACCTTCTTCAATTTGTCAGGTTAATATTCAGAGAGGGTTGCGTTCACGTCACTCATGTTCATAGAACGTTATGTCTCATCAATGTGGATGCTTGCATCACTGTCGTATCGCCGTAGTTCCCTTTTTATAGCTTAGTTCAGTGTTGCGGATAAAACAGCCAGTGTCCTGTCACCGAGTGGACTGGAAACCTAGAGCTTGATTTATTGCGTGCCGAAAATAACCCGATCATCTACAAGCTCACTGTGCGTTGTCGTCGTACGACGGAATATGAATTAAGCATTAAAGACCTGAGGACCAGATTCAACAAAACGTCTTCTAAATGTGAATCTCTAAATGTCTCTTATGTCCGTGTTTCTCAAAGATGTTCATGTCGAGGACCCCCAGAATGACATTAATTTGGCCCGCACGCCCTCATCTCAAAATGTTTTGTTCCAGGGACCCCCAGACGCAAAGATATGAGTTAAAGCATTTGCTGTGAAGGAACAAAGACACGTTTTCACGATGTAACAGACCTACAAGCTAAGATATACAATCTCATAGCGTGGCACCGAGTGCCACGCTATGAGATTGTATATCTGCTATTTTTCAACAAGTATAAAATAATGGTTAAAAGCTATGGAGACACAGTTGCACTCAAGGTCTCAATGGACTAAGCATTAAAACACCGTCAGAGGGGAGGCTGCTGAACGCACTCCTACTGTATGTACTGCTGTGTAGAGATCTCACTAGAGGGCCATGTAGGTCTCTGTTGTTGTTTAGTTTCCTTGACTCCCCCAAACCCTTCAGGAGAATGTGTTTGGATAAACATACAATCTTTTTTTTGGGGGGGGGGGCTTTATTTTGTCTTCTTTCCCCAGCAGATTATATACCATTCGATACCGTGAGGCAATTCCCAAATTGCCACAAGGTTTCCACTTCCAGCAGTGTTGTTGAGGGTTTCTTAATGTCGTCGCTTTGAGTCTTCTATGGACTCATTAACCAGTTGATCTCTCTCTCTCTCGCGCTCTCTCTCTCTATCTATATATATATATACACACACACACACACACACACACACACACACACACACACACACACACACACACACACACACACAAACACACACACTAGTTTTCCCACAGTCATCATCTGATGCCATGCATTTGTTACATCCTACCCTTTTCGGTGTCTATAAATCAAGGCCATAAAAACTGCGTAAAACAAATGAATATTTAAAAACCATAACAACTAACAGTAGTAGAGTTGGACTGCACACTTGGTCTTGCTTCTTTTCTTGCGATTCCATCTGTGGCAGCTACTTTCTCCGCAGAATAAGGTGCCGTTACACTCAACGTATCTGTCACACAAATTGTCAGACGGAAATGTTGCCTTTACAAGAACTCTGATCCTTCCTAGTCTTACTCTTAGTCTCCATTCCAGAATTACCCCAGATTAGTTTTTGACTTGTAAAGAAGGCTATAATCCCACAGTCTCGCTAGCCACACTTAAACAGATTAAAAAAAGACCACAGGTTAATTACACACAATCTAGCTGTTCTAAGCTGTCCATCCTGTTCCCTACGTCACGTTCACCAGGATTAATTGATATTATTTCACAGCAAACATTTTTAACTCATATCTTTGCTTCTGGGGGGTCAGTGGCCGAATACATATAATTTTGGGAAATACGTTTGAGAACCACTGAACCACTGACATGGAAACATGAATTATCAGAAAACAGTTAAGATTTAGAAGACATTTGTAGAATCTGTTCTCAGCATTCAATGGTCTAAAAGTAACTAAGTAAACCGACACTGTGTCCGACTGTCCGCTGTGTTCTGCGTCGCAGCGTGGAGCGGTACGACCCCAGCAAGGACGCCTGGGAAATGGTAGCCCCCATGGCGGACAAGAGGATCAACTTCGGGGTCGGGGTCATGCTGGGCTTCATATTCGTGGTGGGCGGGCACAACGGCGTGTCCCACCTGTCCAGCATCGAGAGGTTCGACCCGCACCAGAACCAGTGGACGGCCTGCCGGCCCATGAATGAACCACGCACTGGTGAGTGGAGACTGAGACGAGACCACCTGCTTATCATCAGACATGAATCAGCAAGCTACTCTAAAGCTAATTTAGTTAGCGACATGTGTGGCAAATCTGCAAAACAAAAGAAAATGCTTACCACTAGCTTTCTTCACAAATCATAAAGGTGTCTACTATCACCTCCCAATTTGTTCCAAGCCAACTCCCTTGGGAAACTTTGTGACAGCTGCTGAAAGTCGGGGTACCATTAACAACCTATATAAGGCAACATTTTCAAAATGTCATTATGCTTTCAGTAGCATGTGTGATGACGCTGAAAACGGGCCTCGGCGCTGATTGGTTGTTCGTTAGACCCACCCCCACCACAGATTCTCATTGGATAATACATTTTTGTACCGAAGAAATGATAGGTTCACAGCGCAACACCAGACCAGAGAAGAGATGCAGTCCACTCAGAAAGTGGGCGGGGTCTTTGGGCTGGATCCAGGCTAGGGGTTTTCATGATTCTGAATCCATTGCAAGCATTAGTTTCGCAAGGAAAACCCTCCTTGGGCTAATGGCGTCCATATAGCGTCACAAATATGACGAGGTCATCACATTTGGGCAAGTTCTGCGAGTTACGTTCTAGATAATGTAAGGGAATCTTTTCTAGAACCAAAGTTCTTTTGGTGGAAAAGGGGCCATTGTGATGTATTTTAAGCCTGCAGATATAAATTAAGCATACCGTTTAGGCCTGGGCTTATAATAATTCATCTATAATGACATACCCAGAATGGAGATGCCAGCCAGGTTGAATGTGGTTGTAATCTGTCAAACGGTTTCCTACCCACTGGTGTAAAGTAACTAAGTACATGTACTTGTATTAAGTACAATGTTGTTGTTTTTTTTTACTTCAGTATTTACAATTTTCAAATACTTTTACTTCTACCCCACTACAAGGGTAGGACAATATTGTACTTTTTACTCCACTGTCTACAATTAAATGAACTTTGGTTAGTTACTCAATCAGTCAATCAACGATGTCGTCATGGATGCGTCTCTCTCTCTCTCTCTCTCTCCCCAGGCGTGGGCTCCGCCATCGTGGATAACTACCTCTACGTGGTGGGCGGGCACTCGGGCTCGTCCTACCTGAACACTGTCCAGCGCTACGACCCCATCACGGACACGTGGCTGGACTCCAGCGGCATGATGTACTGCCGCTGTAACTTTGGCCTGACCGCCCTTTGACCCATGGCCCTTTGAACCCCATGGACCGTTGACCCATCATGGCCCGGCCCGGCCCGGCCGGCTATAGGGACTAGGCTGGAAGAGAAGACCAAGACCAAGAGGAGGCTTTCTCTTTTCTTTGTTTTTCTTTTCTTTTTCCTTGTTATCCTCTTCCTTCGCGTTCATCCTCCACGAGGCGGAGGGGGGGACTCCACATCGACGTGAATCCCGGAGGGACGGACGATGGATGGATGAAGGAGGGCGGGCAGGCAGCCACAGCGATGGCTGGAGAAAAGGCAGAAAAGACGAGAGAGAGAGAGAGAGAGAGAGAGTGGAAGATGGGGATGTGTGTTGTCTCTGAGATGACAAGAGATGATGACTGACACTGCTGCTGTTGCATGTTGGACCACAGTGAGGACTCTGAGCCATTTTACCAGAGAGGATTGTGGGAGAAATCCTGTCACTTTCTTTGTTTTGTTATTTTTTGTCCTCCTGGTTGTCTTCGCATTTTGTTTTGTACACCCTTTTGTTGTGTTTCATTCATACCATTAATTCCGTGCATCACTCCACTCTGTTCATTTTTGTTTCCTTTTTGTTAACAAGCAGAACGTGTTCCCAGTTTTGTAGAAATTTGCCATTTGCTGGTGTTCTTATGACGATGTGTGTCTGATGGCCAAGTCAGTGTGGATGTTAGTCCGTCTGTATGCTGGAGGATATGTGCATGTCCGATGGAAAGGTGTGTGTGTGTGTGTGTGTGCGTGTGTGCGTGTGCGTGCGTGACCGAAGCGTGGTGGTTAATTTGCATACTTGAGTTAGAGATGTCCGCATCCACACCAGTGCTTCACAAAAAAAGAGAGAAAAAATGGAATCTTTATATTTACTTAAAAAGGGCTGCCTTTTTTCTCTCTTGTAAATAGTCTAAATGAAATATATAGATATGAATATATCCTCTAGTGCAATGCCTGTAAATGTTCTTCTGCACTGTGTGTGTGTGTGTGTGTGTGTGCGTAGAGGTAAATGATGAACCTAGCCGAATTGTGTCTGCTTCATCCTGGGAACCATTCAAAGCCCCCCCCCCCCCCCCCCCCCCACACACACACACACACACACACACACACTCTCTTCTCTAGCGTTTGTAACCCCTTCCTTCGCTAAGGTGTCACACACTCCATTTCTAACTGGTGCTAATATTATAGGATTCAGGATTGAGTTTGTGTGTCTGCTGCCTCGACGAAGGCGGACAACCTTGTGTGCAGCTTCTGCTAAGTTACTTGTCTTACTGTAGATGTTGGTGTTTATTGAAAATACCCTTAATCTAAAAGCCCCACTACACAATCTTGCACGCACACACCCCCCACACGCAATAAATTAAAGCAGTCTCTCTTAAAGAGAATTCTGTAGCTATAGAACAACCACAAAACGGGTAGCACTATGTTTTGTGGATATATTGACTTCAGTGAAATAACCCTTTTCCTAGACAATGCCACAAGCAGTGGCTCCCCTGACAAATATTTGTCCCCGGTGCAGCGTAGAAAGGTGCTTTGTCATGGTCCCCAAATATCCATTGCCAGCAATGGCAGCATTTTCTCCCAGTCAGCTACGGATAAGAGCAACCCTTAACACCTGCACTGCTTGCTCCACCCAAGCAATCTCAAGGGTGAGTTATACTAAGTTGCGCGCCGCTCTCGCGCACCAAAAATATCTCACAGCGGGTTGCGCTTGTCTTTTATCTTTTAAACGACATGCAACCAAGTATAAATCAGGCATCAGAGAGGAGTTGAATTATTCACAGCCCCATCAGACATGTGCCAAAATATCACCTGCTTTATATATAGTCAAATCTCCCACCTCCGATGCGACAAATGACACCAACCCATGTACAGCAATCGCGTGATAAATGTACGATAAAGCACCATGGGCTGCTGTTGCCAACTCGGACCAAGTTGTAACCGTCACCAGTGCACTGGTACTGGAAGAGTAACTGAACTGGCACTCATGGTCATGGTCATGGCTACCTGACGAATTTAGAGCTTAAACGCTCTCCGCCCAGGGGTTGTACAATCAATTCCAGGCCGGGTGATGGTGTCGGTATACCTTCGATTTTGGACGGACTGCTTGAAGCAATAGATGGAGCATAGAGATATGGAGTATGAAGGCTGGCATTTGGTGTCCATTTTAATCTCTGTTTTTGTTAGTCTAGGGTTGCATTGTACACTGTTTGCACATAATAACGTGGAAACTTTAACAGAGCTCTGCATTGCACTTACCAAACTATTTGATACATATTGTAATTTGTACATAGGTTTAATTTAGGCTAACGGCATTTAGATGATGCAATAAGACTTTATTTTTCTCTATGGGTTTATATATTTTTGTGTGGTTTTTAGTCTCTTTGAAAAGCCAAGGCATCTCATGTTATTACTGTAATGGAGTCACACGTGGCATATCTGGGTGACGCTCGTCTGGGGAGGCGTCATATAGTACCGCTGGCCTTGTTTCATCCTCCTTGGCATCTTGTGCTATCGTTGTACAGTGTGTTGTGTTGAGCATGCCAGTTGATTTGTACATCATGCTTTTTTTTTCTTTTCTTTTTTTCAAAAAAACCACTTAAGCCCTATTTTATACTTTGTCGGACAACGGTGGTGCATGGGGAACAATTGCCGTTGGACCATCTACATGATCGCAGTGCGATACGTGTTTTTTTTTGCCCGCAATGACATGGCCAATATAGGGACACAAATGAACCAGGGTTAATTTGGTTAAGGCATATTCAAACCAATTAGTTTACCAGTAAGTAGTTTCCCCCCTCATTATTCATTGTGGCCTTTGACCTAACTACAAGATGGAGTGTAAGACCATCTCTGCATCCAATCCTCATACCTGGCTTAGACAACATGTGTTCTTCCACTTTTCCTTGCACTCTTCCTAAAGCTACAATCCGTGACATTCATTTCCTAAATATACCAGGTCTCCTCCACATTGAGGCTGCCGCTCGAGTCATGCAAGAGGTTATGTCCCTGCTTGACATTAGGCCGGGAGATGTTGGCCTATGCGCTTTAGGCGGTAGTGCTTTTCAACAGACCCCAGGTCTGTTGAAAGTACTAAGTAGTGTGTGAGTATAGGGAGAATCCCCCTCCAACCACTGCACACGAACTAATTATATTGTATTAACATACATAATGTTTGATTCATTTGTTACAATGAAATGGTTACAGAATACAGATGGCTTAACCCTCCTTATCACTCATCACGGATCACTTTGAGATTTGCTTGGCAAATCTGTTTCTTTTTCTTTTTGAAAATTAAGATTTATGTACAATCACCAAGACTTTTCCACCAAGTAGGCTACATTTGCATTGCCACGCAATATATTTATGCTAATCTTTTGTGTGAATTTGTAATGATTGTTTTAATGCCTAGTTGAACGTAAACTAAACATCATTGACTTGTTGGGTGGAAAATCTGATTGATTGGAGGAGTTAAATGTTTCATATTTATAGTAATTCATATTACTCGGCTTCTAAAACGGTCTAATTTTCTTTTCTTGTCTCATATATCTGTTGAGATGTCTTTATTTGTTGATGTTGAATGTTAACTTTCAGAGAGAGATCGAGCCTAATTTATTGCGACACGCTAACAGCTTGTAGATTATTTCTCAGCAAGCGACACCGTCGTACTAGCGAGTATAAATGACTATGCTTTGTAGCGCACAAACCATGCAGGCATGGTTGTGTGTGTGCTTCCATTGTTTATCTAGCATCTGTGTGTTACATGCATGTATCATGTGCTATGTCATTCATTTTTAGAGTCCTACCCATTGTGTTGATTTATACTTAATTATTGGCAACTTTTTCATGAGAGAACCTGATGAAATCTGCAAACGTGAATCTGCAAAAAGAAGGGATGTATAAATGTGTGAAGTTCATACTTATTATTTTGTATTATTATTATGGCCTAACCAATGTCATTTGTTTGGTTCTTTTTTTATTCATGCAGGCCTAACCAATGTATTGTTTTAGTTTATTTATATTCTGGCCTAACCAAGGTTTTTTTTTTATTATGGCCTAACCAAGGGCGTTTTAGTTTTTTTTATTATTATGGCTTAACCAATGTTGTGTTTTCCCACCACTGTCACCAAAGTGCTTGTTTAACTAAAGAATGGTGGAGGTTGATGGAACAGGTCTGGAACGAGACTGCCACTCAACTGTCTAATGTCGGAACGAAGTCCTTTTGAAACTGATGTCAATGTTAGCCAAATGACCACTCTGCTTCTTTTTACATGATGTCCCATACTGTGTGTCTGACGTGAAGTGATAATCTAATCTTGAATTTTATATCCTGTGGATTATTACTGGAAGTAAAAGATAAAGCCTGATTCATGCGAATTGTCGCACGGCGGTGTCGCACGTAAAAAAACATTAAAAAAATAGCAGATCTAAAATTGGCCGGCTATTTTCGCCATGCAACACCGCGGTGCGACGGAGCAGTGGTGGAAAAAAAGTACTCAAATATTTTACTCAAGTAAAGGTATCAATACTCTGTAGAAATCCTACAAGTAAAAGTCCGGAATTCAAAATGTACTTTAGTAAAAGTATTGCCATCAAAATGTACTTAAAAGTTCAAAGTACTATTTTCTTATCGGCTATTTTCAAATGGCCGAAATGTATAGGGCCGAAAGTAACTAGTAACTAAAGTTTTCAAATCGGAAATTTGAAATACTTATTCATACTAAATAAATGTATAAATACCTCAACTGTACTTAAGTACAGTACTTTAGTAAATGTACTTGAAATTACTTTCCACCACTGCGATGGACAATACATTGGGCTTAACCCTACTTTAGATGTAGAAGCAGTCCCCCCCCCCCTTCTCACATCTTCTGTTTTGATTGATGACATTTTACATACATTTTAGTCAGTTTGTGTGGTGCAGTTGTACCCAGTTAAATAAATGCCTGCCTTAAAAGGTAACCATTTAGTCATTTTGTCACTTGTCATGCCTGTCTAGTAGTCAAATTCAAAACAAAGGTATTAAAAAAAAACAATATTTATATTGCATAAAAATAAGATCAACAGTGGCTGCATATAAAAGATGATTTACAAATTTGAAAATGTACAATATTTTTCAAATAGAGGCACTTTTGTGTTTTAACTACTTTAAATAATACTGTATAGTTGACAGGGGCCCCCTCCTTGTTATCCCCCTGGACAACCAAATCTTTCCACCGGCTCAAATTGATCTACAAGTTCAAAACATCACGTCAGCTTGTAGATCTATTTTCACCAAAACTTCACCTATGACATGCCAGGAAGAGGGGACGCTAATATGGGGGTTTGCGTTAAGTCTGCAATGTGTTTGACGGAAAACTAAATCACATTTAGTTGGCTAACTTCCTACTTCAGAAAGCATACATAATATATTGTCTGTGCTGAGGTTCTGCTGTCAGAAATGAATCATTTCACACAGTTTGAAAGGTTATTTATACAATTTAAGAATTTAATCAGACATTCACTCCACTGTCTGAAAAGTGTGCCTCCACTCGCTCTGACAGCATGAAAAAAAAAAAAAGAATTAAGATGGCATCAGTGAGAAAATAAGCCAAGCACTGCTTAGTTCGCCCGTCCTCTCAAACCACAGTGGAAAATAGAAAGAGCACCAGTTTCATTGGAGGCGAGGGCTGATATGAATAAGTTTGTTCAAGAATAATATTGACAGGGCCATACAAATACTATAACTAGCCAACAATGCTAGTTTCAAATACTCTTGTCCTCCCAATGTCCACATAACAGTATGCAGAAGTTACAACACAATGCAAACTCAACGTTTGTCATGCATTGAGCAATTGTGACCATGACACTACTTCAGGTAGTCTCTGCTGCATTTGGCTATGCTGTGCATTATTCAGAGGTATCGCTTATGCATATATCAGCCCAGAACTAATATAGTCCATTATATTCTTGGATTCCAAGCATTCCCAAAACAATCTGAAGCTACATATTTGCACAGTGAGCTTGCTGCAAGTAAAACAGAGCACACACATAAAAGTAATTATTGACAGGAAATTAAGCTGATGTCAAAACCAAATTCTAGGACTAAAATGTATGATAAAAAAAATCACACACCATGTAATGGCATCAGTTAAGGAATATGACACAAAATAACCACACGTTTGATTGGTTTTTATACTACTGTGCGACCACTTTATGGTTCATTTATACTTTGTCGCATGACCCTTTCGCTCAACATTGACACATTTTCCCAAGTGACAAAAAAGGGTTGAACCAAGTGTCTGTAGTCTGTGTCCCTTATGCAGTTGACGTCGTCATGGGAGCGCCAGTGACTCAGGAGGTAGAGCGGTTGTCGAGGAAACCGAAGGTTCACTGTTCGACACCCATCTCCTCCTGGCGTTGTGTTCTTGAACCAGACACTGAATCCCTAAACCCGCTGCCCATGAGCAACTTGCCGCCTGCATGGTGCATGGTTGCCTCAGCTATCGGTGTGTGAATGGGCGAGTCGTGTAACATTGTAAAGCGCTTTGGATTAAAAAAAAAAAAAAAAGTGCTACAGATGAGATCACTTGTCCGAGGCACGGGTATACACCAGGGATGAGAGCAGCAGCAACTCGGGAGGCTTGTGTAACAGGATCAGATTGTCACTCCTCAGACCATCATAGTGCATCCAGTAGCCGTCGATTTGAAAGGCAGCAGAGTAGTGATGCTCGTCCTTGTTGAAGAGCGTGGCGCCCTCCAGTGAGTACCTGTGGACAGAGAGACCTCAGTTAGCGTTACTTTCCCAGCAGCGTTAATCTTTTCAGAATATTTTGATTTAGTCTTTATTAAGTCCTATTATTCAGCCTTCTGAAATTGTTTAGTCTTGAGCCCAAACCACACCAAAGGGTCGAGGCGGCTTTAGCGTCCGTCCCAGCGGTGTGATATGTCCTCTGTTACATGTCGATCAACCACACCAATGGGTCGCCATGCAACTCATCGCAACCGTTTTCTTGCAAGGAGTTGTACTTGTATGGCGACCCATTGGTGTGGTTTGGGCTTTAGCCTCGTCTACCGTAGTCTCAGTCGACTAAATATATTTAAAAAAGTCCTTTATTCTTAGTCTACAAAATTAACACTGCTTTCCAGACCAGTGAAAAGCACCTCGCAGGGAAATGCAGTTAATCAACAGCAGAAGAAAATAGCAGATGTACAAGATCTGGCAAGTGAATGAGCAAGTATAAATCAGGCTTAATAGCAGGCCCGCTTCACTTCCCCTGTGGTCAATGGAAGAACAGTGTTTCTATAGGCAAAACGTAAGTATCCAACCTGTGCTGGGAAAGAGCCAGATGGTATGGAACGTACGACAGCTCCTCCGACTTCCACTGCTGCATGTTGAGGATGACAAAGGGTGGGGGCCCGTGGCAGAACACCCTCTGTGAGAACTCCCTCAGGCCGTCGCACCTGTGATGGAGGAGACCGCCGGTACATTCTGTCAACACAACTCCCAAGAGGACACAGAGGAAGGAAGGAGTGATGTAATGCCGTTTTGGAATGATTCACATGCCTTCCTCCTCACCCTAGTTCTTTGCAGAGCAAGATCTTGGGGCAGAAGAACTCGTCGACCGCCGACTGGATGGGATCTCGGTGAGGCAGTTCATGAGGAGGGCTGGAAGTAGAAGAAAAAGAGAGACCACATCCAAACTAGGGGTTACTTGGGACGGAGGGATCCGGGAACCACCAGAGGAACTGCAGGAACCGGATCCAGCATTGAGGAACTGGAATCGGTTGTCGGTTCCATCACATTCAGCCTGCCCTAGCCTGGCCCAGCCAGCGTGCTTTCTGGTCTAGAGGGGTGGGCGCGCATGGAGCAAGCGCTGGAGAATAATTGGTTCACCGATTGCCCGCCCCTGAAGAGTTTCCAATGGTTTTCCCCAGGCTTTTCTTTTTGAGCCGCATGCGGACGGAAATAAAAGCCTGGGTACCGAGGCTACATCACGTTTGGAACCGGTTTCATCACAATGTCAGAACTGGCATGTGCACTTCAACTCTGTCAATTACTATCCAGTCAGTGGTTCTAATTTCAAGGAGCAAAACTCTCTACACCTTGGCAGTTGCCGTGTGCAAGGGCCAGAACCACTTGCACCCTATATGCATAGTTGGCCGGAGTCCCCCAAGGACAAGGACAATATCTTTGACCAAAATAGGGACAATATGATTCATACTGGAATCGTACGAGGCCCATCGATGAGGACTAGTCTTCACAAGACTCCCCTCCTCTGTGAGAGTGTGAACTGTGAACATTAAACACCTCTAACAAAATCTGCCCAAGCAGCTTACAGCATGTCTAATAAGATATTCTACCGTCTAAACAGAGAACACTCTTGGTAAACATGCCTTTATACGGGTCTAACAAGGGCCAGAGGAAAGGGGGAGTCTGTTGGGAACACAGCGTCACTCACCATCAGACAGCTGGAGATCATTTTAGAGAGGGCTAACATGTCTAAAGGGTAGTCTCCCTCAGCTTACCCGAGCCATTAGTAACAATATCATTAACGAGCAACGGGTTTTGCTGGTGCACATATACTGCAACATTATGTTTAATCATCTATTTTTGGCGTCTGGCCGTCTAGAAGAGGGTCTGAGTCTGTGTGTCAGTGTCTCTCACCAATCAGTGCCCAATATAGTGTGCACGGCGCACACTGCCACCAAGTGAAGTATCTACCCTTGAGGACTTTGCAGGCTTATGCGAAGGCTAAAATGTAATCTAGATAGCATGTTATGTACTGTAGACAGAGAGATGGCAGGTCATTTGGTGTGTATTATAGTGTCAATGTACATATTATAGATTTTTATATTATACTGTTTAGACTGATGATTTCTATGCATTTTATGTATTACCTTGCTTTTACCATCCTTAATGTAAGTCGTGCTGGCTTAAGAGCGTCTGATAAATGCCTGCTAAATTGTAAAAGCCACGCCATTATTGAGGCCAGGGGAAAGAAATAGAGGCCTGCTTTCCTTGCATGTCAAAGCCTCCTGGAAGGCCATGCGTCAATTTAGGCATTTAGCAGACGCTCTTAATCCAGAGCGATTTACAATAAGCAAGAACAAAAAGCTGCAATACATCACATACCAAAAAAACATGCGTAAGCTAAGAACGTAACAGTGGAATATCTATATAATGAAACTATACATATATGTACTATAGTGCTATGACTACATAAAAATGCTATAAGTCTGCTATCTAAGTCTACATGAAGTGCTATCGAAGGGGCTAGGGTGAGCGCTCCGGGTGCAGCTTTACTCACTTGATGTGGATGGTCCTCTGGATGAACTCCTGGACGCGCGCCGGACAACTCCAGTTGGTGCACAGGCTCTCCTGCATGGTGGACATGAGGTTCTCCAGGTTCATGGTGAAGTTGTCGTGCTCGTTGCCGAACAGGTCGATCTCCAGGGCGGCGTCGGCGTGGCGCACCGCCGAGCGGTACTGGCGCTTGGCCATGCGGTCCCAGATCCAGAGCATCTTCACCGTGGCATAGTCGTACGAGTCCATCAGGTACAGGAAGTGGTCCACGAACTGCTTGCCCAGGAAGGCGCCCACCTTAAGTGTTGATTTTGACAGCAGATGTTGATTTTTGATTTCGTTTTTTTTTAAATAAAATTCCATTTCGTTTTTAGTCACAATTTGGTCATCTGAATTTTGTTTAGTGTTAGTCTAGTTTGTGATTTAATTTAGTTGATCGACAGTTGATTTAGTCGACTGAAATGTTTTTCGGCGGGCCTTGATGGCGTCGCAATGGCTGATTTTAGACACTGAGCTTGTAGATCTGCAATTTTCAGCATGCAACAAAGCATAACATTACTTTTCTTTTAGTTCTACTGGATCTCTTCTCATCCACTAGTCCCTGAATAATGTGTTAGTCCAGTTTTTATTTAGCTTTTGTTTTAGTCAGTGGAAAAAAGGTGGTCGACGAACATTTTGTGTCATTCCAGTCATTACTCGTTGGCAAAGTCAACAAGGAAGTAGGCACCCACCCCTAGGGTAGGTAGGTACCCTTACAAAAAAGTAATCTGGGTCTCTAAACTGCCTCCCCCTGGCCAGCCGGGACCCCTGACGGAGGGAAAGGAACTGGACGCGCTACGTGCAAACGGGGAAACGCCTCCCTGTTAGGTTAAAATAAGCGACTACTAGTACTAATGTACTGAAGGAAGCAAGAGTTCTCCACAGGTTGGTGGAGGGAGTGTAGAGCCTAGGATTACATTAGATAATACATTGACACTGGGTGAAAAAATTGGTTATCGTGGGATATAATTTAAAATAAAATAAAATAAAATAGAAATACAAGGCGCACGCCCACCTCCCGGGGGAAGCTCTGGTTGTCCCGCAGGATCACGTAGAGGATCATGAGGAAGCCGTCGATGGTGCAGGTGTTCTTGAGGTTGATCTTGACGTAGAGCGGCGTGCAGGAGATGGCCTTGCGTCCGGCCCGGATGGCGTACACGCCTCCCCAGGGCAGCACCGGCCTCCAGAAGGAGCGGTCCTCCTCGTCATTGTTGTTGATCGACGCTCGGATCTCTTCGAACAACGTCCTGGACCTCAGGGGAATGGATTGGTATTTTTGAGGAGCGCTATAGCCTGTGTGTGTGTGTGTGTGTGTGTGTGTTTGTGTCCACATACTTTGTCCTACACAAACATTATATTCCCATTGACAATGAATGGAGAATTTTATAGTGTAAACACAAACATTGCGTGACACAAACATTGACAAACTTTGTGTTAATCCTTTTAGCATAACATTTGACTGTACACTGTACTGTTAATACATGTATATAACTAGTAGTGTGTGATGATTATCTTTTTTGCATATACATATATATATATATATATATATATATATATATGTGTCTAATTGTTCTCTTGATTTGAAGAGGAGGACCCTGATGTAAACAAGTCAGGTGCTTTTTCTGGTTTTAATAGCAGATTTTGTATTGGCCTGTATATACTTTCGTTTAACTGTACCCATTTTACAAACTGTTAATAAAATGATAAATCAATCAATCAAGTAGCACTTCTGCAGTAGACTACAAGAAGTAGCCTACTGCCATCAAGCTCATATATGCACAATAATCATATCTCTTCAGGTCAAATATAGAGAGTATTCTCTGCTTGGGTGAGTGGCAGATAGCATGGTCTTCCACGCGAGATAATCTGGACACTATAGGACATTTAAATTCCAGGTAGGACATTTAAATCAACACTGCATGACATGTATTAAGTGTATGCAGGTCAGACAGACAGGGTTGAGTGTGGAACATTTTCAGACACTTTTTCCTATTTGATTACGAATGGCGGCCTCGATCGTCGGATCTGGGCAATCTTCAACCATTTATACATTGTACGACATGACATTAATAATTTCCATATTAAAGTACACTAAATGTTCCCCAGCACTCCAGAGGGTAGACGGAGCCCTATGGCAGCTTGCAGCCACAGGATAGCATCCGTGCTAACAAGCTATATAGCAGCAACACCACCTACCTTTCGAACTGGAGGCTCTGGTCGTCATCAGTGTTGGAAGAAATGAGAGATCTGAGGTCTTCAGTGTCGTTCAGAACACAGAATCTACTCTCCATGGCTCTCTGGGTTTCTTCATGACTTTTGTACAAAAGGCTTTCCCAGCCAAATGATCTTTCTATATGTTTTTAATTATTATTATTACTACCGGGTATTGTTATTATAATTATTTTCCTGTCTGATTGCAAATGCAGCCTGCTGCAGCAGCTCCCTTTTAATGCAAGATTCAAAAGACGTCAAGTTACGCCCATAAACACTGGGAACGACCCTTCTGAATCCCATACTCTGGAGTAAACATGCAGCCCTTTATTAAATATGGATCCCATACTCTGGACTCTGGACAGAGAAAAGCAAGCAAGCCGGATGTATCGGACGATTGGCGGCGCTCGCTGTGTGATTGGCTATCTGTGGGGTTGCCAACCAGGTCGCCGCACGGCCGGAGGACAACGGACCGAACTATGCAATCAAAGTCCCCTTACGCCAGTGGTTCCCAAAGCGGGGTCCGGGGACCCCCAGGGGTCCGTTGAGAGAGTTCCAGGGGTCCCCAGTTAAAATGATAATTCGGAACCAAATGGACCTTTATAGGTCTGTAACTCAGAGAGTGTACAATTGGTACACTCTCAGAGTAAAATTTACATTGATTTTTACAATATAAATTGGGGTCCATATAGTCCCAGAGATAGAAATGCCATTCAATGCGGGTCTGTAGACTAATAGGCATGTCAAACTGGGGGTCATTTTAATTAAACAGCTAGTTGAGAATCACTATAGTTGCAGAAACATTGTGACTATGTTGTATTTTTGAACTAAAGTGACAGTAAACATTCTCATACTGCTGACAGAGAGGAAACACTGTGTCCAGCGTTCTTACTGAGATCTCCTCTTTTACAGGGTAGCCTACTACACTAGAGCCATACAACTCTTCTCTATATGGGGGTCCCTGCATGGCATATCTTTTCAAATAGGGGT
Source organism: Protomyctophum parallelum (assembly GCF_964188405.1). Classification (NCBI taxonomy): domain Eukaryota; kingdom Metazoa; phylum Chordata; class Actinopteri; order Myctophiformes; family Myctophidae; genus Protomyctophum; species Protomyctophum parallelum. Next base: position 39,090,505 of record NC_139718.1, on the reverse strand, counting down.
CCGCAGGCTAATTAGTGTCAATTTGGGGGTCCTTGACATGAAAATGTTTGGAAACCACTGCCCCTACACTACAGGCATTTCTGAAATAATAATAGGCTACATACAAATATCAGTAAGAAACACTGGGCACGTCTATAAAGGAAGGATTTGTAGTTTCATTATATAACTTACCGTATCAAAATGTGGGCTATTTATAATGGTTGTAGAAATACACAAATACTTGTGTATCTTTTATAAAGCTTTTATCATTTAGGATATAGGACACTCTGATGCCAATCATGCCATGCAGTAAAACTGGCATGAAAAGGCTCGCTCTCTGCATAAACTATTAATAAGTATGAAGACTCCTTTGGACATGCTCATGAAGTGCTCTGTGCTCAAAGTGAGGGGTGCAAAAATATAGCATCCCATGTTTTTGAGACCATTTTTGCACCTGCCGTGGTTGACAGCCTGATACGTGCTGCACAAAGGAACACATATTCGCAACAGTAAAGTTTACCTTGACCTGTCTTACCTTGACTATTCTTTTGACCAGGCACCTTTACCCTATCTGACATCTCTCTCTCTCTCTCTCTCTCTCTCTCTCTCTCTCTCTCTCTCTCTCTCTCTCTCTCTCTCTCTCTCTCTCTCTCTCTCTCTCTCTCTCACTCTCTCTCTCTCTGTCTATTGTTATATACTAAATACATTTTTTTTTTAAACTGCAAAAACCTTGGAAGCTTGTACCAAAGACAAAAATAGAGACACCTGTAAAAAAAGAAAATAATAATTTATAAACTTGAGTTGAATTCCGACAGGTTGAAGCATATGAATGAAGGACCCCCCCCCCCCCCCTGCAAACTGTTAATAAAGACAGTAGGCCTATTAGTTTGAAGTTGAGGAATCTGTGCCTAATCTTGGACTACACCCAAAACAATGCTGCCATCTGCTGGTCATTTGCTGCAAAACAACGTTGGGTAGATCAGTGCCAGTGGTTCTCAAACTTTTTAATGTCAAGAACCCCCAAATTGACACCTGGTAGCCCACGCGGACCCCCATTTGAAAACATATGCCAGGGACCCCATAAGAAGATTTTTGCGGCTCAACAGTGATACTTAAACATTTTAAGGACCCCCAGTTTGACATGCATTAGGGGCGGCTACCGGCTACGGACCCCCATTTAATGGCATGTCTATCTCTGGGACTTTATATTGTAAAAGCAATGCTAATTTAACTCTGAGAGTGTTCCATTTGTACACTCAAGGGTACCCACAAGGGTCCATTTGGTTCCTAACTGTCATTTAGCTGGGCCCCCCCTGGAACTCCCTCAAGGACCCCTGGGGGTCCTCGGTCACCACACAGGAAAATAAAAACAAAACAAGAGCAGATAAACATTTCTCTTTGACTGGCATGAGGACGGTTGATTCATGAGAATCAGGTGTGACATCACTCAGTGAATTAAATTAGTTTGAAAGGCCTGGTGTGAGCTGCTTGACCACTATTTTATACAATGGTGCTATAGGCTACAGTGAAAATAGCACATCTACATTTTGTAAATGTAAATAAATAGTTGGTTATGAAGCCCGGAGAAAAAGTAGAGATTACGGTAATTTAGTGTGGATGCTGTTTGTTTTGACTTTGGTGGTCAGCTTTTGTCTTTTAATATAAAGTTTGAATAGGGGAGGATGGGGGAAGATGAACCGTCGGGTAAGTTGAACCACCCCCTGTATCTTTAAAACTACACACATGAGTTGTCATGTGACCTCAAAATCAGGACACACCCACCATTTCAACCTGACTGTGAAGACAAAGTGGAAAGTACATTTATACACAAAAAAGTGTTTTTTGCTGGTCAAAGTAAAAAAAATAACTTTTCTGGAATAATCATTTTTATATTAAAGCAAAAGCACCCAGGTCTAAACTTATATATCATGCATGTTGGTGATATACCAATGTATAAAACCCATGTGAATCATTTAGCTAAACATTAGCCTGGAGCATTAAGCTAGCCATGTTTTGTCAAAAAGTGGCCATGGGGCAAGTTGAACCAATTCCTTGGGGTAAATTGAACCAATTTTCTTAATGTGAATCACCATTCATATTTTTGTAGTATTAGCTACTCAAATTATACTGAATGACCTTTAATTTGGATGTTTGCAAATGTTTGCAAATTTGCTATATTGTATTAACAATATTGCAAATATTATAAGGTTCTGAATAACAAACTTTATTTAATTGTCTTTATATTGTTTAAATAATAAATAAACAGATAAATAAGACTATTTGCAAAAGGGAAAACTGTTATTAAATTATTTTCAATACGTGAATACATTATCTGTTCAAGTTTAAGCTCTTTACATTAAAATATCATGTGGTTCAATTTTGGATCAACTTACCCCTTACCTGGGGCAAATTGAGCCACTTTTTTCTTTTTTTTGAAAAGGTCATATTTTCATGGCCCTTTGTCATAGCTGCTTACTCATCATTTCAATTGATAGAGGACATCCTGAAATATGTGTAGATCATTAGATTTGACTGCCATCTCATTTTGCCTTGCTTCCAGGACAACTTAAGTAAAAAGTGGTTCATCTTCCCCCATCCTCCCCTAAAGTTTGATTTGATTTCTAAAAGAAAAAGGAAGAGGAAAAAAACAAAGGAAGAGGTGTGTTCATATAGCCTAGAAACTGAAAGAGGAAGAGTTGGAAAAACGAACACCGCACGTTTTTGCGTCGTCATACTATAGTAAACGATTATTTTATTGTCTACAGTTAAATACCTTTGGGTAAGTGACAAACTGGGACAGTGCAGGCGAGAGGTTAAGCTAATGAGTCTGACAGACTCATGGTGCGCTTTGAGTCCGACTCCTAAGCCTAGGTGATTATATAAATAATATATCATTCTTCGAACGTGTGTTTTATTGGAGCGCGGGCCCGTATCAGCCAGACCCAGAGACAGCATGAGACTGTTTTTGTGACTGTTGTGAAAGCGGATTTGCGTTTATCAGCGTTTACCAGACTACACTCTGACTCTCCTCCTTGTATCAGTTATTAGCCAGGCTAGTATCATCTACCCCTGTTCACGGCCAGCAGACTGGTATATCCTGCTGGTATATTCCCCTGGGACAGAGGTATGTTATTTATTTATTTCTCAGTCCAAAATGGGTTAATGGTGTTTATTATCATTATTTCATTTAAAGTGTAGGGCATGACTCTTACAATAATGTATTTTAGATATTCTGTGAAGCAGCATTGGAACAAGACCAATATTACCTTGCTGTTAAAACATTTATTAAAGCTGCCACACCCAAATCCTTTCTTAATAGCAATGTGCAATATTATGAAAAATACACGTACTTGCCATTTTTAGTGCTGTGTTTGTTTGAGATATTGTACAGTAGGACAACTTCAAAGAATGTCAACTGGTCTCAGTCTGAAATAAGGAAGTTCAAAGTCTAGAGGATGGACAACATCAATGCGTGCATTTAGAGCTGAAGTTCTACTGGGCCATCGAGTGAAGAACTAAGAATATATATAATATGGAAATGGAACAATATGGAGAGTTGGAGACATGAATACTGTTGGTTCTACCAGTGAGTTCATGCTTTACCATAATACAGACATTGTATACATTTTTTATATATTTCAGTGGAACAATCCTACTTTCAGACTATTGCAAAGTACAACTGAGTGACTGATAGTCATTTCGATTTTGGTTTCATGAACAAAAGGCATTGTTGCATCCAGCATTCTTACTTGAATAGCTGCATCTTAACATGGCTGGAGTGATAGACAATTAAATATATCAAATCTTTGTTAAAGGTCAAGTTCAAGTAGGCTACCCATCTAGTTGTAGCCTACTTGAACTTGACGATGTACTATACAGTTCTAACCCTCCACCTTCTTTAACATGTGTAGGAATATATAGTTCATCTAAACTTAGCCTCGGTTAAATAAGTAATAGATGTACTGGTCAGATGTATTAAACAGTTTTTCTTTTACCCAACAGTTATTCTGAAGCAAATAAATGGATCCATTTGCACAGAGCATGAATATTACGTACCAGCTAGTTCCACCAGTGACTGCCAAGACAGATCTTATAATACATGTCATTATTAGGGACGACCTCAAGAAGCTCAAGAAATTAATCAGAGACAAAGACATCAATGGCCTTTACCCATGCAAGGAGCTGAATGATCATATATGTCCTTTGACTGCTGCTGTGGCATTTCACAGGGGGGATATTTGTGACTTTCTTCTGAGTGAAAAAGGTGTAAACCCAGATCAGTTATCCACAAATAACCGGACCCCTCTGGATTATGCCTCAATTCAGAAAACACCCCTTGATTTTGTGCAGAGGCTGCTTGCAGCAGGAGCAAATCCAAATGGTACCACACCATATCCCTTCTCAATGCTGACACCACTTCACAATGCTGCCATCAATGACAGGGATGATATCATGAAAGTCCTCATCAAAGCTGGAGGGATTGTAATTATATGCAATAATATAACTCCTACTGACACTTTAAATAACAGAAAAGTGTCTGAAATGATAAATAAGCTTGCATTGAGCGGTGATGACCTTTATTTAAAAATCAAACTTTTTAATGATTTACTATTTGCTGTACGACAGAAAACACCAGCAGAGGTTTTCAGCATTTATGATCGTTATATGCTGGAGGAGAACCCCCAGACCCATCTGAACATGATTGAACAGCTCTTTAATGTTATGGTTCCAGGGCCAGCACCAGCAAAAGAGTATCGTCACAGAAGTCTTCAGTGGTTAAAGGACAACGAAAAGCTGAACTTCTACATTGAAAATGCAAACAAGCGGCTTCCAAAACTTCTCAATGCACTAATTCAGGTTCAAGTTGTCAGATGTCTAAATGCAGTTTTCTGCACACTGAGAGAGATATCCAGTGAGGTATCACTGTCTATGACCCCCAAACTACTGAAACTCCTTCACGCAAGCACTCCTGAAATGCAGCATGTGGTTCTGAAGACACTCTATGTGATTACACAGAAAACTAAATTAAAAGATAACTGGAATCCAAACCTGGTTGATCAATTATGCAAAGCAGTTGTTCCTTTTGTGAAGAAAGAGCAGTCTAATATGAGGGAGTATACATACGGCATACTGGCAAACCTGCTTCCATTTGAGCATGCCACTGACATCTTTACGTCATTGGGAATAGATGATGTGCCTGAGGATATAATTACATCAGCAGACATGGAGACTGATGACAACCTGAAAGAAAGGCTTAGAGAATTGAAAAAGTATCTAAACAAGCCATCCTCGGAATGTGAAGTTTCCATGATCACCAATACAGAGCCACCAGGATCCAAGAAGCATGGAAAGCAAGAGGAGCTGAAAGATGAAGTTCATGTTGATGCAGAAATGCCAACAACAGTTCCTGTTGAGGAATCTGGTCTGACTGAAAGTTCACATGTGCAGCCTATCGACCCCATTGTCAGTACATCACCAAAAGCACGGAAATGGTACCAAATAAGTGACAGATGGAGGCAGCAGTTAGAGAAGCTTGCAAATATTGATGACTGTAAAGTTATCAAAGTCAAGAGTCTTATGTTTGTGGAAGATGATGAATTCCGCATTGCAAAGGGAAGTGATGGAACTGAGGTCTTCTTGGGTTTAAGAGATGATGGCACTGAAGTGGCAGTTAAGAGAATGACTAAATCCAACTACCAAGTGCTGAAGAATGAGAATGACCTTTTACATCTTCCCGAGCTTGATGATCCTTTGATCGTACGATATGTTGACTTTGCAGATGATAAACACTTTGGTTACCTTGGACTTCAGTTATGTGAATACACACTGGAAGAATACATCAAATGTGACTTTCCTGAAGACAGCCTTTCTGAATTGAGGAGGGAACTTGCAAATCAGTTTCTCAAAAGCCTAAGTATTCTTCATCGTCAGAATGTTCTCCACCGGGACATCAAGCCCCAGAATGTGCTGATTGGTAAGCTACAAAATAAAAATAAACAAGCAGATACTATTAGAAATATAATCCACACACACACACACACACACACACACACACACACACACACACACACACACCCCTATCTGTCTGTGTGCATGCTTGCGTGTGTCTGTGGCTCTCTAAGAACTTTGATCTACCCAATTTGCCCTGCAGACATCCAAAAGCGAGCAAAATTGGCTGATTTTGGAATAAGCCGTCGATTACCCAAAGGACAAACAACCCACCGTACAAGCAGTGCAGGAACAAAATGCTGGAAGGCAAAGGAGACTTTGGATGAAGACGAAGATGATGTTGCATATAAAAGGAGCACTGATATCCAGGTTGTTGTTTCTTTTCTGTGTGAGAAGTTAATGCATGGGAATGAAACGAATGATGAAAACGTACTTACCGTACTAAAATATGATGCTCATTCTTAAGGTGGCTGGAATGTTAATATATTACATCCTATCTGGAGGACACCATCCATTTGGCAAAGGGGTTAGATGTGAAGGCAACATTTTGGATGGAGTCTACAATCTGGATAAGGTTCAGGATGTGGTTGCTAAGGATCTCATTGAGCAGATGATCAATGAAGACCCAACGAAAAGACCTAAAGTGGAGGAATGCTTGGCTCATCCCTTCTTTTGGTCAAGTGAGAGGTACGATGAAAACAGCAAATCAGTTTTATCTGTACGTATATTCTACAGAGCAGCCTAACATTTTCAGTACTTCTCTTTCCAGGAGAGTAGAGTACCTGAGAAACATTGGAAATGAAAAGGAAGTTCAGAACTATCTAAATGCTGACAAGGACCTCATCAGTGCATTAGACCAGTATGCTGAGCAGGGACAGTTCAACGCATGGAAACACAAGGTGAGTTTATTTCAAATAGATTGAGAAAACATAAAACCAATTTTGAAATTTAGCATTTGTTTTGTATTTGTCTACTTTATTCCTTCTATTCCTTATTTAAAATGACTTATATAAACACTGTGAATTACATGTTGTTTATGAAATGTGGCTATACAACTTTGTCAATGTACCTTGTATGTTTTTCCAGTTCCCACCTGCGTTGGTCCAGAAGATGGATGGCAAGAAGCCCTACCCCGAGAACACATTTGGACTGCTGCGCTTCATACGCAATTCACGTGAGCACTAGTAAGTTGAGTTAAGAACAACACAAAGGAAAGTCACTCTGGTCAATATGTATTATACAAAGATATTTGGTTTCCTTATTTCTAATATTGTGGACTGTGGAGCACTCGTCCTGGAGAGCTTCCTTCGCTGTCAAAACAAAATGTTCTCTGTTCTCTATTTATCAGTGTTACACTTGAATTTTAGGACAATGATACAAAGGTATACTTGCATGTAGGCTACAGTCAAATATCAAATCACTATAGGCCTACCAAGGAAATCAACCCAATGGGCGGACTAACGGGAGGTCGAGTTCAATCAGCCATTGTCAGGGTGTTTAATTGCAATTCATTATACAGGTTTACCTCACGCAGCATGTGGCATTGCAGACAGTGATATGTCTGTGGTTAATATTAGGCCTATAGCTGTGTGATTCACTGAGTCACAGTGAGTGTGGTCACAGCTGGGCCACCATCAGAATATGAGACTTACTTGAGTGACCACTGCTCTCTCTGTTTACAGTGCTGCGGAGGTAGCTCATCTCGACCTGATGGAGATGTTTCCTGGTCTGTTTGGACGCGTTTACGTGTTTGCCCAAGAACAAGGCTGGCACTCGAGGACCACCCTGAAGGAAATGGTTAAAAGAGAAAATGTCGGCACCGCCAGTGCTGTGGGAAAGTCCCCAAACCCTGAGAGAAAGACAAGTGTCAGTCTACCAGTGCAAGAATCTGGACTGAAAGACTCAAAGTGACTTGAAGGACTCAAAAGTTTTCATAAATGAGCTGAGGGAGTTTGATATACTGTATATAGTATACTGCCATTGACATGTGTTGTCTGTTAAAGGAAACTGCATGAATGAACTGAATCAATAGCAGAGTTACAGTAAGTTCTACTGAGGCGTTAGGGTCAATACAGCACTCATACATACAGTACACACCAGTATAGAGATATGATTTTGGGCTCTCTGGAAATATCCAAACATTATAAGACCCTATATGTCTCCATTTCCAATCCATGGGCCATTCATTACTTACCATTAATTTGGTCTTTAGCACCACCTGCAGGATTCTGGATGAAAATACTTTTTTATTTCTGGTGGGTTACATCTTAATACTCTAAGAAGGGTTACACGCACACATAAATTACCCTGCTTGCCATTCCTTTCAGTTGAGTTGTTGTCACTTTTTCCCCATTTTTTACAGTCTATGGTCACCACACAGGAAAACAAAATAAAAATATAAACAAAACAAGAGCAGATAAACATTTCTCTTTGACTAGCATGTGAGAGAATGGTTGATTCATGAGCATATAAGGTGTGACTTCACAGTCAGCTCGGGTTTTGTACTTCACTATACAATGGTGCTATGCAGTGAAAATAGCACATCTACATTTTGTAAATGTAAATAAATAGCTGGTTATGGTCATATGATTCATATCATATCATAAAATAAGATGGGCACTGGATATCCCCATCTGGTGTGTAAACCAAAGCTCTGCACGTTGCGAGATAAAGCATGTCTATGGTTCAGAAAACTACCTATAGGCCTATAGCCTACTGTATAATCTATACCTATAGGCTATAGGTATATATATATATATATATGTATAATCTGTCAAAAAAGAAATTATCCTTATATGTGTCATGTGTGTCAAATCAGGGCTGGCATACTTGGTCTTCATGGTATATGCCTATATTATATTGTATACAAATGGTTGAGAGGATAGATTATGCAGTTTGTGTGAAATGAAATGAAATGCATTTAGATTTTCTTTATTGCCCATTTTCTATTCTATCAGGCAGACACTACGGCGGATCGTTGTTATAATCTTTTTTGCTTAATTTCTTGAAAAGGCCTATAGAGGCCTAGACTATGGCTGGTTAATGTTGGTTCAATGCTGGTTCCATCCTTCCTTCATTCATCTGTGATCTGTGGATCATCAGTGGATGCTCTGTTTGTTTTGACTTTGGTGGTCAGCTTTTGTTGTTTTAAATGTGCTATATAAATAAAGTTTGAATAAAGTTTGATTTGATTTATAAAAGAAAAAGGAAGAGGTGTGTTCATATACAGAAACTGAAAGCGAGGAAGAGGGAAAGAAACGATCACCACGTTTTTGCGTCGTCGTGGTAAATGTCAAACGAAAGCACATTTCAATACAAAAACTGTTACTTTGAGGATGAAACCATGAAAAGCACTAAAGCCATAACCACACCAAAGGGTCACCTGACACCATGCAACTCCTTGGGTCCAAACGGTTGCAAGGAGTTAACGCTAAATCCGTCTCGACCCTTTGGTGTGGTTTGGGCCATTGAATTCCACTGCGTTGAATCACTAGGGTCAACGTGGGGTCAACGTGCAACCAGACATATCACACCGCAGGGACAACGCTAAAACCACCTTGACCCTTTGGTGTGGTTAGGGCTTAAGACTTGTTTACATCAGAGTCCTCCATTTTCAATTCCTCAGAACATTTAAAGACGTAAAAAAATAATGTATATAGGCCCACACACACACACACACACACACACACATAAAATGTCCCTAAGTTATGGGGAATTCGCTATCTGGGTTTGAATCCCGGGCAGAAATTGTCTCAAATGTCCATTTCTGTCGAAGCAGGGCAGATGTCAGTATCGGTAGACGGGAGGAATACTGACTTGACGCAGTCATTGGAGGCTAGTATATGATGTCAATATCAGTATGACGTAATGACTGGTGTAGATACAGTATATTGGTATCTGGCATTGTGCATTGTGCAGGCAAAAAAGGTTTCAGTCGTACATCAGAACTGTGAGAGCAGTATTTCTGGGTAGAACATCATTATCTATGTGTCAACCTGTGGATATTTAGAACATTTTTATTTATTTATAATAGTCAATAAGAATTCACTTTACATGTCCTGTTCTTAATAAAGACAGTAGGCCTATTAGTTTGAAGTTGAAGAATCTGTGCCTAATCTTGGACTACACCCAAAACAATGCTGCCATCTGCTGGTTATTTGCTGCAAAACAACGTTGGGTAGATCAGTGCCAGTGGTTCTCAAACTTTTTAATGTCAAGAACCCCCAAATTGACACCTGGTAGCCCACGCGGACCCCCATTTGAAAACACATGCCAGGGACCCCATAAGAAGATTTTTGCGGCTCAACAGTGATACTTAAACATTTTAAGGACCCCCAGTTTGACATGCATTCGGGGGCTACCGGCTAGGCTACGGACCCCCATTTAATGGCATGTCTATCTCTGGGACTTTATATTGTAAAAGCAATGCTAATTTAACTCTGAGAGTGTTCCATTTGTACACTCAAGGGTACCCACAAGGGTCCATTTGGTTCCTAACTATCATTTAGCTGCCCCCCCCCTGGAACTCCCTCAAGGACCCCTGGGGGTCCTCGGACCCCACTTTCAGAACCCCTGGGGTAGACCACCTCCCATCTCGTTTCTTTATTGATTAACGTCGCCTGTCAATCATTTCAACATCCGTTCTATTGGCTGTCAAAGTCGGCAGTGATCCAACAACGGCTCCACCCCTCTTCACCATGCTGCTCATTGGCGAATATGAAGTTACGCTCAAACACTATTCTGTAAAGTTTCTACGGTGACATTCAGGCGTAAACACAGATTCTCTGTGAATGGTTATGGAGGGACAGTGTTGCCAGATTTTGAGAGAGAAATAAGATTCAAGATTGGTTCAAGATTGCTTTGTTCTGATACCGCAAGCAGCCTTCAGCAAAAAACGAAATTGTTTCTCCTAGTTAACATAAAATAGCATAGATTCATACAAGAATAAAATATCAAGTGCAAAACAATACTCTCTATCTACAGTACTAGGGAGACTGGATAAGCAAACAGGTCTATGAAAGAAAGACAAAAATGCTTGTATTTAAATAAATAAATATTTATTTATTTTTAATAAATTTGAAGCTGACTGGATGCCCTTCCTAAGTTTAAGGAATACCACTGGTTTAAACAACATTAAGAAACAAGCCCAAAGTTGCTTTTAATAATAAGCGAACATGGCAACACAGGATACGTTACTAGCGTAACGACTACTACTATACCAGCAGCGTCTCAAAACTTGGTTCTGTTGTGTTGTGTGTTGCTCTCTCTCTCTCTAGTCTGACTCTCTCTAAACAGCAGTGTGAAGATAGACACTCACACACATCTGCATCTCACAACTGTCCCCAGCCAGCTCACACCATGTCAGCTCAAATCATCAGTGGCAAAGAGGTTTCAGCGTAAGTTGATTTCATTTATTCATCTTATTAATAGTACATGCATACTTTGAATGGATGAAGAAGCAGCTATAATTGAGCCATGCGTCTGTGTGCGGGGCGGCTAACTGTTGCTCATACTTGCTTCTGAACTTATGTCAAGTTCTATATAGGCTATTAACCAATTCATTCATTCAACTATTGGTCATTTTGGAATGCTTAAGACTTGCGTACAGTGCTGGTATATCTATTGATTGTCTTGAACTTGAGTGACAAACAATGAATTGGTTGTTGTTATAGGTAGGTGGCATTGTGTGTTGACCACGTGCATCAAAATCTTGTGCATGAATTTTATAATTTGAAATGTTTGTATTCCTATTAATAAAACTGGGGTTGAGAAATAAGAAACACTGGAGTGTTTGGCAAAGTTTGAATTGGTGCCATTACCCTCTGAAGTCAGGCCAGGGTCAACTTTGGCCAGTGTGTTTTGTGAAGGATTAATGGTTTAGGCATTATGTAATAAGTTGAATATTGTAGCCTTTGCCCTTTACGCATGGGGAGTGACCTGTGGTGATGTTGATAGACACGTTTATGGCATTTAGAGCTGATTATATTTTGCCTTGCATTCCTATTTTTCCACTACATATAAGCTTATAAACAAAACAAACTATTCAAAATCAAATAAATAACAATTGACAATATGGCGTAAGCATGTCTGTACTCAATTAAATGCTCATGCACTTTCAAGTTGTGAAAGGAGACAAAACACTACTTTGATAGTAAGTGCACAATCAGTGGCACATGCTTGTCACAAGACAGATAGATGGCCATGGCCTGCAGCCAACTGCCCCCGGCCCTCACACTACCTATTAGCTAATTATTTAATTCAAATGACTGACCAGGGTTCCATTCATCACCTCCATGTACAGTTATTTGCATTCTGTCCTCACTAACTGCTGTCATTTGGAGGTCGATTTGTCAGAGCTGAACGAGACAGGTGTGTCTAAGTTGAAGTTCTTGGGTCTATTATGCATGAAATTGGCCTAGTTATTCCAGGAAGGCTTTGACCTTCACCTTATACTTAAAAATAAATAATCAGAATGCAACAATGCCATGTGGATGCCCCTCACATTTCCCCCTAGCTGATCTGTGGGTAGAAATGGATGACATTTTCATACAATAAAGGCTATGTTTTAACCCTAGGGTGTAAGGGTATTCTAGGAGTATTTAGGTTGTGGATGCATTTATGATAGCCATCTATCTCACCAACTTAAGGGATTGTTGTTCTTTGTTGCTCTCTTAGCCACTTGAACCCTAGCATCCCTAGGCTGGGCATGTCATAGGGGAACTTTCTGCAAAAATAGTGAATCAACAAACTCATAAAAGCTTTTATCGCCTATTTTCTGGGTGAGGATATTTGGTGTTGTAGAGTGGAAAAAAAGCCTTCCTTGTAGTAAATTCAGGCCCCTTTTCCACCGGTTGGTTCCCAATGGGAGCCGGTTCAGTTCTTTTTGGTTTTTAGTCCATGAGCCAGAGCTCCAAAATTGGAAAGTTAATTATGAATTGAGTGGGCAAAACCATACCTATATTAGATTGTTATCACCATGAAACTTCCCCAATTGAGTACTTACACGAAGACAATGATTTATTGTATTACAAATTTTACATTTTTAAATATGCAATTTAGGCATTATGTAGGAAAATATACAAAATAATCGAAAATATGAAAAAGCTATACTGTGGAAGGGTTATCATGTATTACATTTCTTGTATTGATCCTATAAACAATTTAATATAGGTCTAGTTTGCCCACCAATTTTGGAGATCTGGCTCATGGACTAAAAACCAAAAAGAACTGAACCGGTTCCCACTGGGAACCAACCGGTGGAAAAGGGGCCTCAGTGTGTCTGGTTCAGAAGACATTGACATTAGTTACATTAGTTAAAGTTGCACTATGCAACTTCTTGAATGAATACAATTTAATTTAGTCCATTCTGTATGGTAGAGTATGTTAATAATATGGGATGTCCTGTTACACTTTTTTCGTTCCTGATCTGATCCCGATTTTTTTTCTGTGTTAGCCGATACCGATACCAGAGAATACTATTTATAATAATAAAATTAATTATTTTATCTGGTGTTGTTAATAGCGGACTCATCACTCAAATGTGCACTTGCAGTTTGGGCAATTTGAAAGCAAACTCCACATGCCCCAACATTTTATTTACCTACCATAGTGTCAACCCCTTACCCCTGTGTGGGATCGTTGGTTACACTGGCATATTCGCCGATACCGATTTGACCAAAAAGGACCGATCCAGTATCGGGACATCTCTACAACGTATACAATTGGGGTCGCATTTTCTCTCCCTGCTCTTCTATTGAGACATTAAGATCGTGTCAAATGTCATGATGTCTCACCTAGACATGGGAACTGACAGGAATTCTGGCCTGATGGTCAAGATTCAATGGGCTGTATTTTGCGTGTCTTAAGTGCCAGGTCTTATTCCCTAACTTGAGTAAACTAAAGACCTGGAGGCGTGATCAATGCTCTTTGGACACTCAGAATAGCCAAATGGCATTGATCACGCCTCCAGGTCTTTAGTTTACTCAAGTTAGGGAATAAGACCTGGTACTTAAGACACGCAAAATACAGCCCAACATCTCCTGTGCAAGCATGCAGGCTCTCTCCATTAGGTAAAAACCGGGTTAAAATCCGGGGTACAAAAGTGCGAGGTCTGTATCTTTTGTTTGAACTGTGTCACGTAGAGATATTGCTGTGTCATTGTGTTGAGTCATAATAATGTTCGACGAATGGTTGTCCTCTCAGACAGGCTGGGGATTGAAGGCTCTTGAGACAATCCTACACCTTTTTTAGGACTAGTAAAAGAGCTTAGAATCCATTCTGCAACATTTCACAGAAACCTCCTTTTGGCATTCATTCAGAAGCGTTGTGTTGCCAACTTGCCTGCAATATAGTTGTGGTGGGGCTGGGGTTTCTGAAAGAAGTACCAGTCCATGTAAGAGTCATTTGTGTCACGGTCACTCGGACCAGTGTTGTAAATCACATGATCAGGTGCCCAGCAGCCCAACCCCTGTAAGACCAAAAGCACAGACAAAAGTTGTGTGATCCAAGGCTTGCATACATGCATGCATGCATACATGCATGCATACATGCATGCATACACACAACTCATATGCAGGTCTTGAATATGAGTTGTGTGTACTGTATATAACACAATTGTGTGTATGTAACACAATAAATCTGGAGCAGTTTCAGCTTGACTACACACTTTAAAAAGCACACATCTTAAGCTTAAGCTCTGTTCTTTCCCCCCCCCCCACCAGTGCCATAAATGTAGAAAAGCAAGATCAAAACACTTAAGGGCAGGCCTTGCGTAATCTTTATCTTCTTTACGTCTATCTGATGATGTGCCTATAAATGCCTATGCTTTGCATCATCTTTAATGTATTGCAAATGTTTGTGCCTGTTCTCTATTGGCATTAAGATAACGTTTGGACCATTCACCTGAAATGTGACTGACTTGCTGCAATGGCCTGGTGTCCGCTCAGAGATACTATTTCATCATCACAGAATGTTCAAAGTATCAATCTCTCCAAAAAACATTGTCCGTCATGGTGCATTCATCACGGTTAAGTTTATTACTTGCGCAAGCAGAGCGCGCAAGTAATAGTTTCGCCCGGCTCGTTTGCACCGTCCCAGCCAACCCGCCACTTTTGATGCATATGCAAATAAAACAGCAAATTGTGCCTGATTTGCTGGGACCAGATTACATGGTGTGTGTATATGTATAACTAGCTCTCAATGATGACGTGAGAAATATGTGGATTAAAGGACCCAATGCCAGAGTGTAATTGGTTTTCGATGGTGACATAATGACGATATGTTTTAGTGTTGGGAGGATTAAAGGTAATGCTCCTGTGTATACACTTATGTAATCTGGCACCACTGCTGTATCAGGCACAATTTGCTGGGACGGTGCATACGCATCAAAAGTGGCGGGTTGGCTGGGACGGCTTTTGGCGCAAAGTAACCACAGTATACCGCTAATCGACTTACAAATTACATATATATAATATATAGTATATGTATAACTAGCTCTCAATGATGACTTAAGAAATATGTGGATTAAAGGACCCAATGCCAGAGTGTAATTGGTTGACGATGGTTTGATAGAGTAGAACACGTATGCATATATGTAAAAGATAAAGATCTATCATTCTTATGTACAGATCACCTAAAACAGACCTTTCGAAATTAAACATTTCTCGAAAACATGGTAAAGTATCTATCATCTCCGACTTCTGCAATTATGATAATAGGAGATTTCAATGAAGACCAATATAGTGAGTAAGGTAGAAGTATAAAGACCTTCATGTCTTTTAGATCATGTATATTTTAACAAATGTGAAAGTCTTATTACAGAAATTGAAGTTAGAGACACATATTACTCTGATCATGATTTAGTATTAATATCACTAGTCCAAGATTAAATGCATTTAAAACAATTGACAATTTACAATAAATAATAAAATAATTATACTGTATACAGTACGTGATAACATATTTTAATTCAGTTTATATACCTTTTTTTTCATCACATATCAATGATTTATTTTTCTTTGAAAAACTAAAAAGGTATCCAGAATATTTCTAAATATTGATAAAACTGTATTTCTTATATAGATAGAAACTTGAACCATACTTAATAATACTAGGTGTTTACATGCATAAAGTAGGTAGGTAGCAAATAGTTACACCTAATAATTAGACATTTCAAACGTTCCTTCACAGAGATACTGAGATTTGACAGTTTACAGCGGTCGAAAGTACTTGCGCGCTCTGCTTGCGCACTAGTTGGCCATTTGTGCAACAAGCAAGTATGCACTCAACAGAGTGCAGTTCTAGTTACTTTCTATGTCCTGCTGGTTCATTGGGACTCGAGGGTTCAAGGTTCAAGGTTGGCTTTATTGTCCATCAAACGACATTCAAAACACTAATTTATAAAAGTCTACTCCTATGAATAGGGCGCTAGAGACCGATAATTCATAGCATTCAATAGTAGAAACGTCAGTAAAAGTGGGCAATCTGTGCAAAGAGGCGAGAATAAAGTGCTATCTGCTGTTCAGCAGCAGGATAACTGTAGATGACTCTACAGTCACCTATCTGACTCCAACCTCACTTTGCTAGCTATCTATAGCTTCAAGTCTCTGGCAACACAGCATTCATGTGAAAACTGTCCAGTTTTTTGACCACCCTTACCCTAGCATCCCTAATCTGGGGCGAAGAGATATGGTGTGGAGATGAAAAGGGAGTGGGGCCTTCTAATCTAGACCACTGGGTGACGGTCAATAAAGTATAAGGTGTAAGTGGTTAAACGGACATGCCTAATGTTAGACAAGTAACCGCCATCAGAGTGAAATCTGTCCTTTAATAGTCCCATCATGAGGATTAATCATCTTTTTAAAATATAAGGATAATATTAATGGGACCATACAAAGCATCATAAAGTTAACTAAATAAGGAAAATAGTCATGTCATGGATTTCAGTATAAATCATCAATCATTTTCGTTGCGCAACATGGCAATGCAAAATAAAAATCACACCCGTGTGAACTGAGTGGTGCAACTCTTCCCCCCCCCCTCTCTCTCTCATTAGCAGACAACAGTGCAGCACTCTCTCTCTCTCTCTGGCACAACAGCGCCCCTACTGGTACTAATAGTCATACTGGTGCTCCATTAACGTCACATAGGCGGACACATAGGTGAACAACACACACAGACATTGCTGTTCCTTGGAGTGGTTGCACCACTCAAAAGTTAAAACGTTTGAATTGCCCCCCCAGACTAAAATCTAAAGTTCTCTTCCATTCTTTGGACCCCAGCCAGGTGAGGGAGAGGCTGAGGAAGCAGGTGCAGCAAATGAAAACTCTGGACCCCAATTTCAGCCCCGGTCTGGTGGTCTTACAGGTCAGTGCAAGACGGTCATTATTGTATGGATCTGGGTGTTAAAACTGTTAATGCAGTGGTCTCAAACCTTTTATGTCAAGGACCCCCACATTGTATGTATTTATTTGGTCGCAGACCCCCATCTGATAAGGTTCCGTGCCCGTGACCCTCGGAAGAGAAGATTTCTGTTATTTTTGCTTTTGTGCAAAATTATATTTTTTTCCATCGACTTGTCTGGCCTATGATGTGATTTCGGAAAGCCATGCATTGGAGGGGCCCCTCAAAAAAAGCATTGTTTAATGTAGATACGTTTCAACATCATGTCTGGGCCTGCATAAAATATTGTTTTGAGGGGCACTAGCCTCTCCAACATCTAGCTTTTGTTTCTGACGTCATGTGGCAGCCAAATCTATGGACCTTTTATGTTTGTCTTATTCGTGCCCCCCCGTGACGTCGTGTGACAACCAAATCTATGGACTTTGTGCATGACTTTGTGCATGCCCCCCCAAAAGGCTTCACACGAGTGAAGATGTTTTGCAAGTGAAGACCGTGTACGGGATTTATTGGAGACAAACAAACGTTTGTTTACAAATTACAAGCCAAACACGTTTCTATTCATAATGTTCTGATATTCAGTGACGGAAACACAATCGCTGGTGCCCAAGGGTTGCCCGTAGGCTTTCTTTTCTGCATGATACTTATTATGCTTGTAATTTGCAAATTTGTATGTAGTTTTGGTCTTTTGAATAGTTTAGTTTAGTTTAAGTCAAATTTCAGTCAAATGTTTTAGTCTAGTGGACACCTCAGCGACACCTATACGCACAACCAAGCATAAAATGAAATGACTTGTCGTATTTGTTTCTCCTGGGAGTTTCTACTGCCTAACATCTTAATCTTTTATTTAGTTTCCGTAGTTGACGAACATCTTTTGCCTTTTGGTCAGCGGAATGAACACTCACGAGCATTGAACAGCAATGTCATAATAACTGACATGTGTCTGTAGGTGGGAGACCGGGATGACTCAACACTTTACATCAGCATGAAGCTCAAAGCAGCTGCAGAGGTAAAGAAATCAGTTTGCCCTGATATTTACTATTCGCTATGCCTGCATATACATTACATACCTTACATGTTTGCAATCTCTCTGGTGTTTAGAACTAACCCAGTGAAACCCACCCTGTTTCTGAACAGATCGGAATAAACGCCTCACACAAGAAACTCCCCAAGACCGCTACCGAGGATGAGGTGAGGGATGGGGCCGCAAAACCACAGTTGACCGCACGCACGCACGCACGCACGCACGCACGCACGCACGCACGCGTCTGCCTTTATGGGTGGCAGTGGCTCAGGAGGTAGAGCAGCCGTGTTTGGGACCGGAGGCCGGGTCAACGGTTCAATTGAGCACAATCAAGACCTTTTTTTACTCGTCCATAGATTCTCCGCAGCATCAAAGAGGTGAACGAGGACTCGTCCATCCACGGCCTCATCGTCCAGCTTCCTCTGGACTCCGTCCACAAGGTCGACACGGAGAAGGTCACCAACGCCGTGGCCCCCGAGAAGGACGTGGACGGGTGAGAGAGAGAGAGAGAGAGAGAGAGCGCACGCCAGCTTGACATGATGACGACCCTGAAATTTCACCTGGTTCACATTTACAAAATGTGCGTGGGCCAGCTGGTTCAGATGGTTTCTCTGTCGCTTGTCTTTGTCCATAAGGCTGACCAGCATCAATGCAGGGAAGCTGTCTCGTGGAGACCTGGCCGACTGTTTCATCCCCTGCACTCCTAACGGCTGCATGGAGCTCATCCGACAGACCGGTGAGTGGGGGCTGGGCCATGTACAGTACAATGCATTTAACCCATTTTAGACCCGAGGACGATTCTGCAAAATGTCTTCTAACAGTTTTCTGAAAAACCCTCTGTTTTCTATGTCAGTCGTTCTCAAACATTTTCATGTCAAGGACCCCCAGAATTATATGCAATTGGCCGCCGACCCCCATCTGACAATAATGTTGTTCCAGGGAGCCCCACCCCAGAAACTAAGAGTTAAAACCTTTCGCTCTGGCCCAGGCCGTAGCGTAACGGTCTGGGCACCGGACTGGTAATCCAGTCGCAGTGTGCCGCGGGTTCGACTCCCGGACCCGACACGGCCTTTACTGCATGTCATCCCCCCATCTCTCTCCCGTTTCCTGTCAGCCTACTGTCTGTCCCTTCAAAAATCAATAAAAGGCGTAAGCCGCAAAAAAATATCTTAAAAAAAAAGAAAAAAAAACTTTCGCTCTGAAAGAATATATATTCAAAGATTTGCACCACATTTCCACAAATTTAAAAAAATAGCAGACCTACAAGCTCGTAGCGTGGCACTCGGTGCAGCGCTATGAGCTTGTAGGTCTGCTATCTTTCAATAGCTAAAGTATAACATAATGCTTAAAACACCAAAAGGGGTTCCCACCCAGAATGGGTTAACTACTATTCTAAAACGGTTAGTCCCAATACTTGATTCTGATTGGCTGGTTACCGTCACGTGACCGGTGTAAATTTCACCGATAACCCACACCTTCAATCACTTTATATATCATTCGCAGCTGATTCCGCATCTCTGTAGCTGTACTGGGGAAGGGGAGCGCTTGATTGCCTTACAAACCCATGCCGTGCGGGCGTCTAAGCACCGCCCGGCTCATATGACTGTGAATGTGTGGCTCCAGGCGGCCCCGTAAAGACATCAAGCGCTATTCTCCCGTCACATAGCCTACTTGCCGAGCACAACCTAGGACAAATAAAGAGGATAGAGCACGGAGGTGTGGCCAGGGCTCCTGCGGGATTTTTGCACATGCTCAGTGTAAACAGGAACTGTGATGATGGAGTGTTCCAGCAGAGGTGCTAGAGGTGCATGAGAGTTGCTGACCCTGAACTGAAATAATAAAAAGGATAGTACAAAGTTGATTTTGTTTTTATTTTAAAAAGTATGTCAATTTCATAACTGTGGAATTTTTTTTGTGTATAACAGAGTGAAAGATAAAGGACAAGTACTTTTGACTAAATGTTAATGTTTTTGTATATTTTCTTTTGTGGCTCTTTCATGTTGTGTCAAACTTTTATTTTTGTTAAATGACAAAGGAACATGAATACTGTTCATTCAAGTGCTGTGGATGATATAAAACATTTGAAAAGGGAAGGGTGGCTGCTGTTTAATTCTCAACTGTTCCGGATCTCATTATTTACATCACAAGTTATGAGCTTTCTATCTAGCACCTCTGCTGGAACACTCCATCATCGCAAACATTATTTATGAACAATTGAGACCTTTTGTAAAGTAATCACTTCTGGAAAATAACAGAAGACATGTAACACATTATTGTCTGCTGTGTTGTTATTCGATGTGTACACTGTGTAATCTTTATAGAGGTATGGTATCTCTATAAAAATAGAGATACCATAAAGTACAAAGTACATTTCTGAACGCACCAAGTATCGCGATACTTCCCACCGTTTCCTGTCTGGCAGCCAAATATCGCGATACTT
The DNA here is from genome assembly GCF_964188405.1 of Protomyctophum parallelum. NCBI lineage: Eukaryota > Metazoa > Chordata > Actinopteri > Myctophiformes > Myctophidae > Protomyctophum > Protomyctophum parallelum. The sequence continues at coordinate 39,069,716 of NC_139718.1, read as the reverse complement.
CGGAGCCAGAAACGATACCTGCTGCTGTTTAGATCCTCAGATAAAATTATATACTGTGCACTCTGTGCACATCGAAAAGTAAGTGATTAGAAAACAACCTGTGATATGTCTTCTGTTATTTTCCAAAAGTGATTACTTTCCAAAAGGTCTCAATTGTTCATGAATAATGTTTGTTATGAGGTGGTCCAGCCGGCTCCATTCACTGCCATGTATTCATTGCACTTCCTGTGTGAGTTTGGCTCCCATGAAAGTGTCCATGAAAGTGTCATGGCGCAGCCCAGTCACGTGCCCACTTCACTTCCTTCTCAGAGCTTCCTTGAGCACAACAAGGAAGTGATGTGGCTCGCTCTGGTGGCGCAAAGCGTAGCTACTTTTGTGAATTCAATAGTTTTATTAGGTTAATATTGCTATATGTTTGTAACCGTTTTAGAAAAGCAATAAGCGACTCGAGGTCTCAGGTTACCGGGAATTGCCTACGCCCCCAGCCATTGTAAAATACCCGGTAACCTGAGACCTCTCGTGGCTTATTGCTTAATTAACAACTACTTAACACCTATTACCCCTTCTGTGTCTGAGGCCGTCTACAGGAGTTCTCCAAGCATGGAGAACTAGGCCACAATGACACAATTGAACGGTTCAAACCTTTGCCTCGATTATGAGCGCTTCTTTTACAACGGTGAAAATACTGAATCTACAAGCTCACAATGCATCGCAATGTTGTGACGCATTGTGAGCTTGTAGATCAGCTATGTTTGAATAAAGTTTATATTGATAAAGTGATGCTTTATAATTGTTATAATTCGATCTGCCACAATATTAAATCATCAGATTTTCACTCCAAAACATATGACCGATCGAGTCATTTAATGACTCAATCTGGAGAAACCGATCTTTTATAACATTTAGTGGTATAAAGGTCAATCAGATGTATAGTAATAATGTTGTCTAAAAGTCAATACAATCATATATCGCTTTGCATCTTTGTGACAGGCCTATACATTCTCCTCTACCTCCCCCACACACGGGAAGATGAACTTGAACATTGTGTTGACGGAAGTGACCATTTGGCCGCTTGTCCACAGGTGTGTCCGTGGCAGGGAAGAGAGCCGTGGTGATTGGCCGCAGCAAGATCGTGGGCGCGCCCATGCATGACCTTCTGCTGTGGAGCCACGCCACCGTCACCACCTGTCACTCAAAGACCGCAGACCTGCCCGCAGAGGTAACTGATTGGTTGAGAGACTCGCCATCAACCAGCCAATCACACCATGACTAGCAAGGCGTCTACAGTATGTATGCCTGAAGAGCCACATGCACAAAATAAAAAAGCCAATGTTACTTCCTGTGAATATAAATTAATCTTGATTTCATTCAGCTGTGTGATTCCCATAGCTGCACGTTCCTCCAAACACGCCTGCTTTTATTTACAGAACTGCTTTTTGCGTTTTGAGTCTCATTCAAGATGACGCCCAGGTGTATTTCTCATTGTAAACTTAATCAGCACACAGTACAATGAGATTTTTTTTTAAATGTGATATATAAATAGATTTGATTTGATTTGATTTGATACAGTATACCCTAAATGTAATGGTGCCCAGGCTAGGGGTAGAGTGGCCGCTTGAAGGTTCCCAGTTCGATCCCTGTGGGCTCCCCCAGAGTTAGTGTCAGAAGTTTCCTTGAGCAAGACTTTGAACCCCTAATTGCTCCCGATGTGCTGGTTGGTTCCTTGCATGGTTTCCTCCGCCATCGGTGTAGGAATGTGTGTGTGAGTGTGAAGTGTGTGTCTCTGTAAAGCGCCTTGGATAAAGGCGCTATATAAATGCACCGTTTCCCGTCTCTTCGCCCAGGTGGGCCGAGCAGACATCCTGGTGGTGGGGATCGGTAAGGCGGAGATGGTCAAAGGGGAATGGATCAAGAAGGGAGCGGTGGTCATCGACTGTGGCATCAATCACATTCCTGGTTTGTTAACCCATTCTGACCTGAGATCCGATTCATACGAGGGTTCCACTGGACACACACTGGTCTGATTAACCCATTCTGACCTGAGATCAGATTCTAAAAATGACAGTCGTTCTTCGATTGTTCAAAAATAGCAGACCTACAAGCTCGTAGCGCGCCACTCGGTGGCGCGCTATGAGCTTGTAGATCTGCTATTTTTCAATACATAAAGCATGACATGATGCTGACACCAGAATGGGTTAAAACATCCGTGCTTTCAGAAGGCTCTGTCCTGTTCACCATGCATGTCAGTCAAACACAGGCGGGATAGATTCTTTTTTTAAACCCCAAAGGGAAATTCAGGTATGCCATAGCTCATCGTACAGACATAAGGTTAGTTAACACATTCTCTGCCTTTTGTACACTAACTGACCTCACCTTTTTCTTCTCCTTTCCCCCCCCCCGTTTCCCCCTCAGATGAGACCAAGGCGAGTGGGAAGCGCGTTGTGGGCGATGTGCACTACAGCTCGGCCAAGGAGCAGGCTGGCTTCATCACCCCAGTGCCCGGCGGGGTTGGACCCATGACTGTAGCCATGCTCATGGCGGTATGTACGGTACCATGACTGTAGCCATGCTCATGGCGGTATGTACCATGACTGTAGCCATGCTCATGGCGGTATGTACCATGACCGTAGCCATGCTCATGGCGGTATGTACGTAACAAGTGTCCGCCACCCACTGTAGCAGATTTTAAGAGAGAAATAAGCAGTGAGAATAATGAGACAGTTTTCTTTGATCGAGTGATTGAATACTTTATTGACAGTTTGCAGGGGGAAAAAAAGCAAAGTACAGTTCAATACAATGTCTGTCTATTGGCTTGTTTCCACTGGGTTTCTATTCATTGAAACATTTGATGACACACAGATCTGTACCATACAGTCTATGAAAGTGAAGAAACTATAGGCTACATGCACACTTTAATCCTATATAGCCTACACTGGCTGTTTGGAACATAGCTGATTTACAAGCTCAAACTGAGAGAGAATGACTTTTTGGCACGTTGATTACTAGTAACGGAGAGTAAAGGACAGAATAGGAAGGGGAGTCGAGCACTCTGTTACTCGATGATGATGGTGTGTGTGTCTGTCTGTCTGTCTGTCTGTCTGTGTCTGTCTGTCTGTCTGTCTGTCTGTCTGTCTGTCTGTCTGTCTGTCTGTCTGTCTGTCTGTCTGTCTGTCTGTGTCTGTCTGTCTGTGCGTAGAACACAGTCCAGAGTGCACAGCGTTTCCTGGACCACTACCAGCCAGGGAAATGGGACTTGACGTACACCAAGCTGAGCCTGCAGAGGCCTGTACCCAGGTCAGCACTGTCTCTGTCATCCACTCTGCTGTACCCAGGTCAGCACGGTCTCTGTCATCCTCTCTGCTGTACCCAGGTCAGCACTGTCTCTGTCATCCTCTCTGCTGTACCCAGGTCAGCACTGTCTCTGTCATCCCTACCAGACGCGTCGGTAGGGATCGTCTGACTACACAAAACTAGGGAGCCCATGCCTCACACACTGTATAACTCTTTATACAGGGTTCTGTGAGTTTGTGTGACATGGCTTGGTGTTTTTCTTTTCTTTTCTTTTTTTTCCTCAAACAGCTTGACTGTTTTACACGCGTAACCCGCATTTTAATCAACCCCCCTTCACTGCCGAGATTGTTGTATTACCTTTAGAGCATACGCTGAATTATTTGGGCTTTTAATCCGCGAAAATCCAGCGAAAAAAGGTCCCTCGGTTTGTTGTGATCCGATCGTACCATCCACCATCTTGGTGCACCCGGAAGACGCACACAAGACTCGTCTCCATGAGGCGTTGTACCCCATTCATTTGCATTGGCCTCAATTTCCCAGAAGCCCTAGCAGCCCACAGCATGTGACGATTTTCCGGTTTCGTCATCAAAACGAAAGCATCTAGTCTCTATCTCCGCAACGAAGACGGAGTTTCTTTTAATTTATTACAATACGGCGGATTAACCCATTCTGACCGGGCACCCATTTTGGTGTCGGCATCATGTTATGCTTTAGCTATTTAAAAATAGCAGATCTACAAGCTCATATCGCGCCACCGAGTGGCGCGATACGAGCTTGTAGGTCTGCCATTTTTGAAAAATCGAAGAACGACTGACATTTTTTTAATCTGATCTCGGGTCAGAATGGGTTCATCAGACCAGTGTGTGTCCAGTGGAAAACCTCGTATGAATCTGATCTCGGGTCAGAATGGGTTAAACACATAAAACATGGACAGTAACCTGGAGTAATCCATTCCCGGCAGTAAAAATGGATAAGGTGTGTGTGTGTGTGTTTCAGTGACATAGTGATCTCCCGCTCCTGTGTGCCCAAGCACATCGAGCGTCTGGCCAGAGAGGTGGGCCTGCTGTCCGACGAGGTGGAGCTCTACGGGCAGACCAAGGCCAAGGTCCAGCTGAGCGTCATCAGGCGCCTGCGCTCGCAGCCCGACGGCAGATACGTGGTGGTCACTGGGTATGGATTGGATCCGTTTGGGTTTGCGTTTATCTGAGAGCGTAATACACATGAAACCCAAATGGACCCTTTTGGTTTCATTTGTACTCGCTCTCGGAGTAGAATTCACACTTCAGGACTTATTTGAACTGGGGGACCGCCACAGCCTGACGAGCACTTAGACATTTAGTTTGACTCGGCTGCACAGATAAATATTATATGATATTTTTTTAAATATATGAAAATAGCCCAACTATAAGCTCAGTGCGAGGTGTTGTGAGCTTGTAGATCTTTTCACAAGCTCTTTCTTACGTAATATATTGGCCAATTTGGTATTACAGGTCATTACATTTACCGTAGTCATTTAGAAGTGTGCAGATACCCTGTATACACTTACACTGTATGTTTGTTGGTTTGTTTACTGTTGAGTGAGAAAACAATGTTGTGCATTAACCCATTTTGGGCGCGAACCCCTTTTGGTGTATTAAAAATGTTATAATTTAGCTATTGAAAAATAGCAGATCTACAAGCTCGTAGCGCGCCACCGAGTGGTGCGCTACGAGCTTGTAGGTCTGCTATTTTTGAAAAATCGTGAAAATATTTATTTCAGAAAACTGGAGGATTTAGAAGATTTTATTTATTTATTTCGAGGTCAGGCCTAAATGGGTTAAGCTAATCATCTGGGGACCCCCAAAATAATTATGGGGACCCTCGATACCCAGTTTGTGAACCACTGGCCTAGTGCATATCAAACTGGGGGGGGGTCCTTGAAATCGATTCAATTTTATTAAAGTGTCAAATCACAACAAGTTCTCTCACGACACTTTACATGTAGAGCAAAGGACCGATCCCACCCAGAGCACTGTTAATGAAAAACGTAGGAAGAAAACGTCAAGCAGAACCCGTCTCTAGGGTGGGCGCCGGCCATCTGCCTCGACCGCGTCGGGGGAGAGAAAAGAGAGCGAGAAAGGAGGGACAGAGAGGCGATGCGATTTTTTATAACCACTACATTGGAGCGTAATAGCTTTACCACGGCTGCTGTACGGCAGAACTCCTGTTGTTGTCGGTGTGTGTGACGTCCATATCTTGTTTGTCTCCATCCAGCATCACCCCCACGCCCCTGGGGGAGGGGAAGAGCACCACGACCATAGGCCTGGTCCAGGCCCTGGGGGCCCACATGAAGCGCAACGTGTTCGCCTGCGTGCGCCAGCCCTCCCAGGGACCCACCTTCGGCATCAAAGGTCAAGGGAACCCCTTTTGGTGTTATATTAATATATTAATAGCATTATGCTATTGAAAAATAGCAGACCTACAAGCTCATAGCGCGCCACCGAGTGGCTGTCAGATGGCTGCCTGTTATAAATCTGAGTGAGGGCAGAATGATAAACAGAGTCCAAACGTTTTAAGTGTGGTAGCTGATTAGTTTTTGTACATATTGTCCCCGTAGTCCAGAGCAGAGAGGAATAGTGCCTCAATTAGCCTCTTTCTACTAGTTTCTAATACAATTGTGGTTAAAGGACAACTTTAGTTTTTTTCAACCAAGGTTCATGTTTTAGGTTATTAGAGAAAGTAAAAGATGAGTGTTATTTTCTTTTCATTTGCTGCTTTCTTTCGTTTTAGGGATTTTAGGGACAGGGGGGCGGAGGCATTCGAGCATGGGGCTAAATATGTATTTTTTTTTACAAAATGTTATGGTGATTTATTTTTCTATTATTTACTATAGTCCTAATAAACCCCAGGGAAATTACATCTGGCCACAGCAGATCACAGGATCTACTGAATGTGAAGGTAGCCTACTGGGGGAAGGCTTATACTGTGTGTATATAGGCTCAATATGTCAGTTTGTCACATTCAATAGATCCTGTGATCTTTTGTGGCCAGATGTAATTCCCTGGGGTCTAGTAGGACTATAGTAAAAAAAAAAGAAGAAATCGCCATAATATTTTGTAAAAAAAATACATATTTAGCCCCATGCCCGAATGCCCCGCCCCCCTGTCAAAAACTGCTAAAATCCCCAAAACAAAAGAAAGCAGCAAATGAAAGAAAACTAACACTCACCTTTTAGTTTCTCTAATAACAACCTAAAACATGAACCTTCGTTGAAAAAAACTAAAGTTGTCCTTTAATATGTTTTGTCTTAATAACTACTTACTAAAGCTGTCAAATAATTTCAGTGGAAGTAAAGTAAAAAAAAAATTGTATTCTAATTGTATTCTGTTATTCCTCCACATGTGCAGGAGGTGCGGCCGGAGGCGGCTATTCACAAGTCATTCCAATGGAGGAGGTATACCGCACAGCATTCTCTTCTTCACTTTACCAAACGGCTAATAGTTCACAGGAACTATTAGCCCCGTGAGTCAGAACCCAACGCTACGTAAAGTTTCTGACTTTTTTGTGACTTCACCCATAGGGTCCTGTGCCGTCGGTACATCGGTACACAGACATGAATCATTTCGGAAACGTCTCATGGGGGTCAGATGGTCCAAAAGAAGCATATAGGAGCTATAGGAGACAACGGAGAATTTTCCTTTGGCGCAGAAGCCGCTAAGTATTTTTAATCTGCGTTTGACCGTTTTGGCAGCCCCTAAATTCTCTCTTCCTTCCTTCCTTGACTTCCTTATTGACATCCCATTGTACCGCCTAGCTAGTGGCTAGCTAGTGGCTAGCTGCACGTCCCTACGTTCCTGCCCTCTGATCTGCTCTGTCGTAGCTAGCCACTGTCGGTGCGGGAGGCGGTACAATGGGATGTCGATAAGGAAGAGAGAATTTCCGAGCTGCCAAAACGGTCAAACGCAGATTAAAAATACTTAGCGGCTTCTGCGCCCAAAGGAAAATTCTCAGCCGTTTCCGTGTTGTCTCCTATAGCTCCTATTTATGCTTCTTTTGGACCATCTGACCGCCATGAGGAAACCGCAGCACAGACGTTTCCGAAATGATTCATGTCTGTGTACCGATGTACCGACGGCACAGGACCCTATGGGTAAAGTCATCAAAATGTCAGAAACTTTACGTGCCGTTGGGTTCTGACTCGCGGGGCTAAGGAACTATGTCGTATAGCCTGGTAAAACAACCAAACCCCTTGAAAACATTTAATTAGTTCTGCGAGAATCTGGCAAAGGGGGGGGTGGTTACCAGGCTAATGGATGTCCTGGAATCAAGTGTGAAGATTCATGATTGATTGATCATGTATTTCTCCTGGCTTCAGTTCAACCTTCATCTCACCGGTGACATCTTTTGGTGTTTTAAACATTGTGTTATAATTTAGCTATTGAAAAATAGCAGACCTACAAGCTCATAGCGCGCCACCAAGTGGCGCGCTACGAGCTTGTAGGTCTGCTATTTTCTTTTTTTTTTATCGTGAAAAAATTTATTTCCGAAAACTGGAGGATTTAGAAGATTTTTTTAATTTATTTCGAGGTCGGGGCCCTAAATGGCCTAAATTAAGGTTGTGAATCAAATATTAATATTGTGTGTACCGTACCGTACCGTACGTCTCCTCGGGCTTTGTATTCATGTATTTCTCCTGGCCTCAGTTCAACCTCCATCTCACCGGTGACATCCACGCCATCACCGCCGCCAACAACCTGGTGGCGGCCGCCGTCGACGCCCGCATGTTCCACGAAGCCACCCAGACCGACAAGGCAAATAGACCCCCGTTTCTTTGGAGTGGTGCAACCACTCCTACAACCGGCAATGTCCGTGTGTCCACCTATGTGTTCACCTATGTGTCCGTGTGTTCACCTATGTATGTGTTAATGAGCACCATAATGAGTACCAGTAGGGGGCGCTGTATGCCAGAAACGGAGAGAGAGAGACAGACTGTTGCCTGCTAATGAGAGAGAGAGAGGAGGGAGGGAGGGGGGGGGGGGGGAGAGAGAGAGAGGGGGGAGTTGCACCACTCGGTTCACACGGGTGTGATTTTTTTTATTGTTGCGATTCACTTTGGGTGAGATTATGTCCCACATTATGCCACGTCAATAAATAGACAACACTGCCCCCCAGTGGTGTTATCGTGACGGTAGCATTGCTATGGATAGATGGATAAAAGATGGACATCTTTATTGTCATTCAGCAGCAGCTGCATAAAATGCATGGTTTCACTGGCTTCAATCTGCTAGTTAAAAGAAAATCCTAATAATACTATTATTACTAAAAATCCACAAATACAGCAGCATCAGTTCATAGGAGACAGATATTGCACGGATAAGGAGTCCTTAACCCATTCTGACCTGAGATCAGATTCATACGAGGTTTTCCACGGGACACACACTGGTCTGATTAAACCCATTCTGACCTGAGATCAGATTCATACCAGGTTTCCACTGGACAACACACTGGTCTGATTAACCCATTCTGACCTGAGATCAGATTAAAAAAATGTCAGTCGTTCTTCGATAAAAAAAAAAATAGCAGACCTACAAGCTCGTATCGCGCCACTCGGTGGCGCGATATGAGCTTGTAGATCTGCTATTTTTCAATAGATAAAGCATAACATGATGCTGACACCAAAATGGGTGCCCGGTCAGAATGGGTTAAGGCCATTTCTACCACTGAATGCATTTCTTGCCATTCCGATTTTATGCCTTTTATAGGTTATCTCATAAAGCCTTTCATGGCCAGGACCGCCAAATTGCAAAATGTTATCCTCCACGGCCTCTATAGCTAGTGGTTATCATTAACCTTTTTAATTTCATGGACCCCCACTAATATGCATCAGAGACCATGGACCCCCATTTGATATCATTTTAAATCTCTGGAACCCCAATAAATTGACATCGTATCGTTCTCAGTGATAATTTAACTCTTAAGAGTGTAACCATTCCATTTGTACACTCCGAGTTACAGACCCATAAGGGTCCATTTTGTTTTACTCTCACAGATTTAGCTGGGGACCCCTTTTGGAACCTCCTCCTCAAGGACCCCTGGAGGTCCCCGGACCCCCACTTTTGAGAACCAGTGAGATAAAACAAAACAATTCAGGCCTTTTCTTTTGTAAAATAGGCTTCTACAGATGGCTCAAGCCTGAACCGCACCAATGATTCGCCATGCATTCATCTCCTTGCAACTACTTGCATGCATTCATCCCCAATGGCAGTTGGCAAGGATTTTGCATTGGTGTGGTCAACCTTAAAACTGTTTTGTTGCAAGGAGTTGTGACTAGTTGTGTTTTGCGAGTAGTTGCAACTGCTGTGGTTTGGGCTTAACCCATTCTGGGCACGGAACCCCTTTTGGTGTTTTAAACATTGTGTTATAATTTAGCTATTGGAAAAACAGCAGATCTACAAGCTCGTAGCGCGCCACTGAGTGGCGCGCTACGAGCTTGTAGGTCTGCTATTTTTTGGAAAAATCGTGAAAATATTTATTTCAGAAAACTGGAGGATTTAGAAGATTTTTTCATTTTTTTTATTTCGAGTCCTAAATGGCCTAAATTAAGGCTGTGAATCAAATATTAATATTGTGTGTACCGTACCGTACCGTCTCCCCAGGCTTTGTACACCCGGCTGGTGCCTCTCAGCGGAGGCCAGAGGCAATTCTCCCCCGTCCAGATCAACAGGCTGCAGGTAACGACACCAACGACAAGTTATCGCCTCCGAGAATGTCCCCTAAACAAGCATGGGAAAGGAGGGATAGTATTGAGGAGATGCTAAAGGCCTCTATGGCATCGAACAATGAAAAAGAAGAAAAATGGCAGCACACTCGTATAGCCACGATGCTGGAAAATGTATGTAACAGAAACCGACGTTTCGACCTGTAAGGTCTTCTTCGGGGACTTTCCTAAAGGAGACCTTGAAAGCCGTCTGTCCCGTTGTAGAGGTTTTGGGAAAATATTCCAGTCATCGGGTGCTGTCGAAATTGACCAGAACAGGTATTTGCTTTTGGAGTTATTGGCTGCGGTTACATGAGGGCTTTTTCATTCAGAATGAAAACTTCAGAATGAATTAATTCAGAAGTAATGTTTTTTGCTGCGTGTTTACATGGGACAGGTCATTCCGAATGAGTGTTTACATGGACAATACTTTTAAATCCCATTATTTCATTCCACATCAGGTTTGGGGCTGGGAAGGCTTCTGATTGGATAGGGGGGGCGGGTGGATATGTTTACGTCCAGTGGTGGAAAGTACATTTACTTTAGTTCTAAAGTACAATTTTGAGGTATTTCTACTTTACTTTCCAATTATTTTACTTTTACTACACTACATTTCAGTAAAACAAAATAATAGAAAAACACTTTTATGCCGTATCACTTTATATTTGATGTATCCTGTAGCCTATGAGAGGTTTCTAATATAATTTCTTAATATAATTAAAGGTATATTCAGTGATTTCACTCAAAAAACCTTAGGTTTCGTTTTTGGCTGTGGGACCCAGCCTTTCGTCCAATCAGGATAGAGAGTCAAAAACGAAAAAAGGTTTTTTGACCCCCAGGGGTTAACTGGGGACAGGGAGGAACTCCTTATATGGCCAGCACACTCTATAGTAGAGAGGATTATCACAACAAAACAAAAAAATAAGTGATATTTGAATTAAGTTAAATCACTGAATATACCTTTAATCGCAAAACAAGAGCATAATATAGCCATACCAATTACATGGAAACAGAAAGACCAGAATTAACTTCAATCCGAATGAGTGTTTACATGAGTCCACAATTGTTTCAATAGGATTTAAAAATTGAATAAACCGGTCAGTTACATCAGATCTAAGTTTAAATCAGATTGACCATTTTCATTCCGATTTAAGTTTTTGTAGGTGTTTACATGAGAACTTTTAATAGGATTTAACTTTTATTCTGAATGAAAAGGGGATTTAACTGTCCATGTAAACGTAGCCAGTGACTCATTTGTCCTCCATTCATTCTGAGCATCTATCAGGGCTGTGCTGTTTTCACTAGATTAGGCCACAAGAGCAACAACAAAAAATAACACCGTTTATGGTTCACTGTTGAGAAATAACTAATGCATCACTGGTTAATTAATACCAACAGTTAAATGTTTAATTACATTTTTATATTCATTGTTTTATTGCCAGGATCCTGAGTTGAGTCACAGACATACCTCTCAGGTTACTGGTTAATGAGCGTGTGAATTTATATTAGTGCTGCCCAACGATTCAATATTTTATTCAAGAATCAAATGAATTACCTAGTTAATGTGATTAATCACAATTAAGTCATCAGGTTCTATCTGTTATTCTGTTCACAATGTACATTTGTCGAAATGGCTAAAATAAATTATTAAAATGTTAATTGTGATAAATATTTGTTTACTTAGACAGCCCTAATTTATACAGTATATGTATTATATTTATATAATATATTTTTCCAAAGCCCTTCACAAGTATGTATGGAGATCAACCGTTCCCTAGAACACCGTTATGTGTCCCTTTATTTTAACTTTTTTCATGAATTAAAAACAAAAATTCAATGATTTTTTTTTTCTGATTTCATGAAGAAATCAAAGAAGGAGAATAAATTGGAACGCAAATGTTTGAGAAGTAGTGAAAATAGCCGATCTTCAAGCTCAACAACGTGGCGCGAAGCGGCGCGTTGTGAGCTTGTAGATCTGCTATTTCCACTAGTTTGGGGTCCCGGGCAAACGTCTAATCTCTCTTTTGGGTGACGGTGCTGAAACGTTTGGGAACCACCGATTCCCAGACAACCCCCCCCCCTTCACCTCTCTGTGTGTGTGTGTGTGTGTGTGTGTGACGTCTAGAAACTGGGCATCGACAAGACGGACCCCGCCACGCTGACGGACGAGGAGATCACCCGCTTCTCCAGACTGGACATGGACCCCGCCTCCATCACCTGGCACAGAGGTACACGCCCACTCTGTGACGTCACACACGTGTCACTACGGGCGGCGGGTTCCTCTCATTATGGACAAAGCGTTCGTTCCCCGGGTCTAACATGGACGTAAAATGAAGCCTGTAATTCCTTGCACTGTAAGTCGCCATATTTCTAGATCCGCCATTGGCTGGCTCCGTTTGGGCCCAGCTGGCCCATTGGCTGGCCCAGACAACGAGGCGGGACTTCCCCCCTTACTCTTCGTTGGTTTTTATTTTGTCTGAATGGGGGGTGGCCCCCGATCATAGACTGTAACGGTAGCCACGCCCCTCAGAACATACGTGACTTTATGGGAAAAATAATAATAATTGGGACCATAATTCTCCAAAAAGAATATTATGACATGAGAAATGAGACTTTAAACTAGTGACTGGAAGCAGAAAGTATTCATGACCATGTTTATTAAGGTAATACAGTCTAGGTGAAGTTGGGCCCAAATACATGGGCCTCTATGGAGCTATGGGGTTTTTTTGGGGCCCAATGACAGCGCCACAACAGGCCATTATATGAACTTTCAGGAAGTCCCGATTTCCTTAGTGGCTTCACAGAATATCTGTCTGACTGCCCCCCCCTGGTTCTTCTACATTCTCTAATTGTGTAGACTTCTTGTAAATTAAGTAATGTTGAGAGTTAACAATAATTTAACTCTTGGGAGCGTGAAATGAAACCAAATGGACGCGTAGCTCTCAAGAGATAAAGATATGGAGGTCCATTTGGTTAACAGCTTTTCCATTGTTTAGCTGGGAACCACCTCAAGGATCACTGGTGGTGGTCCCAGACCGTACCACTGGTTGAAAACCACTGACTTAGTTGACAGCGTTTCCCAGGCCAGGGTTCTCTACTGGGGAATACAAGAAGACTCACCCCGTTTCTGTTTTCCTCCCAGAATTTTCCCCAGTGAGGGGTAGGAGAGGCTGGCCAGCAGACGGCTGGATTTTGAATTTCTCTAACTATAAACTTTCATGACAGCAGACAGCCTAAGTACAAATATAATTTATGGAAAGCTACTACAGTGAAGTCTGTTCACAGAAGTTGTTGTAGGATATGTGGGGATTATCTGACGAGGTACCATTTGAGGGGGCAAAACCTTACATATACTAAATAATACTAAATTGTTTATAGGGTCAATATAAGTAATATAATATAGCCTTTCCACAGGAGTATCTTTTTATATTTTTCCAAAAAGAATACAAACAGCCAATAGCATATTACAAAGTTATCCTCCTCACTGGGGAAAATTCCGGGAGGAAAAACAGGCACACACCGGGGTGAGTCTTCTTGTTACCCTCCCGGGAACGTTCCTTTTCCGGTGTGTGTTGTGTCTGCCTTGACATGCCCAGAATCTAAGACGCCAGCTAGGGGGTTCATGTGGTCAAATGCGTACCGTCTTCTGTGTCATTCCAGTGCTGGACACCAATGACCGTTTCCTGAGGAAGATCACCATTGGCCAGTCACCCACTGAGAAGGGACAGACTAGAGAGGTGAGCGTGGCCACTTGAGACCTACAGTGTGTATGCACTCAATCTGATGACGGATGGCGAAGATGGAAGATCCGCTGTCTTCGTCTGTAACGATGACGTGCCTAAATAGGTTAGGTTTGATATGATATGATACGGTACTTTATTGTCGGTTCACACTGAAATGCCAAGTATGCAGAACACATATACACACATTTGACATAACAGAAAGACCAAGACAATTTACATACATAAAGACATGAAGACGAGAGCAATGTCGACCGCCTAGATTACCCCGTGGCTACTACAACTCGTGATAGCTATTTAAAAATAGCAGATCTACAAGCTCATATCGCGCCACCGAGTGGCGCGATACGAGCTTGTAGGTCTGCTATTTTTTGAAAAATCGAAGAACGGGTTCATCAGACCAGTGTGTGTCCGGCGGAAACCTCGTATGAATCTGATCTCAGGTCAGAATGGGTTAAGCCTCAAAGTCGACTGGTGGATTTAGCTTTACTCCCGGTTGAGTTTAGGAATTCGGTTATCTTTGGGCATCGCCTTATTGAGGTTGAGTTTAGGAATAAGGTTGGGTTTAGCCTATTCTGAACGGGAACCCCTTTTGGTGTTGGCATTATGTTATAATATAGCTATTGAAAAATAGCAGATCTACAAGCTCATAGCGCGCCAGTCTTGTAGGTCTGCTATTTTTGAAAAATCGAAGAACGACTGACACAGAAACATAGCTTTTTCAGAAAACTGTCAGGATGCAGAAGACATTTTTAGATCTGATCTCAGGTCAGAATGGGTCAGGCATAGTTTTACTGAATACCTGGTTGGCGACTGTTCCAAGGTCGCCTGGAATTTGACCAGCGGGGCGAGCGTGTTCTTGTATTTCCCCGGCGTCCTACAGAATGTCCCCCTCTTTGTCTCCAGCAGGGACACGCTGACGCTCCACTGATGGAGGTTTAAAATGTCTCTCTCTGTCCCCCCCTGCAGGCCCAGTTTGACATCACGGTGGCCAGTGAGATCATGGCCGTGCTGGCGCTGACCAGCAGCCTGGCGGACATGCGCCTGCGCCTGGCCAAGATGGTGGTGGCCACGAGCCGCGCCGGGCTGCCCGTCACCACCGAGGACCTGGTCAGTGTGGCCTGTGGTTTCATCTAGGGCAGCGGTGTCCGGGGAAAATGTATTTACAGTATATAGTGTACACACGCACGGGATACATTATTGGCCTTGTTTAATAAAGGACAACTTTAGTTTTTTTTCAACCAAGGTTCATGTTTTAGGTCGTTATTGGAGAAAGTAAAAGATGAGTGTTCTTTATATTTTTATTTGCTGCTTTCTTTCGTTTTAGCGATTTTTGACAGGGAGGCGAGGGCATTCGAACATGGTACTAAATATGTAGCATTGTTTTAGAAAGAAATGGTGATTTCTTTTTTTCTTTCTTTTTTTTACTATAGTCCTACTAGACCCCAATAAATGATATCTGGCCACTGGGTCTAGTAGGACTATAGTAAATATGAAAGAAATCGCAGTAAAATGTTGTAAAAAAGGACGTATTTTGCCCCATGTTCGAATGCCCCCGCCCCCCTGTAAAAATAGCTAAAATCACTAAAACGAAAGAAAGCAGCAAAAGAAGAAAAAAAATGACACTCTACTTTTACTTTGTCTAATGACAACCTAAAACCTGAACCTTGGTTGAAAAAAACTAAAGTTGTCCTTTAAAAAGGATGCACCACCATGTATGCGATGGAAAAACTAATAATTAACTAACTAATTCATACTTAGACTACAAGAGGATAAATTCTATAAAAATTGGGAAAAGTGGAATCTCTTCTCTCAGCCTAGCGATATTGCAATAGGATTTTTTGCTCTTTGTCTGTCTTTTATTTTTTTATTTTCTTTCCGTATAGTCTTGTTTGTTGTTTTTCTTTTTCTTTTCCTTCAATAAAAATTACCGGTAAGTGAAAAAAAAAAAAAAGGATGTACCAACTGGAGTTACCTCGAAACAGCAGCCTAATGGGAACAAGTCAAAGTAGTGATAAATGGACCTTTTGCCCCACCCACCCGCAAAAGAAAATACATTGACCGCTATGGGACTTAAAGGACAACTTTAGTTTTTTTCAACCAAGGCTCATGTTTTAGGTTGTTATTAGAGAAAGTAAAAGGTGTGTGTAATTTTCTTTCATTTTATGGAGATTGTTTTGTTATTTACCATAGTCCTACTAGACCCCAAGAAATTACATCTGGCCACAGAAGATCACAGGATCTACTGAATGTGTCAAACTAACATATTGAGCCTATACACACAGTATAAGCCTTCCCCCAGTAGGCTACCTTCACATTCAGTAGATCCTGTGATCTTCTGTGGCCAGATGTAATTTCCTGGGGTTTATTAGGACTATAGTAAACCATAAAAAAATAAATCACCACAAAATTGTGTAAAAAGATACATATTTAGCCCCATGCTCGAATGCCCCCGCCCCCCTGTCAAAAACAGCTAAAATCCCTAAAACGAAAGAAAGCAGCAAATGAAAAAAAAATTGACACTCATCTTTTACTTTCTCTAATAACAACCTAAAACATGAACCTTGGTTGAAAAAAAAACAATCCAAACCAAAATTAGTTTTACTCGTATGTACCTGACTGCACACAAGATGTTAACGATAAAGTACAACCTTGAACCCCCGAGTGTCCTGGAGCCGTCTATTCTTACACAGTAGCGTCTAAACATTATATCATGTTCATCATACTGGTTTAGTGCTGAAACACCACATTGTTCTCGTCTCTCCAGGGTGTGTGTGGCGCTCTGACAGTCCTGATGAGAGACGCCATCAAGCCCAACCTGATGCAGACGTTGGAGGTGGGTGAAACATGCAGCGCCATCATGAAGTAGCATTAGTAATAACCCATTCTGACCGGGCACCCATTTTGGTGTCAGCATCATGTTATGCTTTAGTTATTGAAAAATAGCAGATCTACAAGCTCATATCGCGCCACCGAGTGGCGCGATACGAGCTTGTAGGTCTGCTATTTTTGAAAAAAATCGAAGAACGACTGACATTTTTAGAATCTGATCTCAGGTCAGAATGGGTTCATCAGACCAGTGTGTGTCCGGCGGAAACCTCGTATGAATCTGATCTCAGGTCAGAATGGGATAATATAGATTTGTTGTACTGTGAAAGGGCCTGGTGCAGGTGGTCCCTAGCCATGCATGCATTCTTTTTTTTTCTTCTTTTCTTTTAACCCATTTTGACCTGAGATCAGATTCTAAAAGTGTCTTCTACATCCTGACAGTTTTCTGAAAAAGCGATGTTTCTATGTCAGTCGTTCTTTAATTTCTCAAAAATAGCAGACCTACAAGCTCATAGCGCGCCACTCGGTGGCGCGCTATGAGCTTGTAGATCTGCTATTTTTCAATAGCTAAAGCACAACGCAACATAATGCTAACACCGAAAGGGGTTCCCGCCCCCAAAATGGGTTTAAAAAAGAAAGAAAGAAGAAGCTAATCCTGCATCTCTTTGAGAAGAGACCGGCTGGCTTACAGTGGCTCATTGGCTTGCATCCAGTCGACCAGTCATTTTGAAGTGTTGGTTATCGGCAAGAGTTTTCACTGGAACCTTTTCCAAATGGTGTGTGGTTATGTGTGCTGCTGTCTGCCGCCCGTTGCATTTACTGTCTGTCTGTCTGTCTGTCTGTCTGTCTGTCTGTCTGTCTGTCTGTCTGTCTGTCTGTCTGTCTGTGTCCACAGGGAACCCCCGTGTTTGTCCACGCCGGACCCTTTGCCAACATCGCCCACGGAAACTCCTCCATCCTGGCGGATAAGATTGCGTTGAAGCTGGTTGGACCCGAGGGCTTTGTAGGTGAGTGCAGTGGAACAGAGCGAGGGAGAGACATGCTCCATGTATAGGTGAGAAAAACATTTTCCTGTCCTGGAAAAAACATTTGGCTATGCATTTTTTTGGCTGTTCATATTGTGTTCATAATATGTCGTTTTTTGCCAAACCGCCTGTGCGATTGCAGCCTATCATGTACTGGACGTGACAAAAAATAGCAGATCTACAAGCTCACAACATACTACAGCATGTGTAGCGAAAAAGTTGGAATGGAATTGAATTATACCATTCTATGCTTTTATTTTTGAGTGGTGCAACCACTCCAAGGAACAGCAATGTCCGTGTCCGCCTATCTATGTGACGTTAACCCACCCACCTATGTGACTGTGAGCACGAGTATTAGTACCAGTAGGGGCGCTGTTGTGCCAGAAACGGAGAGAGAGACACTGTTGCCTGCTAATGAGAGAGAGAGAGAGGGGGGAGGGGGGAGAGGGGAGTTGCACCACTCAGTTAATTTTTTTGCTACACTGCCTGTCTTTGGGAATTACACATAGAAGTAAGAGACTCCTTATTGAGACTGAATGATTGTTATATAGGCCTTTAAATTAGGTCAAATATTCTGGAAAGGTTTTGTAAATTCACTGGTAAAAATGACTCCTCATGTCCTTTATTGTCCCACAGTGACCGAGGCTGGCTTTGGTGCCGACATCGGAATGGAAAAGTTCTTCAACATCAAGTGCCGTTACTCTGGCTTGAGGCCCCATGTGGTGGTTCTGGTGGCCACCGTCCGAGCCTTGAAGATGCACGGAGGTGGACCTCTTGTAGGTTCATGTATTGTAGAGAGTTCTCTCTTTCTAACTACTTGCGTTTGACGGCTACACAAATAATGTACACTGCGATGTTTCCTAGAAAGATACCACCATGGCAGGCAGGTACTTTAACCCCCCCCCCCCCCCCCCCCCCGCCTGCGCCACCCGGGAGCCACCTATGCGTCCCAAAAAACACGAAACATTAAACTGGAGGATTGCCCTCCCGTCACAGATTTAGTCAAAGTGTGTGATCTCGGCGAATTGACTATTTTGTTTTTTTAATTGCTTTTTTTAGGTCACTGCTGGGATGCCACTGCCCAGGGAATACGTGGAGGAGGTAATGCATCATCTTCGTCGTCATCATCCATAGCTATTTTCTCCTCCACTTAAATGTCATACTTTTCCCCTGAAAGAGCATGGGGAAACATGTTGAGGCTTTAGTTTATCTCTTCGGTCACCTCAGTCTCACCTGTGTGTGTGTGTGTGTGTGTGTGTGTGTGTGTTCGCGCAGAACCTCGAGCTACTGGAGAAGGGATGCAGTAACATGAATAAGCAGATAGAGAATGCCAAGCACTTCGGCGTGCCAGTCGTGGTTGCAGTCAATGCTTTCAAGTAAGTGTGTGTGCGTGTGCGCGCACATGCCAGTCGTGGCTGCAGTCAATGCTTTCGTGTGTGTGTGTGCGTTTTTTTTTTTTTTTTACTTTACTTTACCCATTTTGACCTGAGTTCAGATTAAAAAAATGTCAGTTTCTATGTCAGTCGTTCTTCGGTTTTTCAAAAATAGCAGACCTACAAGCTCGTAGCGCGCCACTCGGTGGCGCGCTATGAGCTTGTAGATCTGCTATTTTTCAATAGCTAAAGCATAACATGATGCTAACACCAAAATGGGTGCCCGGTCAGAATGGGTTAACACATTTGAGGTATTTGTGGTTTACTTGAGCATTTTTTCCCCGATTTCCAATACTTTTACTCCACTACATTTATTTGAAAACTTTAGTTGCTAATTACTTTAATTACCAATCTACAAGCTCACAAGGCATCACAATGCGACGCATTGTGATGAAATCGGGGAAAAAATGCTCAAGTAAACCACAAATACCTCAAATGTGTTAACCCATTCTGACCGGGCACCCATTTTGGTGTCTGCATCATGTTATGCTTTAGCTATTGAAAAATAGCAGATCTACAAGCTCATATCGCGCCACCGAGTGGCGCGATACGAGCTTGTAGGTCTGCTATTTTTGAAAAATCGAAGACACTTTTAGAATCTGATCTCAGGTCAGAATGGGTTAATAATGAAACTGTCAGGATGTAATAGACATTTTTAGAATCTGATCTCAGGTCAGAATGGGTTAAGTACAGTATACTTATAATAATAACTCAAATTTGATTTGATGCCGTGCCCCTTTTGTATTCCTCCTGACCTTTTTTTTTTTTTGACATTTTTTTTTTAAACCTTTTTGAAAACCAGGACCGACACGGATCCGGAGCTGGACCTGATCTGCCGCGTGGCCAAGTCCGCCGGGGCCTTCGACGCCGTGCGGGCCTCACACTGGGCCGACGGCGGCGCCGGCGCAGTGGCTCTGGGGGAGGCCGTGGAGAGGGCCTCCCGGGCCCCCAGTGACTTCAGGTTCCTCTACGACGTGGAGGTGAGTTCTCTCTCTGGGAGGAGGCCGTGGAGAGGGCCTCCCGGGCCCCCAGTGACTTCAGGTTCCTCTACGACGTGGAGGTGAGTTCTCTCTCTGGGAGGAGGCCGTGGAGAGGGCCTCCCGGGCCCCCAGTGACTTCAGGTTCCTCTACGACGTGGAGGTGAGTTCTCTCTCTGGGAGGAGGCCGTGGAGAGGGCCTCCCGGGCCCCCAGTGACTTCAGGTTCCTCTACGACGTGGAGGTGAGTTCTCTCTGGGAGGAGGCCGTGGAGAGGGCCTCCCGGGTAGGGTTGGGATTCGGAACCGGGTCCATTTCAGACCCGGTTCCGACATTGCGGATCCGGAGCCGGTTCCATCGTTTTTTTATTAACGGTTCCCCAAACGGATCTCATCAGTTGTCATTTAGCTCCGCTGTGTCCCTGTGCCTGCATGCAAGCAGAGCCTGGGGTGACGTCACCCCACCTACATGAGTGAGTGGGGTCGGGGAGGATACGCCCACTGTTCTGTGCATTCAGCGACCGCTGTGGAGCGAGTGGGACAGTATAAGTATGTCGCCAAAGTGTGGTTAACAGAGAGGGAAATGACTGAAGCTGAGCAGTGAGCATGCAAAGTGCAATAAATGCGAGAGTTGCTAGCAAAGGTTGTTGCAACTTGTACCACGTGAACATAGAGGAAACATCTCAAAATCAATATGCCTACACATCGCGTTTGAGAGCCATGCGGAAAGCCGTGCCTGCTCTCCCCGCAGCTTCACCACAGCCAGCGGGGGACGATCTGATGCAAGGCTGGTTTACTTTCCCCAGGCTAGTAACGTAATGGAAAATAAAAACTACTAACGTGCTTTTAATTTGGCTCTAAATTAATTGCGTGGCTGTTGAGAGCCCAGCGTTTAGGTGCATATACCGCCATAGATTGATTACTTTATAAACAATTTGCAGAAAAAAAGCACAGGAACGTAGCCTACAGTTCAATACAAGGTCTGCTATAATCCAAGAAAGCACTATGGCTTGTTTCCATTAGGGTAAGGGGTCCTTCATATTAAATTAATTTGAACATTAAAGACAACATTTGTCACTACAACAATATCAATATTGTGTACTGTATATTTAATATACAGTACAAATTGCAATATACAGTACAAATTGCAACAATGATATTGTTGTGGTGCCTAGCTGCTGCTGGTGGTGGTGGTGAAGTTTAAATAATAGTGCCACCTCATAATTGTAAAGTGCATTTTCAATAATTTAATTAATTAATTTGTGTTTATTATGTACTTGGTTAGGTTAGTTATAATATAAGCATAATCTATGTCAGAAAAACGGGGAAAAAAATAATATTAGGATCCGTTAAGGGAACCGTTAGGAACCGGAACCGTTAAGAGGGATCCGGGAAGGATCCGGAACCGTTAAAATCCTAACGAATCCCAACCCTACTCCCGGGCCCCCAGTGACTTTAGGTTCCTCTACGACGTGGAGGTATAAGTTCTCACGCTCCGGGTTATTTCTTTCTGCCCCGTGTCATGTTGTTTTCTCTCCCACCGATGCATTAACTTTAATAACCCATTTAGACCCGAGTTAAAAACATTCACTTTGAAAGGATATATATTAAAAGATTTGCGCCACATTTTTACGGTTTATTTCAAAAATGTTTTTTTTTTTTTTCAATAGCTAAATTATAACCTAATGTTTATAACACCAAAAGGGGTTATAAACTCTCAGCCATGATCTCTCACTCTCTGTCAACACCACCCCCATAATGATTTGTTGTTGCATTTTCTGTCGCTCGCTTTAACCTTTTCAAGCCATCGATTAGTTTTCGGCCCCTTGACTTTGTGCTTGTGATTCTCCGTCAGCTGCCCATCGCCGACAAGATTCGAGCCATTGCCCAGAAGATCTATGGAGCCGACGACATCGAGCTGCTGCCAGCGGCCCAAGAGAAGGTGGAGCGCTACACCAGACAGGTCTGTACTACGGTACCGCTTGCTTACTGTACGCGTGCACAGTTGTGAGTTACTATACTTATTCGAGGACGCTCTTAGCGGTGGTTTCGAGGATGTCCACCGTGAGACTGGGAGGTACGGGGTTCAATCCCCGGTCGAGTCATACCGAAGACTAGTGTGACGGTACCGAGTGCCTCCCTGCTTGGCTCCACAAGTGCTTGTTTGGGGGGGTAAGTCCCTGCGGCATACTGGTGTCTTGTCCAGGGGGTGTGCTTGTAGTAGGTTGGCTACAGAGCTCAAGTGAAGTCGGTCAGTCGGTCAATTTAGTTTTCATTGTCCATGCGTGCAACTCTTTGGCTCTACATTTGTGACGTGTCTGGGTTCAAACGGGGTTTGTTGCTGCTTTGGCACCGTGTAATCGAGCAATTCTTGAGTTATTTTTATTCCACCGTCTCAGGGCTTCAGCAACCTGCCGATCTGCATGGCGAAGACCCACCTCTCGCTCTCCCACGAGGCCGACAAGAAGGGCGTTCCCACCGGCTTCGTCCTGCCCATCAGGGACATCAGGGCCAGCGTTGGCGCCGGCTTCCTGTTCCCGCTGGTCGGCACGGTAGGCACTAGACCCAGTGTTGTTTTTGGCAGCAAAGTTCTATTTTAGTTTTAGTCTTTTGAATAGTTTTCATTTAGTTTTAGTCACATTTTAGTCACCTGGAATGTGTTAGTGTTAGTCTAGTTTTAGTCGACTAAATGTCATGAGATTTTAGTCGACTAAATCAACTGTAGATTTAGTTGACTAAAATGTGTTTTGACAGGCCTTGATGTCGTTGTAATGACATATTTTACACTTTGGTTGCATGCTGAAAATAGCAGATATACAATCTGAGATTGTATATCTGCTATTTTGTATATCTGCAATTTTCAGCATGCAACCCAGCATAAAACTGGATCTCTTGTCCACTAGTCCCTTACTAACATTTTAAACTAGTTTTTATTTGTTGACGAAATTGTCAGTATATTTAGTCTTAGTTTTAGTCATCATAGATTCGTTTTTATTTAGTTTTAGTCAGTGAAAAAAGGTAGTCGACGAACATTTTTCGTCTTAGTTTTAGTCGACGAAAACGACACTGCACTAGACGCACCCATTTCCTCTGTTGTGTAATCAAGGGTGAAGTCGGCCTTATTGCAAGCCAGCTGTACGCGTTAAGCACTTAGCTTTTTGCACTTAGCGACGATGCGTCGTTTTAAATGGACATTCTGTTTTGAATGCATACGGGGGGAAAAACACAGGAAACAAACTGGGTTTGATTTGGGGAAAGGATAGCGACGCCAGGTTTAAAGTGGTTATTAATCGTGATTCGTAGCCTTATTATTATCGTGGTTGTGAGTGTGACTTTGTGTTCCTCCTAGATGCCTACAATCCCAGGCCTGCCCACCAGACCATGTTTCTATGACATAGACCTGGACCCTGAGACGGAGCAGGTCAACGGCCTCTTCTAACGCGGACCCTTTGCACTGTTGAACTGGTGAGGAAGCCAGTCGATCCATTCAGTATTTTAGCTGTGACGTGAGCGCCCCCTCCTGAGATACTTCCGGGTCCTACTTTTGTGTCGCTTTTGTGTCCCCATGGAGTTATACTGTGACGCTCCGTCGGACTAAATCTGAGACGAAAACAACCACGAAAGTCTAATTTTACCGCTTTCCTCGCAACAACAAAGCTGCGCTGCTCTCCCAAATCTGGCTGTGACAGGCCGTCTGCCCCACATGGAATACTATCGCCATTTTATTTGATTGTGTCAACTAAATCCTCATTAATGCAAACTAGATTCAACATACTCAAGCCTGCACACATTGTAAATATCCCCCGAAATATTTTACCGAGCAAATGGACTGTTGCCACCTTCAATAATAATGATAATAATAGTCTTTATTGTCTCCACATCATATATTTTTGTTGTCATGGACACTTGTACAAAACATTAATAATTCTACTCGAGTTGGAAGCATTAAGACCCATTTTAACCCTCTATGGCTTCCTTTCTGAAAAATAACGTCAATTTAAAAAGATTCACGCGTTTAGATATTATATTTTATTCTATTTACAATGGGATGCGGACGGGAGCTAGTGCCACTTGGACCCGGACGTAACGTAGCACTACAAAATGACGTCGGACTTAAATACTGAATTATGTCCCTCTCGTGCTAGTCTCTCGCGTTGACAGACTGTTGCCTCTCGCGATTTTCAAATGCTTCCGTCATACAGCCTGGAGAACGGAAGCTCTGAACATGAGTAAGCGACAAAGCAAGGAAGTGAAGCCTCCTCCACACTTCCGTTTCATCTTCACAGTCGCGCAAATTTATCCTAATATAAATAAGTATAAAATCTAAGCATTAGTATAATAGCTTGTCGCTTAGCAGAAATGGAAATGAAAAAACTATAATGTAAAGATATTTTAAAGCGCAAATAACATGCATTTTAAAACTGCTTTTAATATTTAATAATCATATGGTCTATGTCCCTCAAAGTTATTTCTAATGGTTTGAGCCTCAATCACCACTCTGATATAACCAGGCCTTGTCATTTATTTCTGGACTTTGAAAGCAGTTTTAGCTGCAGTACCACAATGTCCTGAGGTGGTGGGGATGCTGATATGCAGATTATTTAATATTTGAGTCATTATAATACTGATGCTAGATAAAAAACCAGGCTTGTTTCCATTCCATGCCAGCTTGGAAAATCAACAATGGTGGACATTATAAACAAAGTGTAAATGCAAATTTGGAACTGAAGACTGAAGAAGAGGAGGAATTATACA
The DNA here is from genome assembly GCF_964188405.1 of Protomyctophum parallelum. Lineage (NCBI taxonomy): Eukaryota > Metazoa > Chordata > Actinopteri > Myctophiformes > Myctophidae > Protomyctophum > Protomyctophum parallelum. The sequence goes on along the minus strand of NC_139718.1, from coordinate 39,044,932 downwards.
AAGTAGGGTGACATTGATGACATCACGATGAGGCCAAAATCAGCCGAGCTGTTCCTGAGAGCAATTTCCATTAAAACACCCATAATGACATGAAGGCCTGATTGTTCAAAATTGGTTATTTGTGGGGATAGAAAACACACATGGGAGCCCCAAAAACACAAAATAAATAGAAAAAGTTGAATTTTATGTTATAGGTCCTTTAAAATATATTTTCGTGAACGGAAATGGCCGCTTCCTTACTCTGATTTCTGTTTAGGTGTAGTTCCAGACACTATAATGGCATTCAGAGATTGTGGAATAGTTGTCGGACTACTCGATGTACTCGTGCGCTGTCCTTATAGTGACGGCATACTGGCATGAGTGTCATCCCAAGGCGTCATATTGTCATATTACACTGCACTTTTGATGCCAATGCGGTTTGTACATTTTGAATACCATAGTATTTCTACTAGGCATGTAACGATATATCGATATTAATCCCGACTCCTGACGATATGAATCCATTCATTGAAATAAAAAAATCGATTTTCAAAAATCGGGGGCTAGTGTGTGATGTGAAATGTGATGTGTCATATTGTGTGATGTGTCATGTTCCATCATATTCAAGTGCTTTTGGAGAGAAATGAGTCACTTTCAGTAGTAGAGCACTGTAGAGGGGAGCTGTGTGTGTCTGTGACTGTAGAGGGGAGCTGTGTGTGTCTGTGACTGTGCCCAGGTGATGATGGTCGTTGATGCTCATCAAGGAAGGCAATTATGTGTCTCCACTGTCAAAAGTAATGCTGCTACTTTTGCAATGTAGTTAAATAAAAAATCTCATGGGGGGAGATAAATTATATAAAATTAAAAAAACTGTAATTTTTCTTAATTATTTTTTTCTTTTTAATATCGTGAAAAATCGTATCGTGAACCTCATATCGTGATACGAATCGTATCGTGTATTGAGTGAATCATTACATGCCTAACCCATTCTGAACGGGAACCCATTTTGGTGTTAGCATCATGTCATGCTTTAGCTATTGGAAAAATAGCAGACCTACAAGCTCATAGCGCGCCACCGAGTGGCGTGCTACGAGCTTGTAGGTCTGCTATTTAAAAAAAATCGAAGAACGACTGACATTTTTAGAATCTGATCTCAGGTCAGAATGGGTTAATCAGACCAGTGTGTGTCCAGTGGGAAACCTCGTATGAATCTGATCTCGGGTCAGAATGGGCTAATTTCTACAATAGGGTATTGACACTTTGACTTGTCTCCTCGGTGTCTGTGTTACAGATATGACCTGCCGGACCCTTTCCCTCCCAAGCGGAGACCTGATCAAAAATGTGACGGCCAGAGCACAGCGACTCCCTCTCGTCTTTGCCTGCCATTCGTGATTTCTTTTCATCACACGTTTTTCATTCACACCTGTAAATAATCAGTTTGCTTTGCCCCAGAAGGGTGAATGAATCACCGGACAGATTGTCCGCCATGACGCCACCGCTGCTGCCTGTCTCGCTTGACTTTTAGTTGTTTACATTCCCTTTTTTTATAGGCATGCACGTCAACCTCTTATGTCCTATTTGAGTGATAGTTAAAAATAGCCGATATACAAGCTCGCAACGCGAGGCGCACATGCAATGGCGGTCCCCCTGAAGCCAGTCTGCAACCCGGTAAATGTTGCATTTGTATAGCGCTTTTATCCAAAGCGCTTTTACATGGATTGAAGAGATTTAAAATGCATTATGTACAAGCTCTGTTTGTGCGCTTGTAGATCTATTTTCGGTATGGAGCACGAATTAGGCATTATAATGTTGATTTATGTAACTACTTCCGTTTTTATATTATGTTTGCTCTTGTCATGTCGACGGTTGAGTTGTATGGTTCACAACACAACGCTTATGAGCTTGTATATCTGCTATTTTGGGGGGGGGGGGGGGGGGGGGGCGGAATTGTGAGCCCTCACATGACTACTAGTACTCGTACCATAGTAGTGGATTCTCATGCACTTAGATCAGTGGTTTTCAACCATATCAATGTCCATTATGTATTTGGCATTTGATCCGCGGACCACGGTTTGATGAGATTTAGCCTCGCAGACCCAAAACTAAACAAAATATGTTGATCAAAATATCAATTCTACATTCTTTATTTGTGTAGACTTCTTGTAAATTAAGTCATGCAGATGTCTAACAATAATGTCTTCTACTCTTGAGAGCGTAAAATGTCTACTCTTGATAGCGTGTTTAATTTTACACTCTCACGAGTTTAACCCATTCTGAACGGGAACCCATTTTGGTGTCGGCATCATGTTATGCTTTAGCTATTGAAAAATAGCAGATCTACAAGCTCATAGCGCGCCACCGAGTGGCGCGCTACGAGCTTGTAGGTCTGCTATTTTTGAAAAATCGAAGAACGACTGTCATTTTTAGAATCTGATCTCGGGTCAGAATGGGTTCATCAGGCCAGTGTGTGTCCGGTGGAAACCTCGTATGAATCTGATCTCGGGTCAGAATGGGTTAAGATCTAATAAGGGTCCATTTGGTTACCGGCTCTCCCTCATTTAGCTGGAGATCACCTGGAACCCCCTCAAGGACCACTGGTTGAAAACCACTGACTTAGATGATGCGTATTTTCCAAACGGTTCTCAACAGATCAAGGCCTTCATGGACTCTTGCATCAGGTACCTTTGTTGTTTGTTTCTTCGTTTTTAAGTCGTACTGTGTAACGTATCGGTGATAATCTGTTTGAACTGCCGTTCCCATTGAAGAGGACAGACGGACACAAACTAAAAGTTATCGTGAAAATATGTTTGGGGTCCTTGTAACGTGGAATAGTTTGAGAACCACTAATATAGAAACATGAGGTTTTTTACAGAAAGCTGTCATGAAGACATTTGTCGAATCTGGTCCCAGTCCTAAATGGGTTAAATAAGCACAGTATTCAAACAGACCCTGCCCTGCCTGACTGATTTGCCTTGTCCTGCAATCTAATTGTTACACTGTCTTAACAATGTCTGATTAATTAATACTGCTGTATAATTAAAATAATAATATTTTTGCTTTTGTATTAGAAAATACAGAATAAAGATCATGTAGAGCATATTAAAGGTGTCTTTGCCTTCTGTATTGTTGTTGCAGTTCCCCTAAATCACCTGCCCCATTTTCAAGAGACTCCTATAGCTATTTTACATCCCAGTCTTGTTTCTTTTTCTGAAAGTATTTATTTTTTGCCGTTTGAATATTTCAGTCATACAGCGGAAACTGATCACGACTTATGTTATGAGGATTCATTTTGTTTTGCCTCCAACTTGATCTTGACTTGGAATTGGCTTTCCTCCTTGTCCGTTTCCCTTCTTGCCAGGCCCCTGGAAACAGGCAACAAACAACCAGCCCAGGACAATAAAGGGCGTGTTCGGAAATGGCCTGAGTGCACTATGTGCAATGCAAACTAATAGGCCATTGCACTCTGGGGCGGTATTTCCTAACGTGCCCATAATGTTCCTGCTTCGATTCCTGCCTCCTCGTCGTTTGCATGTCAGTGCAGTGTTTTGTTTAGTTTTTTCTGAGATTGCACGCAAAAAAAACCCAGATTTTATGTGGTCTGAAACAAGAGTTTGGATGAATTAAAGGTATATTCAGTGATTTCACTCAAAAAACCTTAGGTTTAGTTTTTGGCTGGGACCTAAGCCTTTCATCCAATCAGGATAGAGAGCCAAAAACGAAACCTAAGGTTTTTTGACCCCCAGGGGTTAACTGGGGACAGGGAGGAACTCCTTATATGGTCAGCACACTCTATAGTAGAGAGGATTATCACAACAAAACAAAAAAATAAGTGATATTTGAATTAAGTGAAATCACTGAATATACCTTTAAGAAACTTGGAACTACTTTTTTTTTTTAACCTAAAGTAAAAGTAGCAATACTGTAATATAGAACTACGCTGTTAGTAAGTAAAGGTCCGGTAATCAAAATGTACTTGAGGAAAGGTGCAAAATGTACTTAAGTACAAAAGTAAAAGTTCTCAGAAACTTGCAGAATGTCCCATTTCGCAAGTTTCACAATTTTTATAATCTTATCTATAAATGCACCATGTCTCTGTACAGCTGTAATCCACGTAAATCGAGAACCGTTTGCCCCACCGACTTCAAATTCGACACACGCGTTCCACACCCCCACAGGGAGAGCAGTGCCTGATGTCTATTTTAAACAGTGTTTTTTGACCGGGTCATATTTTGACAGCAGCAACTGTAATTTCACCCTCCTCCCTACCTAAAGATGTTGATATTCATTTTGTATTCATCTTTAGGGCCCCAAGTCACACCTTAGAAAGCAAGAGTGTCTATTTCAAACACAAAGTGTTTTTTGACTGAGGTCATATTTTGATGACAGTAACTGCCTGTCATAATTTCACCCCCCTCCGTATCGAAGTATTGGACATGCAGTATTAACTTTCCACCACTGCTTGTTGCGAGTCCGAAAATAAAGACTTTGTCTCACGTGTTCAGAGCCTGAAGTCCCGCCCTCTTTGATGTCGTAGCGGTGGGCCCATTTATCAGAAAAATACATATGAGGAGCAGCTGTGGGCTGAAACAGACAGCGTTAATACATATGAGGGGCAGCTGTGGGCTGAAACAGACAGCGTTAATACATATGAGGGGCAGCTGTGGGCTGAAACAGACAGCGTTAATACATATGAGGGGCAGCTGTGGGCTGAAACAGACAGCGTTAATACATATGAGGGGCAGCTGTGGGCTGAAACAGACAGCATTCACATTCAAACCACTTCTCGTCTTGTTCCAACTGTGCAATGATAATCGGTGAAAACAAACGGTTGTCTTACATCTTGAGAGCCAGAAGATGAGTCTGGGTGACATCCCTCATCCTCGCGGTCTCTCTCTATATCCTGATTATTAAAAAAAAGCAATGTGCATGCCATGCATGTTAGCTCAAAATCACTATAGTGGTGAACAGGCCTTCCCAGGTCCTAACTTTGAACTTAACTATACTAACTAATACATTAATTGATTAAAAAACACACCAAAACGCATGCCTAAACTTAACAAAATGTCCTTTGAGAGTATTATAAAGAAGTGTTGAAAACCAAATGAATTACATGACTCACCTTTTTCACTTGAAGCAAGAAAGAAAGAGAGAGAACCATTGTTAAAGTAAATAATTGATCTGTTGGAGTACTGTGTCAGCTATTTGTTATATTATAACGTAAACAATTACATTCTGTAAATCTCTGTCAATATCAACACATCCTCTTTTTCTAGACAACTTGTAATGCATGAAACGGTGTTGATTTCGTCAACTAAAACTGACAAAATGTTAATCGACTATACCTTTTTTTCACAGACGAAAACGAAAGAACTAAGCTATGATGACTTCAAATAAGACTAAATAAATTGAAAGTTTTGTCAACAGGGAGAGACTAGTGGAGAAAAGATCCTAAAAGCACCATCAGTCTACTGTATGTTTTATTTTATTTTTATATTAATATACACATTATATACATCTTTTAACGTCAACACTGTAGACTCACCTTGCTTACTCATTCTTTGTCTTGTCCCGATGACAGGCTGCAGTGTACGTAAAGCCCTGTTAGAGGAATTAAAGTCCTGACTTTATAACAAAGTGCTACCATGATCCACAATTATTCCCAATTAAGGCACACTGCTTTGCTTTTGTACACTTGTAAAAGTCTTTCATGGGCTTACTACTGCCTACTACTACTTTTCGGCGACTAATACTAATACAAAAAAATGTTACAATTACACTTGGTTGCATGCTGAAAATGGCTCACAACGCGTTGCGTTGTAGATCGGCTATTTAAGTGTAAAAACAGTCATTACGACGGCATCAAGATACAAAATACATTTTAGTCGACTAAATCGACTAGATTTAGTCGACTAGAATCTTATGATATTTAGTCGACTAAAACTAGACTAACACTAAAACATTCCAGGTGACTAAAACTAAATAAACTATTCAAGAGACTATGACTAAATAAATTAAAACTAAATGCTGTCAAAATCAACACTGCACATTTCAACTCATACGGTAGTTAACGTTCACATAGGAGTATGAATCGGCCCTAATGGTATGGCACCTATTTCGAATACCTGTCTCAGCCAATCTATGCTTTCTTTCTATCCCCCTCTTAACACTCTATGGTTAGTAAACTAATTCTGGTTTTAGTAAACTGAAACTTAGTTGACTAAAACTAAGTTCTCTATACTGCACACATTAACACAATGACAAAGCACAACTATTTTCTTTGTTCCAGAAGGGACAACAAAAGCTTATTGTCCGGCACTCTTCTTACCTTGACAAAACAATTGTTACAGAAATTAAGTTTATATAATAATACCCTTTTATTACATACAGTAAATGTAAATCAATCATAATAAAAGTAATGAAAAGAGTATGATCTATAGGTAAAGAATAAAAAAATACATCACAAAGTTAAAAAAAATAAAAATCATAGTCAATATTATAAAATCTAAACTCTTCATAATTTTGTACTACCATATATTGAAATACAAAACAATGTCAGTGTTGAATGAATAATTATTGTCTGTTTCGTAATCATATTATAATTGCCATCTCTCTCCTTAAAACATTTTTGAATATTCACAGGTTTTCTAGGCTTCAAACATGATTTGTGCAGTTTTCAATTTCACCAAATCTGGAAACATTAGCATATTATACGAATTGAAAAATAAGTTATTAGCATATCCTGCTCCGTTTTCCCCCTTTTTGTAAGGTGCATATCTTTTTTTTAACGTGCTTTTATAGGTATTCCTGCATAAGGAAGTGTGTAGTGATTTCCTATCCAGTATGTGTCTGGCTTCATCCAAGCAAGACAATCTTGAATCATTACATGCCTTATGAAATGCTCATTCAATATTGTTAGTAGCGGGCCTGCATTGTTAGTAGCAGGCCTGGAAAAAACCAAAATTAATTCATGAGTATAACATACCTGTTTCAGAAAGTTGGACGAAACTGTGTCTGTCTGTGTGCGTGTCTGTGTGTGACCAAACTGTGTCTGTGCGTGTGTGTGTGTGTGTGTGTGTGACACCAAACTGTGTCTGTGTGTGTGACTAAAATGTGAGCTAATATTGTATGTCTGTTCGTTGTATCATGTGATGATTAACCGGATGGCTAAAAGTCTACGCCCCAACCTAATGATAATGATGAAACCTACAGGACAGGTAAAGCAATGTGTTATTAAAGACATATTTCCCATTGCTTTGACACTGACTAAATCGCTCTAGTTTTCATCTCTATTTCTGGCATGCCACACCTGACATCCAGGCTGATAATTACACTCACTACAGCAGGTTGTGAACAACTTTCACCTATACTTTCCAATTGATTTCAGAATATATAATATAATATTACAGCACAGTCTGATTAACAAATGCATACAATATCAGATAGGATCTGCAAAAGTATTCAGTGCAGTACCGGCCAAATAGGCAATTAAAAACAGATTTAAAACCACCACATTGTTGTGAAATGGAATTGTCTGGACATCAATGGGTTTATCTATCTTTTTTTATGGCTGCAAGCCTGCAACATTCAAGGTTGTGTACGGTAAGAACAGGGAAATTATAAAAAGGAATAATCGAGCGCCATGTTGTTGGCATGGTAAGCTATTAACCTAAGTCAAGCGTTTCACTGGTGTTTGTAAACCTGGGGTGAAATGTGTCTTATTGTTGATAACCTTTCCTAACCTTTTGAATTGTTAAAGGCTCTGAACCTAGGTGGCAGTATGATACAGAAGTTATGTCATTTTATGGTTTGTGAAAGTTTGGAAATCATGATCCGTATATAGGCCTACTCCTTTTGGAAAATGTGTGAATGTAATATAATGCACAATCTATGTAAAGCGCTTTGGATAAAAGCGCTATATAAATGCACCATTTACCATTTATTTGTAAACTCATTTGGTCAGCTTCAATTTATTGAAATTGGTGAATGATTTTTAATGCGTCGGTAAAAACATACTAGGAATCGGACTTTGTTTTAGTGAGAGAAAAAAAGAGGTTTCATCTGGTAACGTTCATCAGACGGAGTACAGTAGGTGTGCAAGGTGTCAGAAGTCAAGTGTGTGTTTGTTTTACAATGTTGACATTGATTTATTTTCATAATTATGCAAATATCGGACTGTGTGCAAGGGGCAGGGCTTTTCTCTTAATTATTACCCTGTTTTAGTGGGTTGTTTTCTTTCTTTTCCATTTTTCTTTATTCGAGTGTTATTTATTTTCCATCTTCTTTTATCGCAGTTTGATACTGTAATTGTTGTTTCTTCTACTGTGAGTATATATTATGACTCAAATAGGCTGGGTGGTTTGGTGTGAACAAACACTGACCCCTGATCAGTTGGGGGATGTACGTATATTAGAGGCTAATAGATCTTGATGCCCATGGTGAGGTGATCCTCTGAGAGGTGAAGTCTTTTTCTCCATTAAGTAGGAGAGGAGAGGCTTATTGTCGGCCAGAGTCTATCCCCGTTTCGCAGTGTGCTATAGAACCCCTGGAAGATGGATGGATTGCTAAGGTGGGGCGCCACACCTACCATCAGCGCCCAGTACAAAGTCCTATACGATTTTGTCACACACGTTACCGCAGTGAAATTTGTTCTCCGCATTTGACCCATCTCTTGGAGCGGTGAGCCGCAGCCGTGCCGCGCTCGGGAATCATTTGATTAGTTGATTTGACCCCGCAATCCAACGCATTGATGCTGAGTGCCAAGCAGGGAGGCATTGGGTCCCATTTTTACAGTCTTTGGTATGACCCGGCCGGGGATCGAACCCCGACCTCCCAGTTTCAGGGCGGACACTCGAACCTACAAGCCCACTGTCTGCACAACTTGCCATGCTACTCATACGCTGAGTTGGCGGTGCCCGAACCCATGACCTTGTGGTTGAGAGGCCAGTGCGCCACTCGCCATACCAACTTTTTGTATGGGACGTGGCCAGCTAAGTCTATGCGCTGACGGATAAGCTTGAACAGTGTTCCTCCACTTGGTAATGAATGGGTATCTCTCTGCATTCATCTCGATATTCTCAACAGCAGACAGTACCTCGTTGTCCAACTTGGTATCATGTGATGATTAACCGGATGGCTAAAAGTCTACGCCCCAACCTAATGATAATGATGAAACCTACAGGACAGGTAAAGCAATGTGTTATTAAAGACATATTTCCCATTGCTTTGACACTGACTAAATCGCTCTAGTTTTCATCTCTATTTCTGGCATGCCACACCTGACATCCAGGCTGATAATTACACTCACTACAGCAGGTTGTGAACAACTTTCACCTATACTTTCCAATTGATTTCAGAATATATAATATAATATTACAGCACAGTCTGATTAACAAATGCATACAATATCAGATAGGATCTGCAAAAGTATTCAGTGCAGTACCGGCCAAATAGGCAATTAAAAACAGATTTAAAACCACCACATTGTTGTGAAATGGAATTGTCTGGACATCAATGGGTTTATCTATCTTTTTTTATGGCTGCAAGCCTGCAACATTCAAGGTTGTGTACGGTAAGAACAGGGAAATTATAAAAAGGAATAATCGAGCGCCATGTTGTTGGCATGGTAAGCTATTAACCTAAGTCAAGCGTTTCACTGGTGTTTGTAAACCTGGGGTGAAATGTGTCTTATTGTTGATAACCTTTCCTAACCTTTTGAATTGTTAAAGGCTCTGAACCTAGGTGGCAGTATGATACAGAAGTTATGTCATTTTATGGTTTGTGAAAGTTTGGAAATCATGATCCGTATATAGGCCTACTCCTTTTGGAAAATGTGTGAATGTAATATAATGCACAATCTATGTAAAGCGCTTTGGATAAAAGCGCTATATAAATGCACCATTTACCATTTATTTGGTCAGCTTCAATTTATTGAAATTGGTGAATGATTTTTAATGCGTCGGTAAAAACATACTAGGAATCGGACTTTGTTTTAGTGAGAGAAAAAAAGAGGTTTCATCTGGTAACGTTCATCAGACGGAGTACAGTAGGTGTGCAAGGTGTCAGAAGTCAAGTGTGTGTTTGTTTTACAATGTTGACATTGATTTATTTTCATAATTATGCAAATATCGGACTGTGTGCAAGGGGCAGGGCTTTTCTCTTAATTATTACCCTGTTTTAGTGGGTTGTTTTCTTTCTTTTCCATTTTTCTTTATTCGAGTGTTATTTATTTTCCATCTTCTTTTATCGCAGTTTGATACTGTAATTGTTGTTTCTTCTACTGTGAGTATATATTATGACTCAAATAGGCTGGGTGGTTTGGTGTGAACAAACACTGACCCCTGATCAGTTGGGGGATGTACGTATATTAGAGGCTAATAGATCTTGATGCCCATGGTGAGGTGATCCTCTGAGAGGTGAAGTCTTTTTCTCCATTAAGTAGGAGAGGAGAGGCTTATTGTCGGCCAGAGTCTATCCCCGTTTCGCAGTGTGCTATAGAACCCCTGGAAGATGGATGGATTGCTAAGGTGGGGCGCCACACCTACCATCAGCGCCCAGTACAAAGTCCTATACGATTTTGTCACACACGTTACCGCAGTGAAATTTGTTCTCCGCATTTGACCCATCTCTTGGAGCGGTGAGCCGCAGCCGTGCCGCGCTCGGGAATCATTTGATTAGTTGATTTGACCCCGCAATCCAACGCATTGATGCTGAGTGCCAAGCAGGGAGGCATTGGGTCCCATTTTTACAGTCTTTGGTATGACCCGGCCGGGGATCGAACCCCGACCTCCCAGTTTCAGGGCGGACACTCGAACCTACAAGCCCACTGTCTGCACAACTTGCCATGCTACTCATACGCTGAGTTGGCGGTGCCCGAACCCATGACCTTGTGGTTGAGAGGCCAGTGCGCCACTCGCCATACCAACTTTTTGTATGGGACGTGGCCAGCTAAGTCTATGCGCTGACGGATAAGCTTGAACAGTGTTCCTCCACTTGGTAATGAATGGGTATCTCTCTGCATTCATCTCGATATTCTCAACAGCAGACAGTACCTCGTTGTCCAACTTGGTGGGCAAGTCCCCTTTAATGAACAGTTTCTGACTTGTACTTGATTCTGGTATGAGGGTTGTGTACTCACTGTCGTCAACCATAGACTGGCTAGAGGAATATGACGAAGCGGAGCCCAGCTCATTCTCTTGGGAGTAATCAACGAATTCCTCGACAGCAGTCAGATATTCATCTGAAGATCTGCTCTCGTCCTCTATCATCATCATCATCTCATCGTCCTTGTTCTCCTGCTTTTCCTGGCTGGACACCATGGGGGACCATGATGTCCAGAAACGGCTGTCTGACAAATCCAGGCCTTGTCTTTCACTCGCAGCAACGGAGGTGGACGGATGGCCTTCGGTGCCACCTGCCTTCCCCTCTCGGTCGTCGAGTGACGTCGACACGTCCAGCAAGTCGGCTTCCTCAGAGTGCGAAGGCAAACTGCGTACCGGAGACACACAGCAACTTGCTGTTGTGGAGGAGTTGGCGGTTTGGTGAGCCACACTGTTGTCCTCTAGGTAGTCCTCCAGCCTGTTCAGTCCTTCCTCCGTCGACAAGTCAACGGACGTGTCCAGGAAGTCCCAGTGTTCTGCCCAAGGGTGGCCCAGTGCATGTGCAATCTCCCGTCCCACGCGCTCTATTCCCCTGTCGGGGTCCGTCTTGAGTATGCCGCGGAAATCCCTCCCTGGGTTCTCTGCTGCGGACGGGTTCTGCTGTGGATTCCTCCATAGTTTATAAAACTCTGCCGCCTTCGAAGGAGAAAGAGGTCCCACGTATGCTCTCAGCTGCCAGGATAGGATCGACTGGGCAGCCTTCAATCCGGAATCCAGAGGGTGAAAATCCTTCTTTAGTTGGCTTCTTGGCGAACACGTGAACGTAAACATAGGCTGAACACTGTTGTCTGTAGCCCTCAGTAGATGCACATAGCATCTATCTTCAAGGTATTCTTTCATTTGTTTCCGTATCTCCGGTGTGTCGTTGTTCCTCTCGCAAATCACATCACAGGGCATCTGGCCGTACTTGTTCCTTCGCCCTTTGTCCGTGACGGGATGGGAACACAGCAGGTCGACCACCTCGGGGCATCCAAACTTGCAGGCAAAGTGAAGAGGTCCATCGTTGTTTGTTTTATCGGGCGTGTTGAGATACAGATCTACAATGTGGCAAATGCGCTGGTGAAGAATAGTTTCCTGATCATCGGGATACATTTGTCTCATGAATTTGGGGTCCTCCAGGGTGTCCAAGAGCACGTGGACGATCCCAGGCTGGTTCTCCTTGGCTGCCACGTGTAGGACATTATAGTGGCAACCTATGTGCACGATGGTGGGGTTGTCACCTGATCCTATGAGGTAGCGCGGGTTATCCCACGCTAGCTTCGTGAAGGCTGTCTGATCGCCCTGCTCGACGGCTATCCTCAGCTTGCCTGTGAGGTCCTGATTTCGTGGGGTGGGGAACTCATTGGCGTTCTCCAAAGTGGCATGCAATGTTCCCACTTCCAGTGTGTTTATCCCTTTGGAAAACGTCTCGGCTTCCTCCCGCGTTGAAAAGCCTTTGAACCGAGCCCCTTTCATTGCTCCTATGACTTTAAGTGCCGCCTTCCTGTCCACAAAGACATTGACATTTCCATCGTCGGTTAACCGCTCCTCCCTTTGAGGGCATACGCCATAATAAACCAATGGCTTCCCTTCACGCAGAGCTCTGCTGCTCTCTCCCCTAGCCTTCTCCACTGACTGATTTAATGTCCGGCTTTTATCGTCGGCCTCCTCCTCTCTGCATGGCGGTGCCGGGCCGTTGCCCCTGCACTCAGATCCAAACACAACTGTATCCGTCTGGACCATGAGGGCCTGGGCCAGCTTCCTCTCATAGGTGCTTCGCGTGGTCGAAGTTATTGGGCCACATGTCAGACCTGCTCCACGAATTGACTGTTGTAACTGGTCTGCTGTCATGGTCTGTAGTCTGCCGACGATGGTCTGCATGCTGCTAGCGCTAGCATGGCCTGCTGTCACTGGGTCCATGCTATGCATGTTGTCACCGTTAGTATGGCCTGCTGTCAATGGGTCCATCCTATGGACTTTAAATGGAGCATATGTGCTCCTTCTTCCTCGTTCTCTCCCTGAAGGATTCAGTCTCGGCTAGAAAAAGGTGTACTAAGTCGAACGCATATCTCTGCCAGAGAATCTTATATCATCAATATCCAAATATGGAGTTCCACGGCTCCATATTTAGGCATTAAGGCTCAATTTGTGTTTGGATTGGTCAGCAGGACGGTGAATCAGAGATTATAAATTCAGAAAATGTATATATTCACCCCACCCCTCCCAAATTATTGACAAACTTTGAGAAACATTTGAATGACTTGGCCCAGCCAGTGGTTTGCAAGATTAGCCATGGACACACAGACACATAGACACAGACATACAGACAGGAGCTAGCTTTAACACAATCTCCCCCCCTTGCCGTTGAGGAGAATAATTTATATTACTTACTATACAGTTAATGTTTACTTACAAGTTGTGTGTCTGCTATGGTTGGCACATAGTATGCCCATAATGCCCCAATGCCCAATAATAACACAATGCCCATTACCCCATGAATGGACATACAGCCTACATCATGTAGCCTACTGGAGATTCATGACACGTTGTCAATGCCATAACCCCGACGATATTGCCCAAATATGGACATGCCTGACATCCGTGCAAATCAAATTCAATAGGGGACAGCTGGCTCCCATTCAAGTTTGTGTCTCTCTGAAACTATAGTTACCACACAGTTGAGAGGCATGGCATTGAAGGGGGGGGGGGCGGCATCATCCTAATTCTAACTGGGAGCCAGTGAAGGGAGGGAAAAATAAAAGCGCTGATAACTGATGTTATTCTATTTGTCCAGTAGAGGGCGGAGTAAGACTATATGATAATTATGAAATACCCTGTTGCCTTCTTTAGCCCACAAGACCACATAATATAAGCTTTACTCCTGACTCTGAGTTCTTTAAACTGTCACTCTCCTATCCTATCCTAATCCTCCTATCTCTATATTTTAAAGGTATACTCAGTGATTTCACTTAATTAAAATATCACTTCTTTTTTTGTTTTGCTGACCATAATAAGGAGTTCCTCCCTGTCCCCAGTTAACCCCTGGGGTCACGGTGGCACAGTCGGTAGTGCTGTTGCCTCACAGCTAGAAGGTCCTGGGTTCGATTCCCGCTGGGGACGCTGTGGGCACTGGGGGCGTGCTCTCTCCTCCGCGTCATCAGTGCCCATACCCGAGGCGGGGTTGGCGAAAGGGCCTTTCTGTGTGGAGTTTGCATGGAGCTTGGGGTTAATTGGCGAAAGGGCCTTTCTGTGTGGAGTTTGCTTGGAGTTTGCACAAAAACATGCTGTAATCCTGGTCTCTAAACTACCTCCCCCTGGCCAGCCGGGGCGCCTGATGGAGGGGAAAGGAACTGGTCGGAATAACGTGTTCCATCCACGCACTAAGTCCGGCCGGGGAAACTCCCCCCTGTCAGGTGAAAAGAAGCAGCTTGGACTCCTAGAAGAAAGCATGAGGTCAGTCCGCTGCCTCCCCAGGTTGGCAGAGGAAGTGTAGCGCCCAGGATTACATTAGATAATTGACACATTGACATAGGTTTCATTTTTGGCTTGGTGGCCCAGCCTTCATCCAATCAGGATAGGTTCAAGGTTGGCTTGCCTTCCAGCCTCAAGGTGACCAGTTCCTTTGATATTTTTAAATCCACATTAAAAAGATGGTTGGCCGAAAATATAGTGTAAATATAGTGTAGAATAGATAAATGGCACAAATGAAAAAACATTAACAAAAGTAAGGGGGAAAAAAATAAAAGAAATTCAGTTTTATTGGTCAGTTTATATGAATTTTGTCCTGTTTTTTGTTTTATGTTTGTTTTTTGCCTCCTGTTTTTGTCGGTATTGTACTGTTATTGTCTGTTGCTCCCCTTCCCTTTCCCCAAGAGGACCACAATGGAAACAAGCCTAACAGCTTTCTTGTGAATTTATCCTTTTGAAATATATTTTCAATAAAGTATTCAATCAATCAATCAATCAATATTAGTGTCCCCGAAGGGCAAAAGGTTTCAATCAAACCAAACTTATTGCTGCTGGTCGCAGCCTGCTGTGCACGGCCTACTTGCATCTTCAGAAGAAAAGGAAAGAGGTGGGGGGGATAGGGGGGGATGGGGGGGGGGGGGGGGGGGGGGGGGCGAGGGGGTGAATGCTCTCCTCCCACGCATACCATCGAAAGGGATGAGCTGCGCGGGGGGAGGAAAAAAAGATAACCCAGATGGAACAGGGGGAGTGGCGGGGGTGGGTGGGTAGAAGGCTAGCTGTGTGTAATGCGACCGCCCTCTTTAAGAGGCAAGTAGTGTAGATAGAGAGGGGCCTTCCGCCAATCATAATCGAGCGGGGTGGGCCTTGGGGTGCGTGCGTGCTGTTGGCCTGTTGTGTGTCCCCCCCACTGTAGTGTGTGTGCATGTGCACATCTTGTTACCGGGGCAGACGGGTGGGGTTTCCAAATCACCCGAATCACTTGAATGCTCAGTGAATTTCTCAACTGTTTATTGTAGTATTAAGTGTCCTTGATAACATACTAAAAGTTTACCAAAGTTTGACCATGCGAAAGGTCAGATTTCTTTCAATCTTAAAAGGCCATTACTACTTCATTATTCATATAGACAAGTGATTTTGGTGCCTAACTCCATGTTTTGGTGATCTGGGAATCCAATTAGCATATTATATTATTGCCCTGAGACTTCTGCAGTAGTGTGGATTTCGTCTATACCAGAAAAACTAAAACTAAATCAAAACTAAGCTTGATGATTAAAACTAAGACTAACTATTTGACAATTTCGTCAAAACTAGACTAAAATGTCTGGCAGGGACTGTGGACAAGAGCTCCAATAGAACTAAATGACGACTTAATGTATGCTTGGCTGCATGCTGAAAATAGCAGACGCGACGCGTTGTGAGCATATAATGGGCTATTTTCAGCATGTGTAATTTCGAAATCTTTCAGAATTTGCATTTGGGTTTGTTTAGCAACCCACAATCCACTTCCCTTCTTTGTAAAGCCACTGCAGGCCAGGGTGCATTAGTCTACCATATCACGCATTGCACAATGAAGCTGTGTGGAGCTCTGGCATTTCTGATTGGGACTCTATCTGCAGGTAAGAACTGATTCATAATTATTATGATTGGGACTCTATCTACAGGTAAGAACTGATTCATAATTATTATGATTGGGACTCTATCTGCAGGTAAGAACTGATTCATAATTATTATGATTGGGACTATCTACAGGTAAGAACTGATTCATAATTATTATGATTGGGACTCTATCTGCAGGTAAGAACTGATTCATAATTATTATGATTGGGACTATCTACAGGTAAGAACTGATTCATAATTATTATGATTGGGACTCTATCTACAGGTAAGAACTGATTTATAATTATTATGATTGGGACTCTATCTGCAGGTAAGAACTGATTCATAATTATTATGATTGGGACTCTATCTACAGGTAAGAACTGATTCATAATTATTATGATTGGGACTCTATCTACAGGTAAGAACTGATTCATAATTATTATGATTGGGACTCTATCTACAGGTAAGAACTGATTCATAATTATTATGATTGGGACTCTATCTACAGGTAAGAACTGATTCATAATTATTATGATTGGCACTCTATCTGCAGGTAAGAACTGATTCATAATTATTATGATTGGGACTCTATCTGCAGGTAAGAACTGATTCATAATTATTATGATTGGGACTCTGTCTACAGGTAACTTACTGATTAATAATTATTATATGGCTATAGCCTTGGATTAATAAGATCCAGTGGAATATGAGGCCTTTTCTATAGTTCAACACATGTGTCCAGTGGTGGAAAGTAACTAAGTACATTTAATCAAGTAGGTACTGTAGGCTACTTAAGTACGATTTGGAGTATTTCCATTTATTTTCCCTTGTACTCCACTACATCTGAGAGGTAAATATTGTACTTTTACTCCACTATAATTTGAAAATGTTTGTTATTTTGTAGATTTTGATTATTACAAAACATACACTAATAATCACTTCAGACCTATATACCTGAACTTTACATTTCGGGCATTTGAAAATGGCCAGTACAAGCTTTTATATCAGCTATTTTACGTTTTTTGAAACCTTTGAAAACTGCATAACGAGTAGCCTACTTTAATAATGCCAATACTTTAGTACTTTTACTCAAGTAAATCTTTAATGCCAGACTTTTACTTGTATTTCTACAATGCAGTATTTATACTTTTACTTAAAAAAACGAGTACTTTTCCCACCACTGCATGTGTGTAACAGACGGTACTGTCTCCCTTTAGTTCATGGGTTAAGATGCTACACGTGCATTGCGACTGAACCCCGTTCGTGCACGGACACCAAATCATGTCCCGTCATCTTGAACCGCTGTTTCTCCTTAAGATTTGATGGTAAGAGCATTATATACAAAAACATATAGTAGTACAAAACATATTTGATCTACAAGCTCACATCTTGTATTATCTTCTATTTTCAAAAGACCCTTTTATAAACTGTGAAATCTGTGAAACTTGTGAAATGGGACATTCTGCATAATGAGTACTTATTTTTGTTTGTTTATCTTGATGCCAATACTTTTACTCAATAATTTTGATTACCAGACTTCTACTTGTAATGGAGTGTTTCTACATTGCAATATATTGATACTTTAGTTTAGTACAATACTTCTCCCATCCCTGCAAGTATCCAGAAGCCTTACATGTGTACCAATCATTTCTTTAGGTCAGTGTTGTCTGATTTCTCATGTCTGTTTCCCAGGTTATAGCATGGTCACCAAGGGTCATGTGCGATCACCAAGGGCTGATTTATCTGATTTCCCATGTCTGTTTCACAGGTTATAACATGGTCACCAAGGGCTGATTTATCTGATTTCCCATGTCTGTTTCACAGGTTATAACATGGTCACCAAGGGCTGATTTATCTGATTTCCCATGTCTGTTTCACAGGTTATAACATGGTCACCAAGGGCTGATTTCTCATGTCTGTTTCACAGGTTATAACATGGTCACCAAGGGCTGATTTCTCATGTCTGTTTCACAGGTTATAGTATGGTCACCAAGGGCTGATTTCTCATCTGTTTCACAGGTTATAACATGGTCACCAAGGGCTGATTTCTCATCTGTTTCACAGGTTATAGTATGGTCACCAAGGGCTGATTTCTCATCTGTTTCACAGGTTATAACATGGTCACCAAGGGCTGATTTCTCATCTGTTTCACAGGTTATAACATGGTCACCAAGGGCTGATTTCTCATCTGTTTCACAGGTTATAACATGGTCACCAAGGGCTGATTTCTCATGTCTGTTTCACAGGTTATAACATGGTCACCAAGGGCTGATTTCTCATCTGTTTCACAGGTTATAGTATGGTCACCAAGGGCTGATTTCTCATCTGTTTCACAGGTTATAGTATGGTCACCAAGGGCTGATTTCTCATCTGTTTCACAGGTTATAACATGGTCACCAAGGGCTGATTTCTCATCTGTTTCACAGGTTATAGTATGGTCACCAAGGGCTGATTTCTCATCTGTTTCACAGGTTATAACATGGTCACCAAGGGCTGATTTCTCATCTGTTTCACAGGTTATAACATGGTCACCAAGGGCTGATTTCTCATGTCTGTTTCACAGGTTATAGCATGGTCACCAAGGGCTGCCAGATCAGCATAGCGTGCGGTGGTGCCATGGCTTGCTGCGAGGGAGACTTGTGTAACCACAGCATGAAACACGCCGGTCCCAGCGCCGTTCTGCTGCTGGCGTTGTCCACGGCTGCTGTATTATTCTCCTCAATTTGACAATCTGAAAAATGAATGTCCACTTCGCCCATTTTGCAACCAGATCTTATTTTAATGATGTTTAGGACACAAGAAACATTTTCCTGTTTTTTTTTTGTTTGTTGTATGTGTGTTATATGTGTTTTTACTTTTAGCAAAGCAGTATGGTCATTGTAGGAATTTAGCAATCCAGTCAAACAATATAGTCAAACACAGACTTCATTATTTTTCTGGCCATAGGGTGCACATTTCAAATCGTGCTATACTGTTATCTACTACAAATACTATTAACATTCAGTGTAACCCTAACCCTAAACCCTGCACTTTCTTCCAGTGGTGAAATATCCCTTTAATTTGTCTGAGTGAAACAAACCCTTTTGTTCTCACTTGCTGCCTCTGTGTGTCTGATTCAATGAGAAGAAAGACTCTTGTCTTCCTGGTTCCTAAACACAATATATAATAAACAGAAAGGTGATTCAACCTAATGGAATAATGATTGTCATATTTATATTATATAATTATGCAACCACATTAAAATTAAAATAAAATGACCCGCACTCGTCTGCACTTGCACAATAGTAAGCCTTTTATTTAAGCAACGTTTTAGTCGAATAGACCAGGCATCTTATGTTCTCTACGTTTGAACCCTGCATGCCTATTTGACTACGTACACATGGTCCGTCTCTGAGCCAATCACTACGTTTGATCCCTGCCTACGCACCGTCTCTGAGCCAATCAGGTGTGCATATGGCTATTTCCTGAAAGGACAGGACTTTACCTCATAACTTCTTGGTTTAACTCACATTTTCTCCACATTCAACGCAATCGAGAGTCAACATCCGCTTTTTGTATTTCCCAGTTCAGACAGAAATTAGGAACAGAAACTATTTGGTTCCTCACCAGGATGGGGCTGACCCGGTTAAACCAGAAGGCTGCTATTTATGTTCTTTCCTGCATGACGCCCCAAAATGCCAACAACAGTATAGAGGGTATGCGCATGCATAAAGTGAGTGGCAAAGTGAGTCTAACGTCGTTTAATGCGATCATATTGGACTTTGCTGTTCGGATGTCTGGGGCTGTCCAGAAAGTAGTTTTTTGGCACTCAGTAGGCGTTCCCGCATCACTTCCTGGTTTGATGATGATGTCACACCCTCTATTGCCTTTTGTGTTCAGTCAGTGGTGGAAAAAGTAGGCTATATTATTCACTTGGGTATTCATACTGCAATATAGAAATACTGTTCGGAAGTCAGATGTACTTGAGTAAAACGTACACACGATTTCAAATCACCAAAATGTACAGTACTGTATATATACTGTATATAGGCTGAAGTGGTTAATGTATGTTTTGTAATAATAAGCAACATCTACAAAGTAAAGTTTTCAAATAATCGTAGTGGGTTAAAAGTATAATTGCCTCTGAGTTGTAGTGCAGTAGATGTAAAGTAGTGAAAATTGGAAATACCTCAAAAGTACAGTACGGAGTACAGTTCGTGAGTAAATCTACTTAGTGACTTTACTGCGAACAATGCATCCATGTGACATATGACACACACACACACACACACACACACACACACACACACACGTGAATCAGGAAATTGCAGAGGTGTCTGACTTCCTCCTTCTTTTCTTTTCTACGTCGTGCAACAATCATACAACATACGATGATTAAGGGTCCATTTGGTTACCACCTGGAACCCCCTCAATGGCCGTAGACCTATTTCAATGCCTCATACCTCTGAAACTATATGTGCACTGTCCATGGTTTTTCTGATCCATCCGTGGTTCGGATGGATGTATTAACACAATCATTAATACTTAATTCCATATAGTTACAATTTTTACACTAGGGCATCCTCCCTCACACCTCCCAAACTCCATTGTTGAAGACTTGTTTTCCCAGCCAGTCGCTAGGAATGCACCTAGCCCCATATGTGCCCTCTCCCTACGCTCATTCTGTAGCTCCGAGATGAGGTCACACCCTGGGCCCCTCCCACCGCGGTTCAGAAACGGCGCATGTTTCCACAAGGAACGCTTCTTACCCTTTTCTGCACAATGAATCCAAAAAGTGAAGGGGGCAGAAAAGGTTTACACTAATTCAAACTTCGCAACGCCAAAGGAAATCCAACTTTAAACATGAGCGTTTCAACAGCGGTTGTTTAGCATGTTTTTCAAGGAAGTTGAAAAGCTTTAGCGCCTCCCCGGCGCCTCCCCTATGGTCGAAAATTTCCAACTGACTTCAGTTCACTCTACATGCACGCGCACACGCACGACTTCCTTGATAAACATGGAAGCGGCTGACTAAACAACTTGGATTTTCTTGGACGTTGCTAAGTTTGAATTAGTGTAAAACTTTTTTAGCTCTTCACTTTTTGGATTAATTGTGCAGAAAAGGGTAAGAAGCGTTTCTTGTGGAAACATGCGCCGTTTCTGAACCGCGGTGGGAGGGGCCCAGGGTGTGACCTCTCTCAGAGCTACAGAATGAGCGTAGGGAGAGGGAACATATGGGGCTAGGAATGCACCTTGTCGGTACAATGGGGACATGGACTGAGCCTTGTAAATGTTACTTTGGCAAGTTTCCTCCGTTTTTTGATAGAATTAACGTTAAAGGACCTATAACATAAAATTCAACTTTTTCTATTTCTTTTGTGTTTTTGGGGCTCCCATGTGTGTTTTCTATCCCCACAAATAACCAATTTTGAACAATCAGGCCTTCATGTCATATGGGTGTTTTAATGGAAATTGCTCTCAGGAACAGCTCGGCTGATTTTGGCCTCATCGTGATGTCATCAATGTCACCCTACTTTGTATAATTCCTCCTCTTCTTCAGTCTTCAGTTCCAAATTTGCATTTCCACTTTGTTTACAATGTCCACCATTGTTGATTTTCCAAGCTGGCATGGAATGGAAACAAGCCTGGTTTTATCTAGCATCAGTATTATAATGACTCAAATATTAAATAATCTGCATATCAGCACCCCCACCACCTCAGGACATTGTGGTACTGCAGCTAAAACTGCTTTCAAAGTCCAGAAATAAATGACAAGGCCTGGTTATATCAGAGTGGTGATTGAGGCTCAAACCATTAGAAATAACTTTGAGGGACATAGACCATATGATTATTAAATATTAAAAGCAGTTTTAAAATGCATGTTATTTGCGCTTTAAGTTCTTAAACAACAGGAGGGGTTTCCAGGGGGTCCCCAACGAAATTTGTTAATGCAGCATCACAATCATTTGAACCCTCTTATCCCTATTTTTAAATGTTGGCTATTTAAAAAAATACCAGATATACAAGCTCAGAGCGCGTCACTTCATAGCTTGTACATCTGCTATTTAAAAAAATAAATAAAAACATCTTTACAGTGTTTGAACAATTTGTAATTCAAACCCCCAAATGTATATAAGTAATATCTAATAATAATAATAACAATAATAATCATACATTTTATTTATAAAGCACTTAACATTAGAAACAAACCTCAAAGGGCATACAGTATATACAGTATATACATTTCGGGGTCCTTGGCACGGAAATGTGAGCGAAAAGCAAACGATGTCCGCTTTGTGCTGGGCAAAAAAGTGGACGCCTTAAGAAGGTGCTGGTCAGTGCTATTCTTTGAGTGGTGCAACCACTCCAAGGTCCCTATGGGACTATGTCCCGGTTTAGAGTACCAGTAGGGGCAAAAGTGGCGCTGTTGTGCCAGAAACAGAGAGAGAGAGATAGTGATGCACTGTTGCCTGCTAATTACACACAGAGAGAGAGAGAGAGGCAGGGGGAGAGTGTAGTTGCACCACTCAGTTCACACAGGTGTGATTTTTTGGGGAATTTTCCCCAGTGAGGGGGATAACTTTGTAATATGCTATTGGCTGTTTGTATTCTTTTTGGAAACATATAAAAAGATACTCCTGTGGAAAGGTTATATTATATTACTTATATTGACCCTATAAACAATTTAGTATTATTTAGTATACCGGTATGTAAGGTTTTGCCCCCTCAAATGGTACCTCGTCAGATAATCCCCACATATCCTACAACAACTTCTGAGAACAGACTTCACTGTAGTAGCTTTTCATAAATTATATTTGAACTTAGGCTGTCTGCTGTCATGAAAGTTTATAGTTATAGAAATTCAAAGTCCAGCCGTCTGCTGTCCAGCCTCTCCCACCCCTCACTGGGGAAAACTCTGGGAGGAAAACAGAAACGGGGTGAGTCTTCTTGTATTCATTTTTTTAGACAGAGCGGAGCGCTTTCAAAACTCGAGAACCGTTAAAAACTTTTTGAGAAATGATGTGGGTCCTGAGAGTGCCATGGCTCAACCCGTCGCACTAAGTCTTTCAAATTGCATTATGTTTTAAAGTAATAATCTTTGAAACGAGCTCCATTCAGATGGAACTCTGATTTACTCCGCCCTGCACCGCTGTCGAGGGATGTTGAGTTTCATTTCCAGCATAAAAAGTGATCTAGGCCGGGGGTTCTCAAAACCGTTGGCACAGGTCAACCCTGTGCTGGCTGTCCACGACACCCCTAAATGACATCGTTACTTTTAGATTCATAGCACCTTTTTGGGTTCTATTTACGTCCATTGGCTAATTTAACTTTGTGAAAAAAATGTTTTTCAAAATAATAAAAAAGGATATGGGGTTTAGCATGGACAAAGTTAGAGCCCTTGGTGTGAGAGTACAGTTTAACTCCAACTCTGTTCCGTTTTACTAAGTATAGAGGGGCCTAAGTGGTTAAACTGAAGTGACATTGAAATGTTAAAGTATTCTGAGTTACCCCCATGAGTCTAGGGTGCCACGGCACCCCCTTTGAGAAGCGGGGGCCTCCTCAGATTATTTTCTGTCGCGAGACATGGCCAAAGTATAGTTCTGGGGCTCCCCAGCCAGAAGCGTTGAGAAGCCCTGCTCTAGGCAGTGTTCATATCAGGCAGTGTGATGAACATAGCCTATATGTAGCCTGAGGGTCTGTGGGCCTTAGGGCCTAAACAAACGGCAACGTCGTCAGCTTGATAATTGTTAGAGCGGTGCCCATTGGGCACTGGCCTACTTGGAACTATGCAAGTTGGAAATGAATGCCCCACCCAGTTATTATGTCTTTTATGCCCATATATGAAGTTCTTTGTCAGGCATGATCCAAAAGGATCTGGGAGATTAAAAAAAAAGCACCATGCTTCCTCTCTCATTTACAAAATGACTGTCTGTCTCTATGATAAAACAAAGAGCTCGTCGATTTTGTGACATGGCCAATTTCCTCACTGGGCCCCCAGACAATGATGGAGCAGGAAATAATAGAACCCTAAGTTCTAATGGAGCTGTGTCATAGACCATAAAGAAGCCATTTCCGTGCCTCCATTACGGCGCTATACTTTCCATTCACAACTAAATGAACTGTTGCAGAGTTTAATTTTCTCTTTTGTTTGTGGTAAGCTCCAGTAAATAAGCGTGATTAGGTTTTGTGAGCTTAAACAAAAGACACTGCACAATTAGTGAAGCGGAGGTCTCCACATTCTGGATGGTTCTGGATGGAGTGCATATAATGTGACATAATTGCCTCCATTCCATTACAAAATGAATCGCGGGGAGACGTGAGTTATAAATACAGTTGGCAGGTTGAAAGATGTCGCCATTAGGGCAACACAAAGTAGTCTCTGACTGTCTCTCCCATCGTGGCAGAGATGTATAAATACTTCTGGTAGAGGACAGTACCAGCACTTTTTTGAGTACACATCCTTGCCCAGAAACATATCAATGCATCACTGCCAAGTTTTCCCTGTCATTTAATCTTCCACTTACACCAGGGGTTTTCAACTGATTTTGACCCAGGGACCACCATCTTGACTAAAGGCCTATTCATAGTCTGGATTTTCGGTGGTGAGCTGACCACCGGAGCTGAAATAACGTCGAGCGGTGGTGAGTAAAAACAGAGAGAAGGGCTGGGGCGGTGGTTTGCTCTGCTCCGCGGCTCGTGACGTCATAGTTGTAGTTCGGTGGTCACCTCACCACCGACAATCCAGACTATGTATGAGCCTTTAGAGCAACCTGGGGACCACCACTATTGTGCGTGGCGGGTCCATCATAGACCCAACCCACACAATAGTGGTGGGGGGGTTCATGCACCACAGGGAGCTGGAGAAAATAGCTATAATATCAATATAATATCTAATAAAATACAGTGATTTTGTTTGAATATGAGGGAATATGATTAAGGATTACTGTGATTATGGTATACGCTCACATTTCATATCAAACACACACCATACAGTAAGAACTTCTGTAAGTTATTAAAAGTAAAAAATAAATAAAATGTAATGCATGGCCAGGGACCACCTGCAATACCTCCGTACCACCAGTGGTCAGCGGACCACCGGTTGAAAACCCCTGGCTTATAGACCAATATTAGGCAGAGAATGCGCAGCCAAGTACAGAGGACTCTATACTTCAAAGCTTGAAGGTATTGAGCGATATTTCTGTGTCACACTGTGCGTCTTAAAATCAATACAAGTCGAGTGGTGAAAGTAAAGGGCAATGATGTGCAATCTACCTTTCGTTCCAAGATCGCCGTCGTCGAAGACTAGGCGCTCTGAGCTGCCTGCGGGGACATCCTATAGTGTTACTAATCACCTGAGACTCTCAGGCTGAGAGTAAAGAGAGAGAGAGAGTAAAGAGAGGTGGCAAACTACAGCTCACACCATCAATCCTACGCCAGTAACACCACACATCTACTACAACTATGTATACGGCAATGGAGCGAGGAGCTCATTCCAGACCAGTGATGGATCATTCAGGTGCATTGGTGCCTTAACCCATTCTGACCTGAGATCAGATTCATATACGAGGTTTCCGCTGGACAAACACTGGGTCTGATGAACCCATTCTGACCTGAGATCAGATTCTAAAAATGTCAGTCGTTCTTCGATCTTTAAAAAAATAGCAGACCTACAAGCTCGTATCGCGCCACTCGGTGGCGCGATATGAGCTTGTAGATCTGCTATTTTTCAATAGCTAAAGCATAACATGATGCCAACACCAAAATGGGTGCCCGGTTAACCACAGGCGGAACATGTAGGCAAACATTCTACGAAAAAGGCAGATCTACAAGCTAACACATGTGAAGGAAGTATAGGGAAGGGGCCCGGAAGTAGGAATAGAAGAGTTATTCTGTGTGCACGGAGCCTATTGGTGCTATTGTCTGCTAAATGCATGTGATTGTCAACCTTTGGAATTTCAAGAGCTCCTAGTTTGATTACTTTGATATGCACGAGAAGAACACAGACAGCTTTTGATAGCTGTTTTTTGTTTATATCTCTGGGACCCCAATCTACACTGCAAAATCCTGTGTACATAATATGGCACCAAACGGACCCTTGCAGGTCATTTCCATGTGTACACTCTCAAGAGCTGCCCTCCCCCCCCCCCCCCCATCCTTCACATCCAATTAGGTCACACTTGCAGTAAGTTTGACGTACGGCTCAGCCAGAATTCAATTTGCAGAGAATTTGGGTTAACCAATAAGGAGCTATTGAATTAGCCGTCTAGTTTCAAATGTCATGACGTCTAGGCCTTCCAGCAGACCTGGCATTATTTGCCTCCATCTAGAAGTTTAGGACATGACAGTGGGATGTTAATAACAATTACACGTCTGTCCTGTATGGCCCTTGGTCAATAATTACCGGCATGGGACTTGATGTGATATATCCTTCCTTGATATATATGTATATATATCCTTCATGATAAAGAAAAGGATTTCATGAAATCATGAGTTGGTGTATAAAATATAGGCATTCAAATCCATATAATTTTTTGGGGGTGCACATACGCTTAAATCATGACAATTTTCTGAAAGATTTGAGGCACATTTTAACGATTTTTCAAAAATAGCAGACCTACAAGTTCATAGCGCGCCACTCGGTGGCGCGCTATGAGCTTGTAGATCTGCTATTTTTCAATAGCTAAATTATAACATAATGTTTAAAACACCAAAAGGGGTTCCCGCCCCAAAATGGGTTTTAATGACTGTCGGACTGTTAGTATGTCGAAACTAAAGCCTGTACCGTACCCTATTTCTGTAGTGACTGTTTATACTTAAGCAATCTTTGATTATTTGCCACAAAAGGGCATGAGAAATGGATAATGATGGACAGATTAAAACATACTGCAAAGAAGAAAGGAGAAGCACTTTATTTCCAACACAAATTCTTCTGCACACAGCAGTGTGTGTGTGTGTGTGTGTGTGTGTGTGTGTGTGTGTGTGTGCAGGAAAATGAATTCAAACAACAACAGCGCTCTTGCTTAACCACTTAACCCATTATATCCTTGGCCCTTCCCCCCTAACCTGACGCTGCCAGATGAGGGCGGTATTGGGTAACCATGTTCCCCAACACAGCCTTCATCTGGGATCTCTCAGGGAGTTGAGCTGACAAAAATCCGTTCCATACCGGACCAATCAGCGTGAGCTAAGGGCGGGATATGTGCGAAACCGGATGTGAAGCTATATAGACACGTCAATATGATTGGTTGTGTTTGCACGCCCACACGGTGATAGACAGACGGTCCCATCCAATCATCTACCAAGTATCTTGAAAAAAAGGAACAGCCCCGTCATCGAATTTGCTTCCGCGATCCCAGATCCCAATAAGCTGTGAAACAAATTTGTGTAGCAAGCTTCTTGGATCTGGCAGCGTCAGGTTACTTCCCCCCCCCCCTTACACCAAAACCTGCCGCGCTGCAACACATTGTGAGCTTGTAGATCGGCTATTTTCGCCGACCGTGCCTACAGTCTTATGACTTGACCACCTGACCAGGACATCGGGACGTCAAGAGTTCACGTTGCTAAACTGAGAGAGTCATATACAATGGTTTATAATATGTTTCAGTCTGGTTGACGGGGAGGACTCTCTGTCCGTCTCCGTCTGCGTGTCTGCATGGGGAGGATGTCTGTGATCCAGTACTGGAACAGTCCAACGACCGCGGCGGTTTCCTCTGGGGAAAAAATACACACGGTGACACAGGCACAGGTTGACAAAACGCTGACGGTGCAGAATCACCTGCAAAGCATGGCCGGAGAGGTGAGTGTTGCAAAAAAATGTGTACGACCAGAGACGGTAGAATGTATCTTAACCACTTGACCCATTAAAGGAGAATTCCATGCTAGAAGGCTTTCTTACCTTTCTTTTGGACCAAAGAGGTCCAGGTGTTTTTTGTGCAAAAACTCCTTATTGGCTATTTCCCCTACCATAAGCCCTCAATGAATTGCATTGAATTGAATGGGAATTGAATGGGGCTATGGGGTGTTGTGCTAATTCGCTTATTTCCAACCAATTAAGTAGTAAAGTGTGCCGCTTGGGATATTATTTACATTATGAAGAGAGGATATATACAAAAGAATTATCATTTTGAGCGATGGAAATAAGCAAATTAGCACAACACCCCATAGCCCCATTCAATTCAATGCAATTCATTTAGGGCTTATGGTAGGGGAAATAGACAATAAGGAGATTTGCACAAAATAACACCTGGACCTATTTGGTGAGGACGTAACAACTACAAAGAAAGGTAAGAAAGCCTTCTAGCATGGAATTCTCCTTTAAGACCCTGAGGCCATTTCTAGATTTTCTACAAAATATCTTCTATATATCCTAACTGTTTTCTGAAAAACAGTGGTTCTCCACTGTTTAGCCACAGACCCACATCCACATCTCAAAATATTTGTTCCAGGGACCCGCACGGAAGCAAAGATTTGAGTGAAAACTACATTTGCTTTAAATACAGTGAAAGTCAGGGCTCTGCTTCGAAGCTGCACCGGTGGTCAATTGATTCCTGCTGCTGGGTTTGACAGAGTAAAGCTTCACTGAACTGCGACTAAAGCCATTTGTCAATAATAACCAAGAACACAAAGAACAGACTTGCGTCCTTGGGGCAGAATGTACTTGTCGGGGAAAAAACACACAGAAACTCAGCTCCACTGATTTATTAAGATTCAACGTTTCGATCACTAGGATCTTCTTCAGGAATACTATAATATTATAGTATATGATATCATAGTGTGAACGACTTTGGGTGAATTAAATTTGCCAGACACGTTACATAGCCAATTTTACACGTCCCGTGACTTCCATTTCCAAGTGAACGGCTTCCAAAATCAAACAGTTCTCCGTTGACATGAATTGTGGCAGTTTGCGAGCATAACTCCAGCCACTACATGGCTGCAGCGATGGCGGCGGGTGAGTTTGAACTGACCTGGAGACAGTGACGAGGAGGCGTTCAGTTGCTCCAGAGCCTCAGCTAGTCTGTCCGTCTCCTGCTGCTGCACCAGGGCTTTGAGCTGCTGCAGCTGGCCCAGCACGCTAGGGGGCGCTCTCCCACTAGACATGCGGCTCAGAAGGTCCTCCACGGCCCCAGGCGCGAGTGAAGGTCTGCCTGCGTGTGTGTGTGCAGACAGAGGACAGAGGACATGATTTGATTGGCTGATCACCCCATAGCGATGCTTTGATTGGCAGTACATATTGAGGCCAAAAGTGATTGGCCGGAATGACGTTTGTGACGATTTGATTGGCTGAGTGAGCATGGAATGCGATGTATGATGGTGTATGATGATAAGAGCGCCCCTCACTTCACACGAGTGTGACTTTTTTTTTAAATGCAAATTACACACTGGTATGGGATCGGTAAGCAAGTTATATGGGGATCGGAATCTGTGTCGGGATCGGGAGGATAAAATGGTACATCTTCTCTACCACAAACTCACCATCTGACACGTAAGTCTCCATGGTGGTCCTGAGGAAGTCTGTCACTTCGGCAGCTCTCCTCTCCTGCCCCTCCTCCTCTTTCTCCCCCTCCCCCTTCCCCTCCCCCTCCTCGGCCCCCTCTCTCTGGTAGGTGAACTCCAGAGCGGCGGCCCGGGGCACCAGGCCGCTGGCCAGGAGCCTCTCCTTGTGGCGTTTCTTCTTCAGCTTCCTCCTCTTGTTCCGGCTGAGGCCTTCCTTATCTCCTCCCTGCGTTTCACTGGGCTCGCTCGCCGCCTCCGGATGCTGTTCGCCCTGCTGCTGTGCTGCTGCTGCTGCTGCTGCTTTCCTCCTCCTTTTTCTCCGTCGTCTCCCGTGGCCGCCCTCCTCCTCCTCCTCCTCCTCCTCCTCGACCTCCCCATCTGGATCGTGTTCCTCGCTGCTCTCTGTCAGCCAATCAGATGGGAGGTTCTGGATTAGATATGTCACTGTTTGAGTCCGCCGTCCACAGCAGTGTTCATTTAAAAAAAAAAACAGACTAAAACTATGAAGGAAAAATGTTTGTCTGCTAGATTTTTTCACTGACAAACTACTAAGCTTCGACGACTAAAACTAAGCTAAATTAATTGATATTTTCGTTCACAAATACAAACTGGACTAAAATGTTAGGGAGGGACTAGTGGAGAAGAAAAACTAAAAGTTTTCCAAATTTGCTGTCCTTTTACTTAAGGACCAAATTCTTGGTCCCTCATTGTATTTGTCTGTTTTTTTTTTCTCCTTCTCCTGCCAAAAATAGCAGTTCTGGCTGGCAATAATCATCAGTAGAGGGCTATTCCAAACGGTGAGGACGCGAAGCCCACATCCATTGGCCAAAGGGTGGCGCTATAGCACCATAGCACATGTGACCCCTCCACCCGGTGTGGACAAAAAAACATTTGCAGGAATTTCATGAACATAATTATACATTTGGAAAGCGGTCCCACTCTGCTCAGAGCAGCACGGCATCGGCATTAGGGGTGTCAAAAAAGATCAATTCGAATTATAATCGATTAAAAATCGATTCATAATTTCCAAAAATCGTTTCTTTTTCTTGGGGATTTTTTTTTAGACACCATGTTGTTTTCACTACATGGTGTTTGTGATATGAAATGTAAGCTTACCCTAATCACAGTAAACATCATGTCTTCAGTCAAGTTACTGTAGTCAGTACTACTTCACTTCAGATCAGCACAGCTGTATTGTATTGTAGTATTGAATCAAGAATAATTTTGAATAGACAATCGTTTTGAATCTGGGAAAAAAGAAAATGCTTTAGAATTTAAAAAGAAAAAAGTTTTTTTGGATTGAGAATAGAGTTGAATCGAATCGTGACCCCAAGAATCGGAATCGAATCGTGGGACACCTAAAGCCCTAATCGGCATCTCATCATGGCCCCGGTTGAGAAAGTCGGTGCTTTTTGCATGCATGCTTTTTATTATTCCATTGGTGTGTGAATGGGTGAATGGATATACACCTCATAAAGCGCTTTGGGGAAAGGTGCGACATAAACGCATTTATTTTATCACACAGGAGTTGAAAAGGCATCCTAGTGAAGAGTGATTGTCACGCTGGGCCTGCAGTGATCCTGCAGGGGACGTCAGTCTCGCGCAGTAAATCCCTCGGGCTTAACCCATTCTGACCTGAGATCAGATTCATACGAGGTTTCCACATGGACACACACTGGTCTGATTAACCCATTCTGACCTGAGATCAGATTCTAAAAAATGTCAGTCGTTCTTCGATTTTTCAAAAAATAGCAGACCTACAAGCTCGTATCGCGCCACTCGGTGGCGCGATATGAGCTTGTAGATCTGCTATTTTTAAATAGCTAAAGCATAACATGACGCTAACACCAAAATGGGTGCCCGTTCAGAATGGCTTAATGGCGCATGTCTGACTAACAGAGGCACTCCATAAATGTAAGATTAACACGGTACAACCTGGAAAGCGTCCGGGTCTTTTAACCGCTTAACCCATTCTGAACGGGCACCCATTTTGGTGTCAGCATCATGTTATGCTTTAGCTATTGAAAAATAGCAGATCTACAAGCTCTTGTAGGTCTGCTATTTTTGAAAAATCGAAGAGCGACTGACATTTCTAGAATCTGATCTCAGGTCAGAATGGGTTAATCAGACCAGTGTGTGTCCAGTGGAAACCTCGTATGAATCTGATCTCAGGTCAGAATGGGTTAAACCATTACACTTTTGGCTATTCAGAAAATACCAGATCTACAAGCTCATAGCGTGGCACGGAGTCACATGCTATGAGCTTGTATATCTGCTATTTCATATCTGCCATTTTAGAAAAATATTTTTCAAGCGGACATTTTTAACTCAAATGTTTGCTTCTGGGGGTCCCGGGAACAAAATATTTTGAGATGGGGGGGGGGGGTGCGAGCCAAAAACTTTTTTTTGGCTGGGTCATGGACATGATTGATTGATTGAAATCTTTATTCAGTGTATGTGGAATGGGTAGGCCTACATTTCAAACGAAAGCACAAGTCAATACAAAATCTGCGTGAGGATGAAACCAGAAAAAGCATCAAGTCACTAATACATGAAAAGGTTTGAGCACCACTGACATAGAAACATACTGTATAGGTTTTTCCCCCGAAAACTGATTTAGAAGACATTTTGTTGGAATCAGCCTCGGGTCTTAATGGATTAACCCATTCTGACCGGGCACCCATTTTGGTGTTGGCATCATGTCGTGCTTTAGCTATTGAAAAATAGCAGATCTACAAGCTCATATCGCGCCACCGAGTGGCGCGATACGAGCTTGTAGGTCTGCTATTTTTGAAAAAAATCGAAGAACGACTGACATTTTTAGAATCTGATCTCAGGTCAGAATGGGTTCGTCAGACCAGTGTGTGTCCAGCGGAAACCTCGTATGAATCTGATCTCAGGTCAGAATGGGTTCGTCAGACCAGTGTGTGTCCAGCGGAAACCTCGTATGAATCTGATCTCAGGTCAGAATGGGTTAAAGCCCTCTTACCAGCTGGATCCCCCGGGCGATTTATTTCCTCTGGGTGGGGCTGCGGAGGGAGGGCAGGAGGGGGCAGCACCGTGTAGACCCGTCGGCCCAGATGGCCAGCGCTCCCAGTCTCTGCTACCCCTCCATCACCTGGTGACGGAGAGCACATGAAAGGAGGGTTATACGGAGCATGTCTTGAAATGGGAGCAGTACTTGCGGAGAGCGATGGCGTTGAGTGTCTTACTGGGGGAGAGAGAGCGTCTGTTTTCGAGGGAAGACGGGAGTTCTACTAGTACACTCCACTTTTGCAGACACAGACGGGAGACAAATTAAGGGCTAAATTAACAGTAAGGGCTAAATTAACAGTAAGGGCCCTATTTTCGCCAGTGCCTCATCCCTTCTTTGCCCTTTTTTTGCCCTTCACATTTTCAAATAGGTCAAATACCAGTTCTACAAGCACACAACTTGTCGATGTAGACCGGCTACATGAATTTTTTTTTTAAAGATAGTAAAAAGAAGGGCTAAGAAGTTTAGGGATAAGGGCGTAGGGCCTGTTGTTTCTTAATACTCAGGTGTTAGGCCACGACGAGCTGCCAGAATAACTTCAATGCACCCTGACATCGATTGCTCAAGTCTCTCAAAACTTTCCCATGGGGTGAGAAGTGGTGACTGTGAACTTGTGACTGTAAAGGCAATATGATTCATAATTTTCACACTCAAACAATTCAGAGAAACTTAACACCTTTTGGATGGGGGAATTGTGGGTCGGGTCCCCAGCAAAAGTAGTCAAGGTAGAATCACATTCATTTTAACCACTTTATCCATTTATATGTTTACTATTAAAAAAAAGAAGATTCACAAGCTCACAGAGTGTTACGTTGTGCTGCGCTGCAAGCTTGTATATCCACTATGTTTGAAAGACTTATATCGAAAAGGTTAACATTTTTGGATTTCTAACATGAATCTTCTCTTCTGGAGGTCCCTGGCATGCTGGCAGAAGAGAACACCTTTTCAGATGGGGGTCAGGGGCCAAATACATATCAATGTGGGGGTCCTTGACATGAAAAGGTTTGAGAACTACTGCCATAGAGTACAGAAATGCTCAACGTTCCTATTGAAGCTGCAGCCAGCCAGGTGACTGAAGCTCAACCCTGCCACCCGTGTCCCAAATAATGGACCCTCTTTCAAAGTCACTTATAGCTCTGTTCCTCTTCAACTGTGAAGGGTCGGCATATCGTCAGTATTTGGCAGAAACCTTGTATGTCCAATCATCTCCATGCATTTCATCGCTTTATGTTTTTCGCTTTGTGTTTGTGAATGAGTTGATAATCACATCCGATTTTATACTGTATGATATGCAAAAAGGGAAAGATCTCCTACTCTTCTTCATTTCAAAACATACCGACTGAAAAGTAGTGAAAATAGCTGAGAGCTATCTGTAATGACATGCCTACAATATAGATGCCAGGTGGTCTGTGTTTTGTTTTGTATGAAAAGTATGAATGGCGACTAAAACTACAGTAACTATATTTGATCCATTTTGGAACACAGGTTATTTTTCATTTTCTGAAGAGTCCTGGTTTTGTACATACAAGGTTTCCACCCGACAGTGTGACGATATGAAGTAGATTTGACTCCTCTGTGCCAAAAGTGAACTAGCCTGGCTAATAAGCCAGACGTCTGAGGTTGGCGAAAAAAAAAGAAGCCTTTGGCGGATTGCGCACGCGACATGTGTGATATGAGTCTGGCTTGTTCTAGCCAGGCTAGGAGTGAACATCAATACATCATCAACATTGACAGTGTGATCTTACCTCTTGAAGTGTTCCTTTTAGGACAGATCTTTTGGGCTAAGGTCTCAACGATGCTTGGTGGGCTTGACTCTTCTTCCTCCCGCTGGCTGGCAGCAGGGTAAAGTTTCTGGAGCACCTTGGACTGAAATACTACGTGAAACAAACACGAATAAATCAAATAGCATTCACATTAGATCATACCTAGCCATGATATTACCTATAACCATGATATTCTTTTCACTGTCGGGCAGAAAGCGCTTATGTCCTCCATATTTTGTGTGTTTATTAATGCCCTAAGTTGATCGTCATACTACAGCATCGGACAAAAGCATCAAAAGTAGCAGATCCATGGCCTGGGCCGGCCTAGCGGTCCAGGTACCTATG
Source organism: Protomyctophum parallelum (assembly GCF_964188405.1). Classification (NCBI taxonomy): domain Eukaryota; kingdom Metazoa; phylum Chordata; class Actinopteri; order Myctophiformes; family Myctophidae; genus Protomyctophum; species Protomyctophum parallelum. Next base: position 39,010,136 of record NC_139718.1, on the reverse strand, counting down.
ATGTAGTGTTAATCCAGCCTGAAAGTGTGTCACTATCAATAAAGAAGAACAAAAAAAGAAGTAACAGATCATCCACAAGCTCTAAATCAGTGGTTCCCAAAGTGGGGTCCGGGGACCCCCAGGGGTTCTTGAGGGAGTTCCAGGGGGGTCCCCAGCTAAATGATAGTTTGGAACCAAATGAACCCTTATGGGTCTATGTGTACACACATAACATGTACACATAACATACTCATAGGACAAGATCAGCCTGATTGTTAATTTGAATCAGCTGTGTGGAGGGAGATCTTGTAGGTATAGGGCAAGTAGAGTAGTAGACTAGACTGACCCTTTATGATTTTTGTCAGGTTAATTGGATTGATTGATTGAAAATTGTATTAAGTTTGCAGAATAAATGGGTACAGTACAGTTCAAGGGAAGTACAGGTCAATACTAAAACTGCTAAGAAGATAAAACAAGAAAAAACACTAAGATTTGTTTACACGTTTATTTTTTGTATTGATTGGATATGGATGAATATGGATACCAGATGACAAGAGCTGAAGTTGTTGTGAGTGACTATGAGACATGAAGAGTACAGCGCTACAATTAGAGTTAGACTGTAAATTAAACCAGTCACCGGCGCACGTGCGTTTGTTTACAAACGTATCCACGCGATACTATAACGGTAACCGCGATATTACGGAGACTTGAGCATAGAGTTGTATGGACTGTCTCGAGCCGTTAGCACCGAGGCTAAAAGCAACCATGCATGCACCACCTAAATGTACAATGACCGTCTCTCACCTTGTTGTCTTCGTGCCATTATTCTAGAGACACATACATTCTGCGGACGGACGGGGGAGAAGAGACGTGACTGGCCGCTGAAGAAGAGATAGGGGCGAACAAACACAAAAAGAAAGTACCGGTATACAAACTGTGGTGCTGGCAAGCTAAGCTAACGGAGCTAACAAACAACAGACACGTTTCCACAAGGATGTCGATGTCCCTCTCCGAAAGAAAGGGCTGTAGTGGTAGGTGGTGAGTCTGGTGATGCCATGATATATATTAATCCAAGAAGGACGACAACAACAACAACAATATAAGTTCCACAATAAGACTCCAAGCAGAGCAGAGCTACTGGAGCAGTACAGTAAACTACAGTGAGTGTGTATACTGTCAGACAGTGTTGCCAGGTTCTATGAAAACAAGCCCAAAACAAAAGATTATTAAACCATAATAAGACAGTTTTCTGTTTTTTTTTTTTTTTCTCATGTCAAGGACCCCCAGAATGATCTGTCTTTGGCCGTGCCCCCCCCCATTTGAATATGTTCCAGCCTATAGGGACCCCCCAGAAGCAAAGATTTGAGTTTAAAACATTTGCTGTGAAAGAATATAATTATATTCAATGGTTTGTGTGTCACATTTTCATTTTTTTTCAAAACCCCCAAAAAGCTTGTAGCACGGCACTGGTTAAAGTGTTTAAACGCTAAGGTGACACAGTTTTAACCACTATTTGAAAAGGATATGTGGACTTTTCGGGACATCTGGGCACATCAATGTAAAATTGGATATTTTGTCCAAAATGTAAAAAAGAAAAGAAAAAAAAAGACTATTAGCCTATATATTGTGTCCAGTCCTACAAGCTACTTTACAGAAAACAACAAGCCCAAATTCGCTTATAATAAGCAGACTTGGCAACACTTGACTACTGTGTATATTGTACAGTAAAGTACAAAACAAAAAGGGCTCCCCCTGTGGTCAAAGCCCGCTAGGGGTAGGGGTGGTATGCGCCACAGACAGAGCCTGCCTGCCTGACAGCAGCAGCAGCAGCGCATGGGACGAGGCGCGAGGCGCATATCAAGTAGGCGAGCAGGCACCACCAGCATCATCAGCACCACCGGAGAGGAGAGGAGAGGAGCTGGAGGAAGAGGGGACTGGCGCAGCCTCCAAAACTTGGCTCGGGACATCGGCATGTGAGAACGGAGCTTTGCAAGAGGAGGAGGAGGAGGAGGAGGAGGAGAAGGATCTCTGCATGCCTAGAATGTCAGCTCTGAAGAAGGTAACCACAGCAAAACACAATTAAGCCTGCATGGTTCTTCTTATTCACCTTTTCACGCATGCACTGCATTTGTGTATACAATTGTTCTTAAGTGTGAAATTAATGGGTGTGTTTCACGTGCTGGACAAACGGTGTTTCCAGTTACATTTGTGGCTTTTTTTCCCCTGCTTTCCTTGGGCAACCAGACTTTTTTTCATACTGTTAACTGTGTGATTTGTAATATGTATATTCCATTATCCAAAGTTACACAAAAAAGTGGTGTTGAATTGTTTTTAGACAATGGAATAATTTCTGTAGAATTATACCACAGCAGAAGATCTTTGCATCGGTCCCGGTGGTTTTGCATGCACAATATGTCGTCAGGCTGGACTTGCAGATGCTGCTGCTGCTGTGCACTCATCCTTGTCCGGGCGAGCGAGGGGACTTGGGCTTGTGGAACTTTTCCAGTCAGGAAAGGTTAACTCCCTTCGTGCATTCACACTGACGCGCAGCTTATTGTGACTGTGCGGGTGAGAGTCGTGAGACATAGGGCACTCGTGTCTGACAACAAGAGTCCCCAAACAATGTTTAGCCTCTCAGAGTGCACAGTACAGCTCAATATGTGAAGACATATCATGCATGGTAGGTTTCGGTCTTGCGTCCGAAACGGTGAAGAAATGACAGAGTTACCGTGTGGGGGAATTTGCAGACAAGACTCTCTCTCTGTGAGTGTGGTATTCTCTCTCCCTCCCTCTCTCTCTGTCTCTCTCTCTGTCTCTCGCATGCGCGCACGCTCCACATCTCACAAATGCCCTATGCTCACTGGTGCTAGATCCTGTGAGAGTGTATTGCTGGGATCTGTCCCAGGTTGTTGTGAAGTTCTGTTGATTCTCTCCTGATTCGTCTCTGTAAAAAAAAAGAAAGCCATTTTAGTATGACAATCTTGGGAAAATGTTGTGGCTTGTGATGAACAGGTCCAATCAGTGACCAGTTCAGTGACCAAGGTGTCCTGACCAGCTGTGTTCATTGGAATTAATATAGAGTCCAATATGCTTCCGGTCTCCTAAAAAGGCCTAGTTTATGCAGATATATGGGAAGTAAACTGGAGATGGCATGTCTTGCTATTTTTCTCTTGGGGACAGCTTTGAAGAAGGTATTGATGATGCCTCCACCAATTGATTCTAATGATTGAGCACGCTGTAGGGAAGTTCTGTGGGACAGAAGGCCTGCCTCAGCAATCAGCACTGCTCCCACAAAACACCAGAGCACAGCATGTGGCAGCCAGGAACACTGGTCTGTGAGGGAGTGAGGGACAAAAATGCTGGCTGCCAAAATACACAAACACAGACATCATAATAATCACAGTTGCTATAAACCGAGCATTTTCATTCATCGCAATGCCGCAAAAAAATAAACTCAAATGGAGTTTTCTGTTGCTTCACCTTCAAAGCTGGAGAGTTTTTATTTTTAGCCCGTAGAAAGAGATTGGAAAAGGCAAGAGACTCGTTTTAGTCTCGGCAGCTGAAGCTCTGTAAACATGGAAACTGCATTTTCTCCCATAGTAGCAGCAAGCATGGGCCTGGGTGATGTAGCTCCTCATTCATTATGCAGGTGTGAGACACCTCTCCAGACTCTACCTCACCCCCTAGCACTTTCCCATTTTCTTTGGAAGGGCGCCAGCCCCTCCTATGCCCAGCTTTGTGGGTCTGTGACTGTGAACACAAACATTGGCTGATGATTGGCTGATCACCCCATAGAAATGATTTGATTGGCTGTGCAAAGTACATATTGAAGATAAAAGTGAGGGCAGAAAAGTGAAGACACCAAAAGTGATTGGCCGGAATGACATTTTTGATGATTTGTTTGGCTGAGCACGGAATGTAATGTATTATGATGATGATAAGAGCGCCAATCACACAAGTGTGATTTTTGATAGTTATTCTATGCATTTACAAGTATGCCTACTTAACTTTGTATGAACTTCAATGGATAAAGGCACTATATAAATACACCATTTACCATTTATGCTGTATGTTATTTATACAGTATACCGGTAGCATGTCCCATTTTGGGCGGTTACCCCTTTTGGTGTTTTAAACATTATGTTATAATTTAGCTATTGAAAAATACCAGATCTACAAGCTCATAGCTCGCCACCGAGTGGCACTACGAGCTTATAGGTCTGCTATTTTTGAAAAATCTTGAACTTTTTTATTTCAGAAAACTGGAGGATTTAGAAGATTTTTTTATTTATTTTGAGGTCAGGCCTAAATGGGCTAAAGACAATATAGGCTACTCCCGTGGAAGGTTTATCATATATTAAATTACTTAAATTGATATACAATTTAATATTAGGTATGGTTTTGCCCACTCAATTCGTTTTGGGGCTCTGGCTCATGGATTAAGAACCGGGCCCGTTCAACCCTGGTGGACTATAGGGGCCATCGAAGAAGTAGGAGGTGAGAGTGGTTTGGATGGTGGGTAGCTCCTCTGAGACTATTCCATAGGTTTGGATATTGTGCCAAACTGCCAACCAACATAAAGTAACCCAAATCATAATGATCATTGTGTGAAATCATAAATAAATACCACTGCCTCAATCAAACATCCTTTTAAGGGTTAAAGTCTATACTTCATCATGTGACCATGTACGCTCAGCGTACAGTAGTAAACGGTGGCAGCTATAGGATGAATTGTGTAACTGAATCTTGATGATCGATGCGAGGTTGAGAGATCTGCACAAGTCCTCCTGTTTTCCGTCGTTCTGCCTGGAAGTTGCCCTACTTGAGAGAAGACAAGAGTCTAATTAAAAGACACCTGAGCACAGACTGGAAAAGGAACAGTTATACCCAGTACTGTGCAGTGTGCACTCACATCTCTCTCTCTCTCTCTCTCTCTCTCTCTCTCTCCACCTTTTGTCTCTCAATCTTTCTCTCGCTGTCTCTGTCTGTCAGACTGTCTCTCTCTCTCTCTCTCTCTCTCTCTCTCTCCCCCCACTATGATGAATGTATCCCAACATCTCTAATAGTTTGGCTCCGGCAGAAGCTGCAGAGGAAATTGAGGGGCTGTATGGAGCTGAGCTCTATGAATCTAATCATGCATGAGAGCCAAGTGTGTGTGCGGCGCGTGTGTGTGTCTATATACTTGTGTTTATATCCATGCGTAACGTGTGTGTTTGTTGTGTATCTCTGTGCGTGTGTGTACCGTGTTTGTGTGTGCGCGCACATGCGTGTGCACGCATTTCTGCGTAATATCTACGCTCAGTTAATTGCTCTCCACAGAAGGTAAATGCCATCATTGCGTTGTCTTCATGTTAGCGTTAAGTGCCACATAGCCCCCGGGTCACGCCGGGCTCATTAAATGCTCCATTAGCGAGCTGCTGCTGCTGCTATGCTATCTGCAACATTTCCCTTGCCCTAATTGCACGGCCATTAATACTAAGCAGTTTGATCCCAGCACTACGCTGATGAATATGCGTTGCTATACCATTACCGCCCTACCCCTATGTTACTCTTACGAAACATGCACACTTTTCATTGTAAACGCAGGCAGCACTGCAGTAGCCTAACTTTTACCCATTAAAATCGGGAAAGCATCTGCCATTTTAGATTTTAAGCTAAAGAGCATTATATTACACTATGAGCTTGTACAGTAGAACTGAACTGCATTATATTTTTTTGCGTTCAGGGCCGCCGGACAAATACATTAATACATACATGTTTGGGGGCCCTTGAGAGAATTTGAGCACCACTGAAATAGCGACATGGGTTTTTCAGAAAACTGTTGTGATTTTGAAGAGACTTTGAAGATAGAAACGACCCTATCGGGGTTAATAATGGGTTATTAACCATTAACCATTAACAAACACGGATAACAGTGTTATTCTGGGGGAGGAGGGCGAACATTCGGCGAGATTTGGTGTTGTGAAAAAAGGAACCCACCTAGTACAGAGCCCTGGGGGACCCCGGTCAGTTTAAGCGGTTGAATGCATCCTGCCTCAGTGCCATACCTTTGTCATCTGCAAGGCCATTCAAGCACTTTGAATGGAAAACGTAGGTAGTGAGCGACCGTCACCGTATTTAAATTGAATTATACTGTCGGGGTTATGTTGTGGTTTTATTTATGACCGTGCAGGTCCAATGTGCGTAAAGACCGCGTTTGGTTCTGATCTAAGCCCAGCACTGCAGACTCTTTTTTTTTAACTCCATTCCACTCTTTATGTCTGCTGAGTCCTAATACCATTACTGCTGGCCAGAAAGCTCTGGTCGTTTACAACACTCACCCCTGTGTCCATTTAATTGGAGCAATGAACTTGAATGGACACACTGCTGCACCTCATCCAAGCTGCACTAGTTTGTTCTGCGTTTTTTATTATTTTAGTAACAGATCTACAAGTTCACAATGGGTCGCTTCACGCTGCCTTGTGAGCTTGTAGATCCGCAATTTTCACTACTTCTTAAATTGTATAAAAAAAAAAAAAAAAAAAAAAAGGTCAGAATTGTTTTTAAAGTAATTATAATTATACCGAAAGGATTGGTCCCACTGTTTGGGAAGCCTGGCCCAGTCAGTGTGCTTTCTGGTATAGAGGGGCGGGTATAGCGCATGGAGCAATGCTCTGGATCATATACTGGTTCACCGATCTGAGTGGACGCGCTGATGGAAGTATAGGGAAGTAGCCCGGAAGTAGGAAGAGTTATTCTGCGTGCATATAGAGAAGTATCGGGAAGTAGCCCGGAAGTAGGAAGAGTTATTCTGCGTGCATAATAGAGCCATATTGTGTCCGCTGGAGCGGCCTGTCCAAGCCAGACGCACACGAGGAGCAGAACGCCAGTCTCTCCTGGCCGTGCGCTCAAACCACCCGGCCTAAACGATTTGAGGCTCATTTTAACGCTTTTTCAAAAGTAGCAGACCTACAAGTTCATAGCGCGCCACTCGGTGGCGTGCTATGAGCTTGTAGATCTGCTATTTTTCAATAGCTAAATTATAACATGTTTAAAACACCAAAAGGGGTTCCCGCCCAGAATGGGTTAAGGGATTTGTTACTTTCGCTTGGGGTGGCACAGTACGGTACCGACCATCATTCACACCCTCCGTTCGAATCCACCGTGGTGCACCCGACTTTGTCGAGCGCCGTACCGTAGACCTATGCCGACACAATTTGCCCATGTCCGGCGGAGGGAAGCCGGGGAGGGTAGTGGTGGGTTCAATGAATCAATATGGCCATAATTGTAATCGTAATCCTTGCCGATACACGTATCGTATACCATATTTGTTATGGCATTGGAATTGTTCACGTACAAACTTTTTTGGGGGATTTGATCAAAGATTCCCGGGAGGAGATGGATTTAAGCTGCATGTATTTATTATGAAGAGGGCTGCGCTAGGGGATTCACTTGTGACAGGAGGAGGACTGGAGACGGGGTCGCATCGCACTGGCATTTCAGACTCGGAGGCCTCGTACACACATGTCAAACCATGTGACTTCCATTGGAAAAGCATTGAGAATGAGGCGGCCATGAAACAGACAGAACAGATCATGTCAGTCCAGCATGTGTGTACGAGGCCAGAGCAGCATTGCAGCCTGCCCCGCGCGCAGGCAGTAGAGAACAGTGGACGGTGAGAGACTTGCTTGCTACCGCTGGTTTCCCTCTGGTTTGCGCACCAAACGAGCTACTAACCACCAGTTAACTTGCCAAGTTGCCATATGCTTAAATATTTTATAAAATCCATCGGATTATCACAGCTGAAGAAGCGTCAGGTTTTCGTCATGTTGCACTGAGTCTCGGTAACCCAGCTGGCTGCGATGAATAAAACCTAATTATTAATCAACGTAAAAAAACGATCCAGTGATATATAACTTAGCTACACGTAAAGCAACTTCACTTCAGCGGAAACTAAGGGAGGGAGCTGCAGCTGCTATTCGTGTTTACTCACCAGTCACCACCACCACTGTATGGAATCCATTAGAATGATTGGAAATGGAAGTTATGGAACATTAATAGCCTATTCTAACGTGAGTTACATACATCCTTTATTTCGATAAATCCGTTGATCTCCATTCTCACTTTCACACTGAAACACGGCGCTGCCATTTAGTGCTGCTTTTTTTTCTCTCTTTTTTTTCTGTCAGGCTTTTGTCGGGCTTCGGGCTTAACATTATGGCAATTTTTAGGGTAGGGCCGAGCCTCGGGCCCACCCAGTTAGGGTAGGGTCGGGCCGGGCCATAATTTTTGGGCCCGTTGAGAACTTTAATATGCATATCAACGTTTCATTGCAGGTCAAGCGGTTCATGAGCTGCCTGTTCAAAGTTTGCATTTTCAATGGAGTGCTTTAACAAAGCCTTCCATCATTGCCAAGTTTTGCGAAAACCAACTGCATGGTTAAATCATGCAGGTACCGGTATTCACCTTTTTCCTAGGCTGTGTGTGTTCCACTTCCTGTCGTTTTCATTGGTCATCTGACCAGTTTCATTGGATTTCATTGGATCAAATCGACAGGAAGTGGAGAACACACAGCCTAGGAAACGGGTGAATAAGCATTTTTCAAACTGCTCAAAATGGCGGAAAATCTGAGGGTGGAGCTTACTGGTCAAAGTTACAGATGTGTTAGGCACATGTAGAGACAAGTGCCATGGCTTTTGGGCAAACAAGGAATGAGTTATGCCTGTTCAAAGGTTTCACGATTGCCCCCTTCGCGTCCTCACCACTTGGCATAACCATATTGTTAAGTTTCACGAAAACCGACTGCACGGTTATGCCAGAACGGCTATTTTTGGCAGAAGAAGGATAAGAAAAACAAAACAAAAAAACTGACAAATACAATTAGAGACCAAAAGTCCTTTCGGGCTTGGTCCCTTTTTAAAAAGGTGATTTATTACTAAAGATTTCAAGTTGTTTGAGGTCAATATAACCTCCCCCCCCAAGGCTGCTGATCTTACCTAGACGGCCCACTCAGACCCCTTTTCCACCGGTTGGTTCCCAGTGGGAACCGGTTCAGTTCTTTTTGGTTTTTAGTCCATGAGCCAGAGCTCCAAAATTGGTGGGCAAACTATACCCTATATTAAATTGTTTATAGGATCAATACAAGTAAATTAATACATGAAAACCCTTCCACAGTAGTAGCTTTTTCATGTTTTTGATTATTTTGCATATTTTCCTACATAATGCCTCATTTGCATATTAAAACATTAAAAATGTGTAATACAATAAATCATTGTCTTCGTGTAAGTACTCAATTGGGAGAGTTTAATGGTGATAACAATCTAATATAGGTATGGTTTTGCCCACTCAATTCATAATTCACGTTTCAATTTTGGAGCTCTGGCTCATGGACTAAAAACCAAAAAGAACTGAACCGGTTCCCACTGGGAACCAACCGGTGGAAAAGGGGCCTCACTCTGCTCTCTGGGTTGTGTGTGGCGTAGGAAGTAAAAGCTCCATGCTGTGTGGTTTTAGGAACTATAAAGCTCCATGCTGTGTGGTTTTAGGAACTATAAAGCTCATGCTGCTGTATGGTTTGTTGAAATTTGAAGCCCTGGGCGGCCAGTGCTGCTGATGTCGAATGACAGTTTGCAGCGGACTGACCTCATGCCTCCTTCTATGCATGAGGAGTCCAAGTTGCTTCTTTTCACCTGACAGGGGGGAATTTCCCTGGCCGGACGTAGCGCGTGGAAGGAGCACGTTATTCCGGCCAGTTCCTTTCCCCTCCATCTCGCGCCCCGGCTGGCCAGGGGGAGGTAGTTTTAGAGACCAGGATTACTGCATGTTTTTGTGAGGGTTTTTGTGACGCGGAGGAGGGAACACGCCCCCAGCGCCCACAGCGTCCCCAGCGGGAATCGAACCCAGGACCTTCTACGTGAGGCGACAGCACTACCGACTGTGCCACCGTGTATCTCTCCCTCTCTCTCTCTCTCTCTCTCTCTCTCTCTCTCTCCAGCGTTGAATGGGAGACTGAGTTCATAGCACACCAGCAGTCTATTGATCTGACCTCACTTGCCTCGCTGTGCGAGCAGCTCTGCATAACTGCTCTCTCCATCTCTTGGCTTATAACTTATTTTTTTAAGCAAAACATAATTCTTTACAAAGTTTTTGGTCCATGTGAGTGTGGCTGACCTTTCTGTCCTCATAATGCATCTTGTCCTCACTTGAGCATCTTGCTCTAACACGTCCAAAGCATTGAATGTTAATTACCGTATACAATAACATTGCTGCTTAATTACCGTATACAATCACATTGCCGCTTAACAGCATCTGTGCACGAGGAGTGTCCCAGTGTATAAAAAGGGTGCGACCAATTACCCTTTTCTTCGGCTTCGGAACGGCTTGCCGAACTGAGAGTTTAACGAGCAGGATCATGGTGTTTTATACCGCCTCAGGACTCGGCTAATGAGTTTTGGATGCTCGAGCCCGCCCACTCAGTATTCTGCCTGGATATCATTGGTCAGAGATATTATACAAAGAATGAAACGGCACGCAGTATCTGTAGCTGGCATTGGGCATGTGCATATTTTCGTCTGACTAATTAAAGATCACCATAAGTGTTTTTGTTGCCAGAGTCAACGTTGAACAGTTAATTAGGTTATAGATGTTTGGGCAGAAGTGCAACGGCACTATGGTTTCATGCCAAGGAAGAGTACTACAGATGATGCAACATTTGCTTTGAGGATGTTGAGAAGTTCAGTGAAGGTCAGAGGGAGCTGCATTGTGTGGAACGGACAGCGCATGTTAGATGTTTTGGAAATGAAGCCGGAGAGGCATATGGTTTGGACATCATATGTACAGAGGACGGATACGGATAGTGAGTATATGGGTAGAAGGATGCTGAGGTTAGGACTGCTTGGCAGGAGGCCTAGAGGAAGACCAAAGAGCAGATGTATGGATGTACATTAAGGAACTAGTTTTGTTTCCCCCCCCCGATTTTGTAGGCCTCAAGATCAGGTAGATTATAGTTATAGTCACCAATGTACATAGTTTTTAAATGTACAAATATTTAATAGGTAGTTAAACAACTAGTTGACTAGTCAACTAGTAAAAATGACTACAAGTGAATGCCGTACACTACAGTGAAAGAGGACTTGATGTTAGTTGGTGTGAGAGAAGAGGAGTCAAAGGACAGGGTGAGATGGAAGCAGATGATTTGCTGGGCCCTGAAGGGAGCAGGCCAAAAGGAAAATAAAAAGATCGAATTCCTTTCCTAAATGAATGTCTTCTCCAGAGATGCATTTTGGTTAGACTTTTCAAATAAATACACTTCACAAGGTAGTAATACAATAATGTACCTTTTTGACAAAATGTTGCAATGTTCAGCGTGTTGAATTGCTTTTGTCAAGCAAGTCTGTGCAAGTTTATTTTCATACCTTACTGAAATCCACTGAGAATCCAATTTCTTCATGAAAATGAAACAAGCTATGATCCAGTACGCCGTGTAATGGAGCATCCGCTGAGTGGGGCTGCTCATCTTTCAAAACCAGAAACGGGTTAGATCAAAAGCAATAAAGAAGATCAAGTATGCACAGCTGTTCGCGTTTCCACAACTGATTGTAAACGCATCTCTCTCTCTGTCTCTCTCTCTCTCTCTCTCTCTCTCACTGACAGTCGGCTGTCTTGCCAATATGGCATGGCGTGTGAAGTTCTCAAATGTATGTCTCGGTATGTATAATTTCTGGACAGTGAGCGTGTACTATCGTTGTCAGACCATTACTACTGTAGACATCATAATGCATTCCAGAACTATAGAGATTGTTCATCTCATTAAACTTTTCTATGCTGTGCCGTGGCTTAATGTGTTTTGTGACTTCATCAGTTTGGTCAGCGGTTACATTATTATGGGCCATTTCTGATTCCCACTTTCCCCCACCCGACAGTAGACAAAGCAATCGCCCTGACAAATTGTGTTTTGGAAAAAGTAATCAGTACATTTTATATGAGAGGTCATTTTCAGAGAACCGCTATCAGTGATAAAAGTTCCTGAAATGGTGTGTGACTCACCTGAGGTGGGCTCTTTGATTTGTTTTCTCGCCGAATTTGTGAGCGTTTAGTTGCCCCCCCCCCCTTGCCACCCCCCTCTCCTCCAACATTCTTTGAGGAGTTATTTTCCTCCAGGGCAGTGGAATATTTCTTTATGAAGAAGATGAACTCGGGTCGCCAAAGTGCCTCTCTTCCCCAAGACGAAACGCACCATGCTCCAGCCAGCACACAAATAGCCTCAAATAGGTGGCTTGTTGCTGCTTGGGCGTTGTGTGATTTGTGTGAGTCTGCGCCGCGCTTCTGCATGACAGCGGCTATCTCGCATGCAGACGGATAACCGTACATCTCGCCGCAGTTTAGTGTGTGTGTGTGTGTGTGGGGGGGGGGGGGGGGGTTGTGTTTCTATCAATGTTGTATAGCTATTTGTAGTTATTAACTTATTTAGCTCTTGTTAATAGTTTTCATCTGTTAAATATTTGTAAAACACACAAACAGATGTAACCATTTACTATCTGGTGTCCCTATATTATTAGCATGTGAGAGCATCAATAAAAAGCAAAGCTTTTGCACACCTACAGGCGACAGGTGCGTATGGAGAGGGTACGGTGCCCGACAATGAAAAAGGAACAAACACCCGCGCACACTGTCTGCAAATGCAGTGAACCAACTTTTAAGATAAAGATCGCCTGATGAAGGCCGCATAGGCCGGAAACGTTGCTGTTTCCCTATTAAAAGTTGGTTCACTGCATTTGAAGACAGTGTGCAGATCTACAAGATCTGCACACGTCGGCAAATGTGGCTGCTTTTGCCCAACAATGTCATACGACGACATGGAGAAACCGACGGACTAACTACATAATTTAACTTTGTTAACTTTTCTTTTTGTTTTTTAGTTTTTTAATTAACGCCTTCTATGATCATACCACAGCGTCACACAAAAGTAGCAGACACGCAAGCATTTGAGCTTGTCGATCTGCTGCTCTAGGATCTGAATCCTGAAAAAAAGTACAGTATCAGTTTTGGACATATGAGGTTTCCCCCCCAATTTACAATTTACAATTTAGGCATTTAGCAGACGCTCTTGATCCAGAGCGACTTACATTTAAGCAAGAACAAAAGCATGGGAATACATCACATAAAAGCATTCATCATGAAACATGCGTAAGCTAAGAAAGTAACAGTGGAATATCTATATAATGAAACTATACATACACTATACATATAAACTATACATATTTACTACAATGCTATACATATGTACTATGGCGTGCTATGACTATATACAATACAGTTATAGTGCTGTCTACATAACAGCACTATAGAGACGACAGAGACGATATATTGCAATCATAATGTGACTAAATCACCCGGCACACATGCAGACCTATCTTGCCTCGGAGTCCGCACACCATTTAGGAAGCGCTGGTGCAGTAGAGCGAGTCTTGTATCTCTAGCACCAGCAGTAGCAGCAGCGGTGTTGTTGTCTTTCAGACACGGAACAAATGCTATATCAAATATTTATTATATTCCATCCAGTCCTGCCTCTTTGTTTGACTGTGTACCAGTCAGAGCTGCTTGGCGTTTATGCTGCGGTTTGCGGTATTTAATCTGTATGTAGCATCTTTTATTGGAAGGATAAACCCCTTGAGATGGATGCATCATCTCATTTTAGAGGGTGTCCTCAACACAGATGAACAGTACGTGTCGTACAATGCATACAGTACACAAACAATACAACAACACATCCATGCAGACAAACGAAACAAGAGCTCTCCCAAAGATAGCCGCTCCTACCCCGACAGTTCAACCCCTAAAGTAGCGAGATTCATTATGGAAACAACATATTATATATCACACGAAATGCATGCGGTACCAACATACCCAGGAGGTAATATACAGCAACATGCTCAACCAAAGCAAGGTACAAACATTACCATTTGATATGAACAAAGTAGAAGCCAATTGGAAACATGAGAATCAGTACATTATGTTTGTAGTAGAAAAGACAAATGGCAAGACAAATTAGAAGCATCAGCACAGTGTTAGAAGGTGAGTGAAGATGGATTCTATAAATACATTGAAGGAAGTGATTGATCTAACTGTGTGTAGTACAATATATACTATAGTATACTAGCATAGGACAGTATGTGATTATAGTACAGTACAGTAGCAGCAGTAGTAGTACAGCAATAACGTATATCATACTATAAACGAGCGAATGTCTGTCTGAATGAATGTCTGTCTGTCTGTCAGAAACACCACCTTATCTCCTCATTGCCTGCACCAATCGCTCCCACTTTTCACACAGGCATTGACCATAATAATATGGATGTCTTAACGAAGCCATTTTTCCAATAAGATTAATAATGAATTTATTAGTGAATAAAAACCCGTTTATTTGTCCGTGGTCTATCTCCGACCGAGCCACACTATTAGCACACATCTCTCCATGCCAAAAAAAATCTGCACGCTCCCAGAATCCAGCTAGGCTACATTTTACCGACGCTACTGTCGTATTTACTGTACAGATATTGTTTTTACATCACCACACGATCCCAAGTTGCGCTGATCTGCTCCACAGTACACCACCTCAGGCCCCTCCCCCTTTGCACAGACAGGCGATTGACGATTCAAATCACACACGGGTAAAAACAGGCAGGCACCATTGTGGAAGACAGGCAGCTGTTACACACGGCGCATAGCCTACTAAGGTTATTTAACCACTTTGCAATGCAATGTTTGAACGTCACTTCATATTATAACTTCAAACCAAACGCGGGTGACACGCCTGGTCACTGACGACGCGCGTCGCGCAGTTACAGATCTCATCTTTCCTGCACCTAATGTGAAACATTGAACAACACGGCCACGATCACAACGGAATGACATAATCCTCACACTTCTCCACCAGCACAGAGGCCAGCCATCCGAAGGATCCTCCCCCTTTCACTGCTCCTGTGTGTGAGACATACAGTTAATACAAGAGAGAGAGGTCAGCCAACGCAGGGAAACGCAGGGAAACTGGAAGTACCCTCACTAAAAACGCCGGGACAACGCTCCACACGTCCCAAACTCTTCTCCCTTCTGGCTCCAAAACTGTGGAATGCACTTCCCATTGCAGTCAGAACTGCAGCATCACTCCCAATCTTCCGCCGTAGCCTGAAAACCCACCTTTTCAGACTCCATCATGGCCCATAGCACTTACCCTAACCCCTTAGATAGCATTTCTGTTGGCTTAGATAGCATTTGACACAGACTTATAGCATGTTATGTAGACAGCACTATAATTGTATTGTATATAGTCATAGCACGCCATAGTACATATGTATAGCATAGTAGTGAATATGTATAGTTTATTATGTATAGTGTATGTATAGTTTCATCATATAGATATTCCACTGTTACCTTCTTAGCTTACGCATGTTTCATGATAAATGCTTTTATGTGATGTATTCCCATGCTTTTGTTCTTGCTTAAATGTAAGTCGCTCTGGATTAAGAGCGTCTGCTAAATGCCTAAATTGTAAATTGTAAATTGTAGGTCTCTCTCCTTTTGTGCCCAACCCAACTTCACAAGACCATCTGTAAACAACCGCCCCCCCCCTATCACATTACCAACACTGAACATCATTTGCTGTTCATATATTCAGAACGGGTAAGGACTAGTTAGTATAATTATACAAAATGTGACTAGTTTTAGGCCAAATAATGTTGGCAATTTGTTGTCGTGATCTTGGTAACTCCTAGCCATCCATCCATGCCAGCAATGTGAAATTGCCTCGTTGGCAGATACAATTGATTTAATAATGAATAAGTATATGAGGAAAGGAATACATGGTTCTAGTGTTGGTCTGATCATTTCTGAGCACGAAAACAGCATGGTTGTTTTTCACCACCTGTGCGCAACCTAACACACACACACACACACACACACACACACACACACACACACACACACACACACACACACACACACACACACACACACACACACACACACACACACACACACACACACACGCACATATTAACTGTATATATGGTGATTTCGGGTGTGCCAGTACAGTGACAGTACCGTACAGTAGAGGGTACAGTAGAGCAGTGTTTCCCAACCTGTGTGCTGTTTGAAATGGCCAGGTGTGCCGTTTGATTTGAACAGAAGTAGCCTCGGTACCCAGGCTTTTATTTTCGTTGAAAACGAGTAACTCCGACCCACCACTGCAGGGCTCAGTGGGCTGCCATGCGGTCCGGTTTTGCAATTTGCATCATTGCTGCCCATCCCCACCAGTCTAACGACCCCCGTCAATAGAAATGCTAATGTATGGCTTTGTTTACATGAGGAGATCACCTACTCGTCTGGCATGTACAGTACCGTATCAAAAAACTGCTGGTGCGTTCACGCGTGCAGTTGAGATTATGCAAAACACGTTGTGAGTTGATCATGTGGAGCCTGCTTGTGTCAATCTTTTAAGCTGACCTACAAGCCCACACTGTGTTGCAAAAGCGGCTGTGGTGGGCTTACAAATCGGCCGGGGCAGAGCTACTGCATAACATTAACAGCAGACGAGACGACATTCACGCCAGAGAAGCAGATTAGCCGCGCCGGGTCCTTCATGTTTCACGTTTGCTGTTGTTATATACCGTGAATTAATAATTATATACGTTTCTCAAACGTAACTTTTTGGCTGCGGTGAACAAAAAACGTGTGATTCAGTGTGCCACTGACACTAGCAGTGAAGACGTTCTTAACTTTCTGTGTGTGCACAGCATTCACTCAAACTTTGTTGATCATGCGTGACGTGTGGAAGCATTTGTGTTCACATTGGTAGGTCAGGAAATAAAATATATCAATATTTAAAAAATATATTTGTTAACTAGCCATCTTGTGTATATTAGAGCAAATATTTTGTTCTGGTTACAAATACATTGTAGCAGCTGTGTTTGTGTGTGTGTGTGTGTGTGTGACTGTGTGTGTGTGGAAAAGAGTATGTATTGTATGTATGTATGTATGTATGTATGTATGTATGTATGTATGTACTGTATGTATGTAATGCATATTGTCATATATGTCATATCAGGTCCTGTGGACCACCACACGGAGTTGCACCACTCACTTCACACGGGTGTGATTTCTTTTCATCTGAAAAGAAAGAGATCCGCACACCGTTTTAAAAGCCCCCAAACTAATTTAGAGAAAACAGAAAACAGACCCACAGGAACGCACCCAAGGTGCCGGCCCGATTCCGTCGAGCCGCCTGTGTCCGAAATGTTTGAGAAATGACAGAGTTACTGTGTGGGGGTCCCTCTACTGTACTGTACTGGCACACCCGAAATCACCATATATACAGTTAATATGTGCGTGTGTGTTTGTGTGTGTGTGTTACGTTGCGCACAGGTGGTGAAAAACAACCGTGCTGTTTTCGTGCTCAGACGCAGCCACCCAGCCACCCAGCCACCCACACATAGCTCTGTAAAGGAGTGGTTGCACCACTCAAAAAATGCTGGTCCAACTCGTCATTTACAGTGAGGGCCTTGATATATCAGTGGCGCTCAAAGCTTTTTCATGTCAAGGACCCCCTGATATTCTGTGATAAACATGAATGTTGTTATTTTCTCATATACTGCATGTGTCATTTTATATAATGGACACAAATACTTCATCACTGTTCTTCTAGATGTGTTATAGAGTTAAAATATAATCAGTAAAACAGACTATAAACAACAGTACTTTTTGAATACGTATTTATTGACAGAATCAAATGCATAAATACATTACGGGGCCAACAAAATGCAGTGGTTCTCAACCCTTTTCATATCAAGGTCCATTAGTTATTTGTCATTTGAGCCACGTACCACCATTTCATGACATTTAGGCTCTCAGACCCAAGAAAAAAGAATGTTTTGTTATCATTGGATAAGATTTTGTCCACAATTCCATGCTGTAATCGTTATTGTTACCATAGGATAGGATAACAGGCAAACGCTCTTGAGAGCGTAACGTGAAACCAATTTGACACAACCGAGATCTAATAATGGTCCATTTGGTTACCAACTTCCCATCATTTAGATGGGGAACACCTGGAACATCCTCAAGGACCACTGGTGGTCCCCGGACCACTGGTTGAGAACCACGGCACGGCAATATAACGGCACCAGCGTTACATAGGATAGAGCAGAAAACCACTGAACACATTTTGGGCGCCTGAGTTATCATAGAGCTTGTGCCCACCAGGTATACGCATGTAAACTCTGTCTCCCTCCTCCAGCTCTAGGATCATTCCATTAGACACGTATTCCCAACCCCCATTATTCGATGCATGGTTATAAATGAGTAGGTGTTCATTTTTATACATATGGATGTACACAGTTGTTGACGAGTAGAGGTGAGCTGCAGTAAATCTGAACTGATAAACTCCTTTCACAGCTGATGTAAAGATACCTGAGAGAGAACAAAGAAACATAAACATTTTAATTTATTTATCTTATGTTTATTTATGTTGAATTATTGAGATTAATCAAAATCTAAATGCAATATTCTTAGTAAAATGTATAAAGTTGAATATATTGATTTCAGCATTATTGGTAGTTGACATTACACACACTCCTCCTAACCAATCATAATCAGCTTAAAGTATTGGTTGATAACTCACTATCTTTGATTTTAGACAAAACAACCACTGTTTCGGTAGTGACCACAGCATTGTCTTTACAATGCAGTGCCATAGTCACTTAACTATTTTGCTAAATATTAACATGAATGAATCTAACCTGTAGTTGGATTGTAGCCGTTGCCGATGTTACTGAAGACCTTCTTGTAGATCAGAGTGGTTTCAGAACTAAATGGTCCAACTTGTCCAACATTAGTCAAACCAACAGAGAAGGCCACCTTTGGTTTGTCTGTCAACACAGGAACATGTAATTCAATACAACAATCGAATGTGTTAAATGTATTGTCTTGCAGTGCAGTAGCTTTACAACCAACTATCAGCTTCAACAAGACAAAGTAGTTTAAACTAAAACAGTGACAGTACAGTGACGAGTTCGATCCCGGGCTCCCCCAGAGTTAGTGTTGAAGTGTCCTTGAGCAAGACGCTGAACCCCTAATTGCTCCCGACAGAGACTAAATGTTTTTATAATCGCCCGGCAGGTTTCAAAGGCAGGCTGGCATCGCTGTTGCCAGCCAGGTTGTTCTTGCTGGTGGTGGTTTCATTGTGAACAAGTAGCCTAAGCAGTAAGCAGAGTACAGTACTGTATGCATACCCTACCTGGCAGGTGAAAACAAGCCACCAGATTAGCATTTGAATGCCTGAAAGTGTACAAGTGGACAGGCAACGCGGTCCACCCCCCACCACCCCCCGCCCGTGTGGCAGACACAGTGGGCGCCACTCACTTCACACAATCTATGCATTGCGTTCAGTATTCAGTCTTCATATTAAAACATAATGTTTAATAAATATACTCACTCCTCAGTTCCTGCACTTGGTTGTAAGTAGCAGTCAGCCTTGTTTCTACGGTGGACAGCTGAGCAGCATGGGCTGAAATCAACACAATATCAGCAAAAAATCAATCATTAATAGTAGTCAGGGTTAGGGTTAGGGTTAATCATAATCATTAATGTAGTTTAATGTGCTTTCCAATGTGGATTATATGAGCAATACAGTAAACAGAACGGAGAACTACATTGCTGCAGTGCGCACACAACCCAAACGAGTGAAGTGAACCGGTCCGAGACAGATAGTATGTCATGTCACGTACTGTATGTGTACTCTGGGTAGAAATGTAAAAGAAAAATAAAGGTGCCTTTTCGAACTCAAGTCCCTGCCCTTCAAATTCCCTCTGCACGTCCCTGCCCCATCCCTCCCCTCTCTCTCTCTCCAAAGCAATTGAATGGACCGGACTTGCTAATTTGCTGGGTGTTGAAAAGCCGGTCGTTAGGCTACTTTTTGTTGCCGCGGGACGGGCGGGGCGTTGATTAATATATTGTTTTGCGGGGCGGGGTGGTGCGGGCTGGCTCACGGGGCGGGACGGGCGGGTTATGAAAAAAAAAGCCGGCCCGCGCATCACTACTATCTAACTACTGTTTATAGCAGACTCCTCACTCAAATGTGCACTTACAGTTTGGGCAACTCCAAAGCAAGCTCCACATGCCCCAACATTTTATTTACTTGCCATAGTGTCAACCCCTTACCCCTGTGTCATGACAAATTAGGGCCGATACAGATACTTTTCCGACACGATACAGTATCGGGACATCTGCAATAATAATATAGCAGCGGGTAGCCTACTTGAGTCACTGATTGCAGTCCACTCAGTGTCTTCTGTGGTTTGGTAAGCTGTTGCGAGACGCGACAGATGATTTTATGAACTGTCAGCCGGTCCGTTGGAATAGAAAGGTTGGGAACCCCTGCTTTAACCCATATACCTTCTACAAATCTAAATCAAATCTGAATCTCAGTTTTCTGGAAAATTTATATTGCAGTGGTTCTCAAACTTTTTCATGCTGCCAAAATGAATGTATTTGGTTGGTTTTCGTTACAGGGACCCACAGAAGCAACGATATGCTTAAAAAGATTTGCACAGGGGACACGGTAGGTAGTGCTGTCGCCTCACAGCTAGAAGGTCCTGCAGTTCTCCCCGTGTCCCCTATAGGGTAGATACCCTCACAAAAAACATGCAGTAATCCTGGTCTCCAAACTGCCTCCCCCATGATGGAGGGGAAAGGAACTGGTTGGAATAACGTGTTCTTTTCACGTGCTACGTCCAACCATGGAAACTCCCCCTGTCAGGTGTAAAGGAGCAACTTCCCCATATATGGGGAATAGGTTGGCGGAGGGTGTGTAGAGCCCAGGATCACATTCGATAATTGAAAAATAAAGATTCGAACAAATTTGAATTGTTAAAAAAAATATCTACAAGCTTGCAGAGTTGTACAAAGTGACGTGCTAGGAGCTTGTAGATCTGCAATTTATATATAGTAGACAAAATGATTGTCACAATATATTAACTACTAAAATAACACAGATGCTTTTTAACAAGCTATATCATTTATTTTCTTCTACGTGCACAATTCTAACGGTACAAAAAAGGCAGCATTATTAAAAGACAGAAAATAAGTGCAGGTGAGAAAAGAAAACCCATATAGGGCTTATACAAGGTTCTCACCTAAAGTAATAAACAAGTAGTAAGTTAAAACATGGTAATCAAACATAGGTCAAATAGGTTTGAATTACCTTCGCTTTCTTTCTCCAAGCCTGTAACCTGGACCTCTGTGGCATCCAGTCTGCTCTGGTGGTCTGCAACCTGGGACTCATTCTCACTCAGTTTGGCAGCCATTACTGAAAATAATATCACAGAGAAACTCATTTACCGCCGAGATCGCCATTTGACGACTCCTGGTCCAAATGCCCTCTCCGCCGAGTTCGCCCTTTGACGCCTATTTTGATATAAATTGATTACGGTTCACAACTGTGTTCTGTACGCGTTCGTAACACTCCGGTTGTGGTGCGATGAAAAAAGATTAAGTGAAAATTTCTATGGGAACGAAGTTTATAGAATCTTTTTGTCTCTGTAGAGTAGACGGAGAGCTTTGCCTTCTGGCTCAGCTCTCTTTTCGTCACAACAGCAGCGACTGAGCCCCCTGATGCTCCTATTCTCTGGCTAATCTCCTGCTCCGTCCTCCCCTCACTTGTGAACAAGCCCCAGAGATACTCCTTCACCTGGGGCAAAGTCTCATCCTCTACCTAGAAATGTATAGAAATGTCACCTTTATTATCATTTAAATAAGTCCTGGAAACTTTATATTGTATTTTCTTTTAATTACCTTGACTTTCTTTCTCCAAGACTGTAACCTGAACATCTGTAGCATCCAGTCTGCTCTGGTGGTCTGCAACGTAGCTCTCGCTGACATTCAACCTGGTCTGGAGGTCTGCAACCTGGGAGTCACTTGCACTCAGTTTGGCAGCCATTACTGAAAAATATATCACAGAGAAATGTATGTTAAAAGTTATGGTGGCTCGTATCAATGGGCAAGGGGGCCGCTCAGCCCCCCCTATCCTATGGAGTAAAGATGAGAAATTATTATTAAAATGTTTTAGAATAGATACTTTTATATTCTGGTATAATCTAAAGCAGCAACAGCATCAAATAGTTACAAGAAAAACACAAAATAGGTTAAAATGGGCAGATTCTTTACAGCTCAAAAGGCTTCCATTGGCTTTCATTGCGTTGAATGATTGACAGCTGCCAAGACACGCCTGCTTGGTTTACTTGCCATTGGGGCTAAAAGCCCTAATGCCCGCCTCAGACCGTGAGGTCATTGGCTATTGACCAATCACAGCACCTGCTCGTTTGTGGTTGTTTATGATGTGAAAGAATGGCGGTGGAAGTATTTTAAATGAAATAAGTTTATTATTTACTTCATAATCCGTTTTGTCCCGTGTCCGTGGAGGGGAAAATGAAGTTAAGAGACTGGGAGCATAGCGTCCATTTAGGATATAACAAAAGGAAAGGAGACAAAATAAGTTTTGTGAGTTTGAAATGCTTGCTTGGGGCAGACAGCTGACCGCACACCGGACCCACAGAAAGGTATTGTGGTCTGCTTAATTTATCTCACAAAGTTAAGAAACATAATCCCTGGTTTAATCACATTGAAAGTGGCTCGAGCTCTCATTGAGTTGGGAAGAGAGAGAGAGAGAGGCTGTGTTTGTGTGCGTGTGTTAGTGTTGTTTCGGTGCCGTGTGCGTGCATGTGTGAGTGTGTGTGTGCCTTGGAAGTTGCTTACATCTTTATTTAATTTTGGTCGGTGCCGTTTGGTGTGTTTGATTCGTCTCGGCGCTTGTGTGTGTGTGTGTGTGCCGCTGCGTGTGTGTGCATGCGTGCGTGCATGCGTGTACTGTCATTATTAATGACAGTATAAGAGCAGCTATCTGTACAAATACAAACAATGTTCAGTGGAGTGTTTGTTGGGGCATGCACTTCTGTTGTTGTGGAGCACTTGCTGTAACAAAGTATAGGCCTGTAATAATAATAATAATAAACTTTATTTGTATAGCACCTTTCATACATAAATGCAGCTCAAAGTGCTTCACAGGGCAGGACACAAAAATAAAATACAATAAAACACAAGTAGTTAAAATGATAGAACAATGGCAAAGAACAAAATTGAATATAAGAACATAAAATAAATAAAAACAAATAAAAACACCACATGCAGCAATCAGTCAGGGCAGGGTAGGAACGTGCATAGTAAAACTCAACTAAAAGCAAGAGTGAAGAGGTGAGTCTTGAGTTGAGATTTAAAAATGTCTACAGAGGGTGCGTGTCTGAGCTTGAATGGAAGTTTATTCCAGGCTGTTGGGCCGTAGAAGCAAAAAGCTGCCTCACCATATTTTTTTGTGCACATGCCACATTCTTTTAGGCACTTCAAGTAGGCCAGCATTGGAGG
This sequence comes from Protomyctophum parallelum, assembly GCF_964188405.1. NCBI lineage: Eukaryota > Metazoa > Chordata > Actinopteri > Myctophiformes > Myctophidae > Protomyctophum > Protomyctophum parallelum. Next base: position 38,986,712 of record NC_139718.1, on the reverse strand, counting down.
ACCTGAGGGGGCGGTTAGGGACATATCTAGGTAGGCAGTCACGGAGGTACGGAGGTGCGAGACCATTGAGAGCTTTATAGACAAGTAAAATAATTTTAAAATGTAGTAGTGTCATTGCTGTACTTTGATATCGGGAATAGAGCGTCGCAATCATGACAATGAACACAATATTTTGGGCCAATCAAATCATTAGAAAAAAGAAAATAAAGGCAGGAGACAACACTATTTGTTTTGTTTTTCTTCTTATAAATTATTTGATTGGCCCAAAACATAGTGTTCATTGTCATGATTTGTCACGATCCGAGTTGGCTTTGTCCGCAGCGTAACCGTCTTTAAATAAATACTTTCAGAAAAACTTATGGGCAAAATGCATTGGGATTCATTTCCTGGGCCACTCGTCGTTCTGAAAGGGGGTGGGACTGCGACGCTCTTATTGATGCTATTGCTGCAGGTTGAACTAGTAGCATATAGTATAATGGATGTCTTATAGCCCCGCCACCCAAAATCACTGCCAGCCGCCACTTGTCATGTCTCGGTAGCTTTGCCTTCTGGCTCAGCTCTCTTTTCGTCACAACAGTGCCTGCAATACCGTCCCCCCTGCTTCTCCTATTCTCTGGCTAATCTCCTGCTCCGTCCTCCCCTCACTCGTGAACAAGCCCCAGAGATACTTAAACTCTTTCACCTGGGGCAAAGTTTCATTCCCTACCTAGAAATGTCTAGAAATGTCACCTATTTCTTATCTTTTAAAATCAGTCCTGGAAACTTTGTTGTATTTTTCAAATTACCTTCACTTTCTTTCTCCAAGACTGTAACCTGGACCTCTGTAGCATCCAGTCTGCTCTGGTGGTCTGCAACGTAGCTCTCGCTGACATTCAACCTGGTCTGGAGGTCTGCAACATGGGACTCACTCGCACTCAGTTTGGCAGCCATTTCTGCAAAAAACAAAGCATCTTGCTAATACTACTATGAAACATGTCACAGAAGCACTGAAGCAGCCCCTCTTCCCCGCCCGGTCTAGCAGTGAGTTATGTTATTTAGCTTCAACATTAAGACAAATCAAACGGCGAAAGTAGCCGGTCTGCATGAGGAAACGTGGCACACCGTTACAAATTCCACAAGCTCCATTTGGACCATCCTTACCTCTCATTAAGGTCCCCTGCACCTGGACTTCTGCCTCGCTGGCCGCCAACCTGCTCTCCATGTTCCTGAGCTGAACTCTCTGTTCCACCACGGTGGCTCCCAGGCTGTGCACCATGTCTCTGAGCTCCTTGGCTTGTCCTTCGCTGGCTGCCACCCTGACCTCCGTGTTGCTCAGCTGAAGCCGTTGTTCCACCACCATGTCTCTCTGCTCCTTGGCTTCTTCCTCCATGTGGCTCAGCTGAACTCTCTGGTCGACCACGGTGGCTCCCAGGCGAAGGACCACGTCTTTCTGCTCCTTGGCTTCTTCCTCCATGTGGCTCAGCTGAACTCTCTGTTCCACCACCATGTCCCTAAGCTCCTTCAACTCGCCCCAGAGATCGGGTTCTAAGAGGGTAGCCGGTTCAACTGGAGCCCCACCATCAGCCTCAGACAGACGGAGGGTACCTGGCAGCGGCAAATTATGATTTTAGTTTTAGTCATAGTCTCTTGAATAGTTTTCATTTCGTTTTTGTCACATTTTAGTCACCGGGAATGTTTTAATTTAGGGCACTTTCACAGAGGACATGTTCGGTTCGTTTAAAACGAACCATGGTCCACTTACCCCTTTGGGTCGGCTGGGGTGAACGTGCAGCCGAACTCTGGTGCGGATCAAAGAAACGAACCATGGTCCGCCAAAAAGAAAACCCAAACTCTGTTCGCTTGCAAATGAGCCACAGTGCGGTTCGTTACTGGTGTGAACGCATTCAGACTGTATAGGAGGATCAAATATAGGAAGATAGCCAAAATAGCCTTTGGGCGTCGGCAGTTGTGAGGTTGCATTAATAATTAGTTCTAAAAGCATGTCTTTTTTACGGGGATCACTATTGATATTATGGCAGCTGTCAGCTGATTTTAATAGTAGAAGTACACTAGACCTGCATCCATGTAGGAGGCGCAGCGTGACCTAATTTAATGGCAGCGTACGAGGTTCACATGCGCAAAAATAACAGATGTACAAGTTATCGACGCAGAATGGTATGTAGCCTACCGTATGGTACATAACAGGATGTATAAGCTGTTCATTTTAAGCATGCGCACCACGCAAAGTTATGACGAAGCCTAGGCCTGCATAGTGAATGCATTGCGGTGTCCCTTCCTTTTTTCTGTCAGAATCCAGTGGCGTGTGCACAGACATTTAGAGGGGCAGGTGCTCAAGTGAAAAAAGGACACCATGTACAGCGCGCGTACCGGCCGGTTGCCTTAATGGTGTGAGATTTATAGATTGTGGGGCCTAAATAATATATTGGAAGCATTTGATCAATAATTGATCAATTTCACCATGGTCCACATACTGTACAGTGTACACACTGCACAATCTTTTTTCAAAAGGGCACATTGCTGTCCAGAGGGAAAAGGGCTAGAGCACCCCCTAGTGTCTATTTGTGCACGCCGCTGTCAGTATCTGTCATAATTCTGTGTGTGTGTGTGTGTGCGTGTGCGTGCAACCCGATATATAGCTCTATATATCTATCTAGAAAGAGCCAATGGTGACAACTTCAAGACGAATGTCAAGAGTAGCATTTAAAATGTTAAATAAGCTACAGTACACAGGTGGTCCCAAATGATTCATTGATTACATCACTATAGCAAAAGACGTGAAACTCAATTAACTGCAGCAGAGCTGTTCTGACCTGAAGCTCAATACTAACTGACCAGCACGGCTTCAAGTTTAAACCATAACATGACATGTAATTGCCCGCCGATTAGATGCGCAGAAAAAACATCAGATCTAATCGGGTTAAGGTGCACACATGGAAGAAATGTCCTTTTGATCGGGGATCCCTTGTAGGTTATACGTCTCTGGTGAATTGCATGCAGCAATAAGCAGCAATATTGTTCAAACACCTGCTCCTCTGTTCATCTGTTGTCGTCTGTGTGACTGAAGGTTGTAACTTGTGCCCAAACATTGTAGACAGTGATTTCCCCTCATGTTCTTTTTCCCTCGATCGTAAAATGACCCCTTTTCCTTTTTTTCACCATTTGGTTCACTTAACATGTCCACGTGTCATTTGTTTACATATTTTGGTTCGCTTTACAAAGTCCAGTGTGAACGGACCAAAATCTAAATGCAAATATTTGGTTCACACAGGACTTTGTAAAGCGAACCAAATATGTAAACAAATGACAAATAAGCAAACCAAATAGTGAAAGAAATAAAAGGTCATTTTACGATGGAGGGAAAAAGAACATGAGGGGAAATCACTGTCTACAATTTTTGGGCACAACCCAGGGGGGCAGTCAGCCAGATATTTCGTGAAGCCTCATTTGAAATCGGTAGTTCATATAATGGCCTGTTGTGGCGCTGGACTGGACCCAAAAAGCCCCATAGCTCCATAGAGGCCCATGTATTTTGGCCCAACTTCACCTAGACTGTATTACCTTAATAAACATGGTCATGAATACTTTCTTCTTCCAGTCACTAGTTTAAAGTCTCATTTCTAATGTCATAATATTCTTTTTGGAAAATTATGGTCCCATTAATTAAAAAAATGACCATAAAGAAAAAGAAACATTGCGTATGTTCTGAGGGGCGTGGCTACCGTTACAGTCTATGATCGGGATTCCCCTCCCACTCGAGTCAAAATAAAAACCAACGGAGAAGAAGGGGGGAAGTCCCGCCTCGTTGTCTGGGCAGCCAATGGCCAGCTGGTCCAAAACGGAGCCAGCCAATGGCCAGCTGGTACCAAACGGATCTAGAAAGATGGCGATTTACAGTGCAGGAATAACAGGCTTCATTTTACGTCCATGTTAGACCCGGCGAACGCTTTGTCCATATTTTTTACAGTCTATGGCACAACCTTCAGTCACACAGATGACAGCAACAACTTGCTATTGCATTCATTCTTATTAATTATTTTATTAGCCAAATAAGAGCAACAGATGAACAGAGGAGCAGGTGTTTGAACAATAATGTGCTTGCTGCTGCTGATGCATATATACAATTCACAGAGACTTATAGCCTACAACAAGGTATCAAGGTTCAAGGTTTCTTTATTTTGTCTCCCAAGGAAGAAATTTGTCTTGGACCCGCTCTGCAGCATACAATACAATACAATACAATACAATACACAATACAAGACTACAGTACAAAGGCACACAGTGACCCGTACAACATTAAAAAACCACACACCAACATACCTAGTGCAAAAAAAACAAAGAAGAACATCACCTCATCACCTTCGACCCCTACCCTGTCTGCCCTCTACAAGGACACTGTTTAGGAGTGTGATTGACAGAGGGACAAAGGAATGCTTGTACCTATTGTATCCCCGATAAAAATGACTTTTCTTCCATATGTGCACCTTAACCCGATTTAGATACAGTATATGTTATTTCTGCGCATCAAATCGGCGGGCATTTCCATGTCATCTTATGGTTTAAACTTGAAGGTGGTCAGTTAGTATTGAGCTTCAAGTCAGAACAGCTCCGCTGCAGCTAATTGAGTTGACCTAGTCTTTTGCTATAGTGATGTAATCAATTAATCATTTGGGACCACCTGTGTAGCTTATTTAACATTTGCTCCATTGGCTCTTTCTCTATACGTGCGGCCGTGCGCTAGAGCGAGACAGGATGATTTTAAATATTTCTCTGTGTCTCTCCCATATAAATATATTGGGTCTCTCCCCCCATGTGCGTGCGCCCACAAACACACACACACACACACACACACACACACACGCAGGCTTCGTCATAACTTTGCGTGGTGGCGGCGGCGCATGCTTAAAATAAACAGATCTACAAGCTTACATCGTGTACCATACCGTACATACCATTCCTTGTCGATAACTTGTACATCTGTTATTTTTGCGCATGTGAATCTCGTACGCTGCCAGTATACATTTGCGCTGCGCCTCCTTAGCCCTCCTACATGGATGCGGATCTACTCATAGACATACAGTATATGTGTCTACTAATACTATTAAAATGAGCTGACAGCTGTCATATCAATAGTGATCCCCATAAAAAGACATGCTTTTAGAACTAATTATTAACAGTTAAAATTAACAGTTTTAGTCGACTAAATCTACAGTTAATTTAGTCGTCTAAAATGTATTTAGGCGGGCCTTGATGCCTCGTAATAACTGATTTTACACTTACACAAAATAGCCGAGCTTGTAGATCGGCTATTTTCAGCATGCAACCAAGTGTAAAATGTCTTATACTGGATTCTAGGCTATAGTTTTTATTTGTCGATGAGTTTTAGTGACTCATCATAGCTTAGTTTTCATTTAGTTTCCATTTAGTTTTCGCCAGTGAAAAAAGGTGGTCGACGAACATTTTTTGTTATAGTATTAGTACCTGGTTCAACCTGAGCCCCTTCAGCCTCGCAGAGACACAGCAGTAAAAGCAGCACAGCCACGCAGCCCTTCATTCTGGAACAGAGTGACCGTGTGGGTGTCTTGCAGCCTCCTTTTATGCCCCAAAAATGCCACCCCGATGAACCGACGTCGTGTCGTACCCAGCGGAAAGTTAATGTGCAACCGGACGCCGTCTCGTTGTAATGATACCGCCGCTGAAAATAGTGTCTCTGAGAAAATGTTTCGTGTAATCAGCTGCTGTCGTTCAAATAAAATGTGGTACAAGTAGGTTTCTTTTTTGTGCTGAGCATGCCTTCAGATGTTCAGTTAACTATTAAAACTAAATAGTTAGATATTTATTCATTGCACACAAACAAACCACAAATGTTTTGTGTTCATCTTGTATTCTCTATACACTGATAAAGCATGTCAGACAATGTCAAAGTTATTTATTCTTTTTAACTTCATGTTAACTGAGAGTAAAGTGTTGGATCAAGATCATTTCAAAGTACTCCTGTATCAGTTGTTTATTATCTGGTAAAGCATCTGTGTCATTTTAGCAGTGGTGGACTGGAAAGTGCATGTACTACAGTTTGGAGGTATTTGTGTTTTACGTGAGAATTTCCAATATCCAATGCTTTTACTTCTACTCCACTACATCTCAGATCCAAATATTGTACTCCACTACATTTATTTGGGACCTTACTTACTAGTTACTTTGTAGATTTGGATTATTATTACAAAACATTATACGTTACCCACTTCAGCCCTACTGTACATTTTGGCCATTTGAAAATAGTTTAAAAAGATTTTTATATAGGGGCACTGCGGCCCAGTTGGTAGTGCTGTCGCCTCACAGCTAGAAGGTCCTGGGTTCGATTCCCGCTGGGGACGCTGTGGGCACTGGCGCCGTGTTCCCTCCTCCGCGTCATCAGTGCCCATACCCGAGGCGGGGGTTGGCGATAGGGCCTTTCTGTGTGGAGTTGGCATGTTCTCCCCGTGTCCCCTAGGGTAGATACCCTCACAAAAACATGCCGTAATCCTGGTCTCTAAAACTACCTCCCCCTGGCCAGCCGGGGCGCCTGATGGAGGGGAAAGGAACTGGTCGGAATAACGTGTCCCTTCCACGCGCTACGTCCGGCCGGGGAAATTCCCCTCTGTCAGGTGAAAAGAAGCAGCTTGAACTCCTCATGCATAGAAGGAGGCATGAGGTCAGTCCGCTGCCCCCCCAGGTTGGCAGAGGAGGTGTAGCGCCCAGCATTACATTAGATAATTGGCACTGGGTGAAAAGAAAACTGGGTTACAAAATCGTGGGATAAACATTTAATTAAAAAATTAAAAAATAAAGATAATTTTATATATTTGGAGAAAAAAAAGTTTATATAGCTGCAAGCAGCGATGAGACGGGACCAAGCAATAAGACAAATCACACCTGTGTGAACTGAGCGGTGCAGGCTGCTCAACAACACAGTTGGCTGGCTAGCTGCAGCTATAGTTATAGTGCTCGGTTGTGAATGGCCCTTTTAGGCTGATTAACAGTGCCACTCAGTGCCACTCATGAGTTATGCCTGTTCAAAGTGCCTGTTATCGCTGCTTGCAGCTATATTTTTTGTACACATTTTCACATACAAACTTATTTTCAACTGGGATTTCAGATAATGTCCCATAGAACATTTCACGCAAATTGTTCAAAGATCCAGGCATGATCCTCAACCATACTGTAAAGTTTCATAAACATGTTACTCTGCATGTATGTATTAGGGGCAGAAGAAGAATTTCCATAAAACTGCAATATCCATTGGCTCATAAAATCTTCACGAAAATTCACATGTAGACATTTTCGTGCATTTTGGTCAAAGATTCCAGGAGGAGATAGATTTGAACTTTTCTTCATAATATTCAATGGTAGGAGATCTAAAGGTCAGAGGTCAAAAGTCAGAACATGAAAGTTGTTTGGCATTTGGAGACGCAAATTCGTATGAAAGTTACAGTATATTGCTGAGGTCAAACGGTTCATGAGCTATGCCTGTTCAAAGATTGCATTTTCAATTGAGTGCTATAGCGCCACCCTTTGGCCAATGGTCATGGGCTTTGCGTCTTCACCGTTTGGCACAGCCCTCTACCATAATTGCTGTGTTTTGCGAAAACCGACTGCACGGTTTAACCTAAGCTTCTATTTTTGGCGGAAGTAAAATAAAAGAAGGGACCAATACGCCCTTTGGGCTTGGTCCCTTAAAGGACAACTTTAGTTTTTTTCAACCAAGGTTGATGTTTTAGGTTGTTATTAGAGAAACTAAAAGGTGAGTGTTAATTTTCTTTCATTTGCTGCTTTCTTTCGTTTTAGGGATTTTAGCTCTTTTTGACAGGGGGGCGGGGGCATTCGAGCATGGGGCTAAATATGTATTTTTTTTTACAAAATGTTATGGTGATTTATTTTTCTATTATTTACTATAGTCCTAATAAACCCCAGGAAATTACATCTGGCCACAGCAGATCACAGGATCTACTGAATGTGAAGGTAGCCTACTGGGGCTTATACTGTGTGTATAGGCTCAATATGTCAGTTTGTCACATTCAATAGATCCTGTGATCTTTTGTGGTCAGATGTAATTTCTTGGGGTCTAGTAGGAAAAATATATAGTAAATATAGTAAATAATAAAAAAATAAATCGCCATAATACTTTGTAAAGAAATACATATTTTGCCCCATGCTCGAATGCCCCCGCCCCCTGTCAAAAACTGCTAAAATCCCCAAAACAAAAGAAAGCAGCAAATGAAAGAAAATGAACACTCACCTTTTAGTTTCTCTAATAACAACCTAAAACATGAACCTTGGTTGAAAAAAACTAAAGTTGTCCTTTAATAATAATAATAATAATAATCTATAAATGTACCAAGTCTACCCGGGTGGGGCATGGATGGATCTCCAACTTCCATCGTTACCGACTCGGTGCTCTACAGCTGGGCACTGCAGGTCTAGCAGCAATTAAGAAGTAGTAAAAAACTGTTGATCTACAAGCTCAGAACATGGCACGAGGCGACGCGCTTGTAGATCTGCTACTTTCACTATAGTTTGGGCCCCGGGCAAATGTCTAATCTCTCTTTTGGGTCTCGACCGTAAATGTTTGGGAACCACTCTGTCCTATAGATGATCCACTCGGCCTCGACTACACACTGCTTCTCGTGTATTCCCCGGAGGAGAGGGAAGCTCACCTCACCTCGGACAACAATGTGCTGATCACCCTCGGAGTCAACTCCGTTGTGCTTTTTTGCTTTTTGCGGTCGAGTGCCGTATTGATCGCGTTGGGGTCGTAAGTGGGTGTAGTAAGTGCTTGTTGCATTCCATTTGACAACTTCCTGGCATAGCGAATCAGCCCGACAGACAGAGCGGCGAGAGGAAGTGTCTAAACCACTGACCGTGTCGGACTGGACGCCCTCTCACCCGTCTCCGTTAGGCGCCGCAGTGTATATCTCCGCGCGGCTCCGTCGCAAAGGGTCGGGAGGTTATCGCATTTGCCTTCGCACACCATTTGACTCTGTGTCACTCTGTGATGAATGGCTGCAAGGACCTGTCTCGTTTATCTCCCTTCTGCCTGCGCTATATTAATGTCTCCAACTTTATTTTCCCCGTCCTCCCTGTATCCCTCTCTCTGTGTCTCTCTCTCTCTCTCTCTCTCTCTCTCTCTCTCTCTCTCTCTCTCTCTGTCTCTGTCTCTGTCTGTCTCTACCGCTCTCTCTGTCTCTTCTAAGGTGTTACCAGTCATCCTGCAGACTCATTGCTGTATCCTACTAGACAGAAACACCGGTAAGAACACAGCAGATGTCTCCGCTCCACCACACACGTCAGTCACACGGCACTCAAGCACACACTGTGTGTGTGTGTGTGTGTGTGTGTGTGTGTGTGTGTGTGTGTGCGTGTGTGCGTGCATGTGAGGTTTATCTGTGTTGTCTAACTGTATCTGTGCACACATGCACTCACCCACTCACTCAACTTCAACTTCAAACTACCGGTACTTTATTTTCCTTTCTGAACTTTGTTTGTACTGTATAGTGATTAAAAGACAACAAACACAACACAACACAACACAGACACGGACACACACACACACACACACACACACACACACACACACACACACACACACACACACGCCACTGTAGTTCTCTGGCTTCATGCTCGGCGTGTTGGAGCGATGGTTGACGACGGGCAGTGGTGGAAAGTCCCTCAGGGCTCTATGCTCGTGTATTTTCTGCTTTCTGTTATTGTGATAACGGAACGCGACAAGCGCAAGATCGGCAAGCCCACATCGCGTTTCGCCGCGACGCATTGTGAGCTTGTCGATAGGCAATTTTTTCAGCGGAAGCTTTCCTCACAATACAGATGCCGGGTCAACTAAGTAAGAACATGTCATTCAAGTACTGGAAGTAAACGCTTTATATCTTTAGGACGACGTAACCACTTTTCAGCCTCTATTCATACCATTGGTCCTCAGTAATGTTCACGATAAAATAGCAACAAAAATAATAATCTACTCTGTCGGTGTCTTATACAGTAGGAGGGCTGTGGGCAGTTCAGAAACCCGTCTTCCAGTGACATCATCAATGAGGAATGCAAGCTGATAGAAACTGTAGGTTTGAAAAAAATATATCATTTGTTATAATATAAAAAATTGCCTACGTCACTGGAACACGGGTGTCTGAACTGACCACCGCTCTCCCATCAGAGCGAGTAGGATTTTTTTTTGCTATTTTATCAGGAACATTATTAGTGAGGACCAATTATATGGTCCTTAGAGATCTCACCCTGAGCGAGGAATTTTGTTTAAACGAAAAACTCCCCAATAATTGGAAGAAACGTCAAGCAGACCCAGAGTGGGCAGCCATCTACCTCGACCGGGGGGGGGGGGGGGGGGGGGGAAAGAAAGAGAGAGAGAGATAACTTTTACTTTTAACAGAGTGTCTTTATATGGTGGCATTGCGACTTTTACTGAGTCAAACATTATGGATCCTTCCACCAGTGCTGACCTGTTTTTTCTGTGCCGCTCCGTGTGTTGTGCAGGTGTGAAGAAGTGGCTGATGAGACTGAAGAGCAGGGAGATATACTCAGGTACAAAGTCCTCACTATCACTACCAATCTCTCTCTCTCTCTCTCTCTCTCTCTCTCTCTCTCTGGACTATAGGGTGGGCTGCATGCAGCACTCCTTTTTTAAGTGGTGCAACCACTTAAGTGACTGTGTGTGGGTGGGTGGCTCACCACCTGTGCGCAAACCGAACACACACACACGCACATATTAACTGTATATGTATATGGTGATTTCGGGTGTGCCAGTACAGTACAGTGGAGGGTGCAGTAGAGGGAACTCTGTCATTTCTCAACCGTTTCGGACGCAGGGCGGCTTACCGGAATCGGGCCGGCACCCTGGGTGCGTTCCTGTGGGTCTGGAACCCCCCCCCCGGGGACCCCCACACGCAAGTTGCACCACGTACTTCACACGGGTGGGATTATTTATTTATTATTGTAACTCTGAAGTTGAGGTGTCACTGAAGTCAGTTTTTCTAACCTTGGTTTCAGTATGACTATTTTACGCAGGCTGCTCTCCATCCATCCCTCCATCCCTCCATCCCTCCCACTAAACTGACACTCACTAGCGCTGTTCTGTTCCGTGTTGCTATATTGACTCTGTCATCGGCGGCCTCATTTATCAAACTCATGCCTTGTGCTGTGACCTCTGCCCGCTGTCACAGCGGTGTGTGTGTGTGTGTGTGTGTTTGTGCACATGTGTGCGTGTGTGCGTGCGCTCGCGCGAGAGAGAGAAAACATGAGTAGCTGCAAACTGATAACCCCAACCTAGTAAGAACTGATAACACCTTGAGCAGGGTTGGATCTGTACAAATATATTTAAAAAAATCACACCTGTGTGAACTGAGTGGTGCAACCCCCCCCCCCCCCCCCCCCCCTGCACCCCCCCCCCCCCTCTCTCTCTCTCTAATTAGCAGGCAACAGTGCAGCACTATCTCTCTCTCTCTGTTTCTGGCACAACAGCACCACTACTGCTTCTCATAGCCACATAGGTTAACACAACACATAGCCACATAGTCACATAGGTTAACACGGACATTGCTGTTCCTTGGAGTGGTCGCGCCACTCAAAAATGCAAATGGCAAAATAGCAGATATAAAGCAATATAATAGGACACTTTGGTAGATGTTTGCGTGGTGCGGTTACCTTGTCATGACTAATAACTAGTCCATTTGCCTGATTTATTGCTCTGTTGTGCACTCTATTTGAAATGAATAATCCAAAAGATAGCTCCTCATTCATTGACTTCCATTGTACGGTGAAACGGCTCTCAAAATCACTCTTTCGCCACATAAAGGGAATGCAAACAAAGCAGGTATAACCTCTAAGGCAACAGCATTCTCTTTCTCTCAAGTATACCGAACACCTTAAGAAGCCGAAACCGGGGCCAAATTTGCAAACTTAATCTACTTCCTATTACTTTAGTCTGTTGAGGGCGGCTATCCAATGGGTGTGGTTTGAACTTTTTGGACGGTTCAGTTTGTTCCCTTCTGCCAGGCCAAGTTGAATCAAGGACACTGTGAGAAACGATGGGTTCTTGACTGTTCCGTTATATAACGCTGTGTAATAGTGCGCTTCAGTACGTTTCTTGGCAGGATGTGGCGGTAGAAGGCAAGTACATTTACAGCTCACAATGTGTCACTTTGCGATATATTCAAAGGATTTCAGTTGTGAAATGGGACCATTTTGCATAATGGATACTTTTACTTTTGGTACTTTTAATTACATTGTGATGCCTGTACTTTTACACAAGTACATTTTTAATAGCGAACCTTGTACTTGTAACAAGACCATTTCTACAATTGGGTGTTGATACTTTTACTTACAGTAAGTTCACTCTTTCTTTGACATTCCGTTTCTCTCCAAAGTTGAATGTTGCCACTACTGTTGGAGCAGCCATAAACCACACAGGTTCATCCCGATGTTCTGGGCATCTTTGTAAAGTTTCTGTTGTTAAAAAAGCAGGTAAAAGAGTAACGTTTGAGCAGGCTAAGATCACTCACACCGTGTGTGTGTGCGTGTGCGTGTGCGTGTGTGTGAGTGTGTGTGTGTGTGTGTGTGAGAGATGATATTCCACCATGGGCTCTGGATGCTCTGCTCCACTCTATTGAGTGAGGGGCGCCCTCTCCTGGCCACCATCAAGCATAATTATCTCCTCTGTACATTCCTCCACCCCTCATGTATAGATACATTCATCAACCTCGGTTAAGATTAGAGGATATCTTTATTGTCTCCACCAGGCCGAAGGCATGGGGGGAGAGTATGTTTTGCACTCCGTCCGTCCGTCCGTGTGTCCGTCCGTCCGTGTGTCCGTGAGCAGCTAATCTCGGCCACCGTTAACCCGGTCGATGCCAAATTTTGCACACACACTCCCTGGATGCCAACTATGAACCTCTGCCCCAAACTTTCCAGAACGGCCTGTTATAGCGCCACCAGGAGGCCGCTTTGTGCAAAACAAGTTTTTGCACAGTACACCTACAGATTTTGTCCAAACATCACGCAAATTGGTACACAGTCTCTCTAGAGCCATTCAACGAAACCGGTCTTTCAGATTTCTCAGACTCCATCCTGATTGGTTAAGATTGGCTTCCAAAGTTCACAGGAGTGCTCAGTTTCAAACAAAATGCTGCAAATCATGAACACATCGCGTGATTTCCGTGAAATTGTGCACCCACATTCCCACTAGGCCGAGGACGAAATGCCACATGAACAATTTCAACTCAGCCTCAAGGTGGCGCTATAACTGGGCGAAAAGTGTTTTTACCTCTAACTGCACGGATCTGTGGATAACTTTGTATGCCACCAGATGAAGGCAAGCTGCAATGTCCTACATTCCTATCCTGGTGGAGACCTGTGCCCAGAAGGGCACTTTTTCTAGTTATGTGTAATACAGCCAGAAGTAACTACACATAACCACCAAAAAGACAATAAAGAAGGGAGAATAGACGGTAATACTAATAAATAATACAGCAAAGTCACAATAAAGTCGTGTGTAATAATTACTTATAAAATCAATGGGACAAATGAGTTCTATTGGTGCTTTTCCTTGGCAGATTGAGTTACGTTCGTCTCACTGTACGTACAAAGTCCCTGTAAAGCAGGAATAAGATGTATTGTTAGTTTGTCACACCACATACTAACATGTTACTAACCAACCAGCCAAAATGTGAATGACATTGCCAAAGATTTTCTTTTCACAAAATGTCCCCCGTCATAAATGAATCCTCCGTTCATCCATCCATCCATCCATCCATCCGTTACCATAGAGACCAGCTTATCACGGTGGTAACTGTGGTACACAGTGTTATCAGAGAGTCCATTCTCTGGAGTTTTGGGAACCATTTTGCAGATGTGTTCTCCACACATTGTTTTTTTGTACAGCAGAGATTCACACTCTTCCTTCTATTTATAGTTGTTAATTAGCGAGCGTGTGTGACTGTGAATATTAGCAGATAAAAAATAGCAGATCTACAAGCTCATATCGCGCCACCGAGTGGCGCGATACGAGCTTGTAGGTCTGCTATTTTTGAAAAATCGAAGACACTTTTAGAATCTGATCTCAGGTCAGAATGGGTTAATAATGAAACTGTCAGGATGTAATAGACATTTTTTAGAATCTGATCTCAGGTCAGAATGGGTTAAAGTGATCTATAGTCACCTTTACCCTCTCATCTCATGTCCCACTCAGTAGAAGTCAGCGGTGGAAAGTAACTAAGTACGTATACTCAAGTACTGTACTTTTTCAATATGACAAACACTTGGAAAATAGCAACTAAATGGTGTGCTATATTCAAATGACTTGAGTCAGAATTTGCTGTAAAAATGAACAGTGCAGGGAGGATCAGCCCTGGGTATTGCTGCATGGTTCCTGCTTCCAGGCACTCTTTAAAAGATAGTGGACTTGACACGCCCCCCGGCTGTCCTCGGCTCAACCCCAACCCGCGTTCACTTGAGGCTCGGCGCCACAGAATGACGTCCGAGAAGAATCGCACACGGTGGATTCTTCTTGAGTGAGCAAAGCGCGAGTCCATGCGGGCAGCACTTCAGCCACTCCTTTGATGTCTTCCCGGGGCTTTGAGCATGCTGCATGGAGGGCAGTGCCGTCAAAGAGATTGGGCGGTTTCCCAGATGTGTTAGTAGTCGATGTATCCGTCTGTCCCATTGGTGGTTAGTGCCTATCGATCACTGCCCGGGTGATGGCGCACCAATGCTGAAAACGCCTCCATCTTTCTGAGCTGCTTCAACTTTTTATAATGGGAGTGGAGGGAATTTGACGCAACTTGAAGCGTACAGTGTGTCTGCTCGAGACCAATGAGAGGCAGCAGAGAGAGATCTTATGCTACTGAGGGGGGGGGGGGTGTGTGTGTGTGTGTGTGTGTGTGTGTGTGTGTGTGTGTGTGCGTGTGCGTGTGCGCATGGGGCTTTTCTACAGACTGATGTG
>NC_139718.1:38961714-38966714 GCF_964188405.1 Protomyctophum parallelum | reverse complement strand
AGACCAGGTGACCGTTTGAGGGAGCGTCCGTCCATTGTTTGTTGTTATCGTCTTGGCATCTCCTCCATGGCCGTTTGGATCATAATTCCTCTCCTGGTCTCGTCAGACTGCCGTATTTTCATCTTGCAGATGTAAACTCCAAAACCAAGGTTATAACAGTTTGGGATTTGTCGTCACGGTTTAGTTTTAGTTGGTTTTGACATTTTTTTTAATTATTTTTTATTTTTTATTTTTGTAATAAAATGCCCTTACCACCGTCCTAAGACATACTTCCAGTTCTTTTTTAGTTAGTTTTGTAAACACACAATATAGTTTACAATAACATTTTACTAGTCTGACATTGACCTCATTGGTCCACTCCTCCAGTGTTAAAAAGTAGTTTAGTTGCTCACATTTTCATGCCCAAATATCTAAACTATGCCCCGGGCCTAAACCTAAGAGTATTCCTAAACATAACCTCAGTAAAACTATGCCCCGGGCCTAAACCTAAGAGTATTCCTAAACATAACCTCAGTAAAACTATGCCCCGGGCCTAAACCTAAGAGTATTCCTAAACATAACCTCAGTAAAACTATGCCCCGGGCCTAAACCTAAGAGTATTCCTAAACATAACCTCAGTAAAACTATGCCCCGGGCCTAAACCTAAGAGTATTCCTAAACATAACCTCAGTAAAACTATGCCCCGGGCCTAAACCTAAGAGTATTCCTAAACGTAACCTCAGTAAAACTATGCCCCGGGCCTAAACCTAAGAGTATTCCTAAACGTAAAACCCTTTTTTGATGAACAGAGTGTCATCAAGTCCTTTAAAGGCTGTAAGCCTGGGAAAAGTCCTGGCCCAGACAATATTGGGGGTCACCTGATAAAGACTTGCGCTGAACAACTAGGCCCTATCTTTTATTATATATTTAATCTATCTCTTTTCCAGCAGAAGGTGCCATCCCTCTGGAAACAGTCCACCATAGTTCCGGTGGCCAAGAGCAATAAGCCCCAAACGCTCAATGATTTCAGGCCTGTTGCTCTAACTTCCCTGATCATGAAACAATTTGAAAAACTAATCAAGTCCGAGCTTGTGGCAAAAACTGAGCGCTTACTGGACCCCCTCCAGTCTGCGTATAGGGCTGGAAGGGGTGTTCAAGATGCACTTGCCACCTTATTGAATCTCCTACACAAACACCTTGAAGGTAGTAAAACCCATGCTAGGCTGCTCTTTATTGATTTTTTCCTCAGCATTTAATACCATACAGCCCCATGTCTTGGTTGATAAACTGGTTAACTCCTTTGGTGTAGATCCCTGTCTGGTGGGCTGGATTCTTGACTTCTTAACCAACAGATCTCAACGTGTAAGGGTTAATGAAATACTGTCTAGCTTCCTGACATCTTCTACTGGCTCGCCCCAGGGCTGTGTTTTATCTGCCTTTCTTTACATTCTTTATACCAACGATTGTGTTAGCCATTTCCAAAATAGATTCATCATTAAATACGCTGACGACTCGGTCATCGTCAGCCTGCTTGACAATGATGAGAACTGTCACGGGCAAGTGGTAGACGACTTTCTATCCTGGTGTGACAACGCCTTCTTGCAGCTTAATGTTTCAAAAACAAAAGAGCTATGCATAGATTTTAGACGTTCCCCAGTGTTGTCAATGGACAGACTGTAGATATTGTGCCCAGCTACAAGTATCTAGGCACAATTATTGATGACAAACTGAAATTCGACCTAAATACTGATGTGATGCAAAAAAAAGGTCAACAACAGGCCTGTACTGCCTAAGGAAATTGGCTAAGTTCAATGTCGACAAGACTCTGATGAAACTGTTTTACAGTGCCTACATCGAGTCATTTCTTTCTCCATTATCTGTTGGTATGGTAATCTCTGCATCAGAGACAAAAATTCCCTAGGGAGAATTGTAAAAGTGGCCTCAAAAATCATTGGCTCACAAATGAACGGCCTACACCAGATCTTTAAGAAACAGGTACTTAACAAAGCCCTGTGTATCCGATCTGATGCTGCTCACCCACTATACGGAGAGTACATCCTTCTCCCATCCGGCCTTCGCTTGCGAGCCCCCTGTGCCACAAAAAACAGGCACAAACATTCCTTTGTCCCGGTCTCTATTCACACACTGAATGCTGCTGTGCGTAGATCAAGGATATAACCTTATGATGAGCACTTTTACTTTTTACTGTATTATCTTGTGCCTATGTCTATGCACACGCACTTTTATGACCTATCGCATAGCACTTTAAACGCCTGCATGGTTAATGGTTGTGTGCACCTTTTACTCTGGTATCCGCTGTGTGAACTGTTTGTTGTCTGTACTGTTTCATTCATTGTTTAATGTACGCTGCTATGCTGCAACCCAATTTGCCCTTCGGGGACACTAAATAAACTTGAACCTTGAACCTTGAACCTTGCTATAAGCAATAATATGTATACAAAAAAATTATGACTTGTTGTTTTTTTTTGTATTCAGACAGCCAGCAATGGGTAGAACGCTCCCAAAAACATTTGTCTCTGTGACACATCTAAGGGGCCGCAATCTGCATTCCAAGATTTTCCTTAGAATCTTTGTCATTGGTCGATTTGCCTGTCTACTTCCTGATTGGTTAGTCATTGCTACCGGGGTTTTTTTTTCTGACCAATATCAAAGCTTCTAGGAACATCATTGAATGCAGATTGCGGCAAAATGGGAGCGTTCTACCCATTGCTGGCTGCCTGAAAAAAAAAGGTCATTACAAATTTTACATATTATTTCTTATAGCAGCTTTAAACCTATAACCTTAAACCCCAGTTAACCTCAGTTGACTGTGTGTCGAGTCTTACACACTCCCCATACTGTAGGTGCAGTTTGAATATTGGGGTTCACAACAAAAAAAGCTAATTGTGCAATTCACTTCCATTCCATTGGAAAACGGCTTTTACAAAAAAGAAAACGTCTTTTACAATGTGCCAACTATAGAGATGGAATGAATGGAATGAAATGAAATGAAATGCAAAAGGCTTGGCTGGTCCTGTGCTTTCCTGAACGTTCTCAGAATATTAATGTGCATAATGTACCTAACCAGCAGGAGAGGAAGGCTCATTGTAGAGTATGAGGGATGTTTAACCACACCAATGACCCCTAATGTCCATATTCTGGGGTGAACATTTGCCGTAAAAATAGATCTACAAGCTCACAGTGTGTCATGTGTTGCAAGCAACTCGTAAGATTGTATATCTGCTATTTTCGGTGAAGAGATGTGGTGTAGAGGGGAAGAAGGAGCGGACCTAGTACAGAGCCCTGGGGGGACATGTATTATGGTAACAACTATATCGTCGTTCATCCATCCATCCATCATCCGCTTTTCCGTAGTCGGGTCGCGGGGGCAACAGCTCCACCAGAGTGCTCCAGACTTCCCTCTCCAGAGCAACATTAGTGACTTCCTCCTGGGAGATCCCAAGACGTTCCAAGGCCAGTGAGTCGATGTATTTCCTCCAAATGCGCCTTGGTCTGCCCCGGGGTCTCTTCCCAGTGGGACGTGCCTCGAGGACCCCCCTAGGGAGAAGCCCGAGAGGCATCCTAACCAGATGCCCGGACCACCTAAGCTCGCTCCTTTCCAGGCGAAGAAGCAGCGACTCTACTCCGAGTCTCTCTCGCGTGACTGAACTCACCCTATCTCTAAGGGAGATGCCAGCTACCCGTTGAAGGAAACTCATTTCGGCAGCTTGTATTCGTGACCTTATTCTTTCGGTCATGACCCACACTTCATGACCATATAGGTGAGAGTAGGAACGGAGATTTCTGGGAAGACAGAGAGCTTTGCCTTCTGGCTCAACTCTTCTCGTCACAAATATCGCTGTTGTATATCGTTATTGTCGGGCAGAAACCGCCTACGATATCTCCATATTTTAACTCTAGTTTTTTTCCCCGTAAATTAACACCTCTCTCAGTCTCTCTCTCTCCACTCTCTCTCGTGCACACGACACACACACACACACACACACACACACACACACACACACACACACCACTCTCACTCTCTCACCATCTCTCAGGTCAACCAAACACACCCACAATGTGCGACTTGTGCGTAATGCGTAGTAGACTGTAATATAAATATAGTCCATCCATCTACCATTATGTATCCAAACGCCCCCCCCCCCCCCCCCCCCCCCCCCCACACGGTACTGTGTGTATAATACACAGTACTGTAGTCAGTATATAGTGTTTGTACAATACACACACAGTACTGTGTGTAGTGTATGTACATACTGTATGGGTGGTTTGAGCAGTTTTGACAGTTCAGCACCAAGGACAGCGGCTGTGATCAGCCACACTATTGCACCTCATTAACAACACAATGCAACAGCAACACAACCACACTATTGCACCTCATTAACAACACAATGCAACAGCAACACAACCACACTGTTGCACCTCATTAACAACACAATGCAACAGCAACACAACCACACTATTGCACCTCATTAACAACACAATGCAACAGCAACACAACCACACTGTTGCACCTCATTAACAACACAATGCAACAGCAACACAACCACACTATTGTACCTCATTAACAACACAATGCAACATCAACACAACCACACTATTGCACCTCATTAACAACACAATGCAACATCAACACAACCACACTATTGTACCTCATTAACAACACAATGCAACATCAACACAACCACACTATTGCACCTCATTAACAACACAATGCAACATCAACACAACCACACTATTGCACCTCATTAACAACACAATGCAACAGCAACACAACCACACTATTGCACCTCATTAACAACACAATGCAACAGCAACACAACCACACTATTGCACCTCATTAACACCACAATGCAACAGCAACACAACCACACTATTGCACCTCATTAACAACACAATGCAACAGCAACACAACCACACTATTGCACCTCATTAACAACACAATGCAACATCAACACAACCACACTATTGCACCTCATTAACAACACAATGCAACATCAACA